>NW_027508799.1:32527500-33112500 GCF_051911475.1 Siphateles boraxobius | reverse complement strand
GAAGGCCATTTAGCTGTATAATAAAGGATACAATGATGTGTCCTATAACCACAACCAGTGAAAAAACGTAATGCACAATGATACACAACATCCAGTTTCTTCAAACATTGGGCAGAAGCATTCATATATATCAGATCACCGTAGTCTAATATGGGAAGAAAAGTGGCCATCTCCAGATATTTTCTTGCGCGGATGGATAAGCATGATTTTGATCTGTAAAGATAGCCAAGCTTTATCTTAAGCTTAGAAACCAGATTGCTAACATGATTTCTAAAACATAATTTAGAATCAATGATTATACCCAAATATTTATAACTGTTAACTAACTCAATTTCATTTCCTTCAAAAGTTAAAATCCTTGCAGATGAAACTGGAAGTTGCTTTGAGTTTGTAAATACCATTATTTTTGACTTGTGTACATATAAGACGAGCTTAAGCTGTTTTAAACGTTCCTGAACAATATTGAATGCAGACTGCAAAAGTTCAAAGGCTTGTGCAGTAGATAATGCAGTACAGTAAATAACAGTATCATCAGCATAAAAATGATACACAGAATTCGATAAATTTTCACAAAGTTTGTTTATATAAATTGAAAATAATATGGGACCTAATACTGAGCCCTGAGGAACCCCCTTGTAAATAGGCAAGAATGAGGAAACAGAACCAGCTACCCGAACACTTTGGGTTCTACCTGACAAATAATTTGCAAACCAATCTACCGAATGCTTAGACAAGCCAATGCTCACTAGACTATTCACAAGAATGCAGTGATCAACCGTATCAAACGCCTTTGAAAGATCTATAAACAGCGCAGCACATATTTTTCTATTATCCAAAGCCCCAGCAATATCATTTATCACCTTTAATGTTGCAGATATGGTGCTATGTTGTTTCCTAAACCCTGATTGAAAAGGTGATAAGATGTCATTTATGTTTAAAAATTCCTTTAGCTGCTCACCAATCAGGCTCTCAAGGAGTTTAGCTAAAATACACAGCTTCGAAATAAGTCTATAGTTATTTAAAATAGATGCATTGCCCCCTTTTAGTAATGGTGTAACATGGGCTGACTTCCATACTTTAGGGATGTCGTTTTCGACAATTGTTAAGTTAAAAATATATGATAAAGGCTCCGCAAGAAAGTCAGCTGCTAACTTTAGAAAGAAAGGATCTAAATTGGCAGGACCAGCAGACTTTTTTGTGTCTAATTCCTGAAGGGCTTTATGAACTTTATTAATTGATAAAGGAGATATATAAAATAGTTTTTCTGAAGGTAAACACGGGTTAGAAAGGTTCTCCTGTACACAGGAACCAGAAGAAGCAGGACGTAAGGATTCAAATAGGGATCCTGAAGAAATAAAATGCTCATTAAAGCAAGCTAACATTTTTTGTTTATCAGTCACCTTGCCTGAATCAATCATAACATGAAGAGGCAGTTCACTACTGTTAATATTTCCAAAAGAGGCTTTAATAATTTTCCAGAACTTGCTAGGATTATTTAGATTTTTTGTAGTCTCATTTACGAAATACTCTGATTTTGACTTTTTAATGAGAGATGTAAACCTATTTCTCAATTTCCGAAAATAAACCCAGTCAGTATCACTCTTTGATTTCCTGGCCCTTGACCAGGCAGCATTTCTATCTTTGAGAAGGCATGAGATTTCAGGAGAAAACCAGGGATTATTTCGGCCTTTGACTCTGAATTTACGTACAGGGGCATGCTTGTCTATGATCCTTAGAAAACCATCATAAAAATAATTCCAGGCCAATTCTACTTTGTCTATAAGATAGATTTTGTTCCAATCAAAATGAAACAGATCATGTAGAAAGGCTTGTTCACAGAAATGCTTCATATCCCTTTAAAAATAATCCGTGCCTCTGTTTCGGGATTTTAGCATTCCTAACTGCCTCAATTATACAGTGATCACTCAAGTCATTTGCAAACACACCTATATCTGAGAATTTGTGTGGAGCATTGGTTAAAAACAAATCAAGTAAAGAGGACTTTTCAGGGCACTTGAGGTTTGGACGAGTTGGACTATCAATCAACTGAGTAAGATTGAAAGAGGTATTGGTGAGCTACTTCACTGTGAAAGGTCATTTAATGCTTTGGAGTACAGGAGAATATTGCAGGATGGCTGCTTCCAACAAATGAAAAGTTGAATATATAAGTGAATATTTGGTCTCACATTTTTAAGTACAATCAACTTGGACGTTTAAGTCATTTTAACTTAAATTACATTAAAAACTTTTTTTTTTAAAGTTGATCTTGTGACTTGTAAAAATGAGTTGACAATTGCTTAACTTATTTTGATGAGTTACAGCAATGTACAAATATATGTTGTCATAACTTATTGATCATATAATTTTTTACAGTGTTGAGCGTAACAACACTGGCTCTTCTTCCTGTGAGAAGCTATCTGCAAGTTGGGGAAGGCTATTCCATGCTAATTTACTTTATCTACAGTATTTGTGCAATTCTTGCTAATTTCCTGACCAGAGATTTGTGATTTAAAGGGTTAAGACCATTTAAAGACAACTAAATACTGTACCCAGGAATGTATATATCATATTTTAAATGAATATAAATAGAATCATTTTAAATTTTGACTCATGCCTTTCCTTAAAAAATGGCTGAAATGTGAGGTTTACTATTTTATAAAACCTTTTATCCAAACTCTGACTTTGTATTCATTTTGTTTGTGCGGGTTTTAAAAAAAGGTCTTTACAAGCCTTAAATATAATTTTGAAATTCTACAGATACCCTGCATTAATTAAACATTATGAGGTTGAATACAATTTGTATAAAATAACACATTTGCACAGATTAATTGTTCACAACAATACCTATAACATGCATTTTGAAAGAAGATTGAATAAGGTGACATTTTATTTCATGGTGACTTTTAAAATTCTTCAGTAAAGAATTGTAGCCATGAAAAAAATCTACCAACTTTTCTTCTACAAATTTTTATTTTGCTTTGATGCAAAAATGTATTTGAAAAAAGTCACTATTTTATTTATGAACTATGCATCCCCTGAATCATTTCAAATGATGTACTGTAACTGAATCATAAATGATGGTACGCTATATGGTACAATAGCCTATATTTTGTTGTGGAGGCTGTTTCTGATTATGTCATTTGCAATGCTTTCTCTATGGAGAAAATTAATGTAATACTGTACTTACTTCTGTGTTCTATTATCAGCTTTTGGCATTCTATAATGGAAGTCTGTAGTTTTAAATGGAATATACAGTATGCACAAATACAGTAAACATTCAGTACAGTAGAGCATATTTGCTCTGTTTATTCATTTCAGTATTGATAAGACTCATAGAGCCATAGTAAATGTGTTAGTAAACACCTGAATCAGTTCTGTTCACTTGCACTAAAGTAATCGCTTGTCACTTTTTTGATTCTTCAGTTTAAAAGGAAATGACTGGCAAATTTCTTTAATGATAAGTAAAGAATAGTAAAACGCTTTGAGAATAGTTTTACTTTAACTATAAGAATAGTAAAAGCTTTGACATGCCCCAATTAATTCCAGCCAAAGTAAGAGTAATATCCAGTCACTTTATGAGCCAATTCCACTGAAGATCATGCAAAAACACCTATGGGACGTTCTGTAAAGCTTGTCCAGTGGGGAACGAGGCTTAGCGAAGGGTCGATTAGACTTCTGGTTTTCTGTTTTTACATTATTTTCTGCAGCGTAATTTTTGAATAGCTCGCGTTATCTTGGTGGAACCCGTGAAGACTTTCCGACAAAAGAAAAGTAATCCATTGTTTAATGGTTTACTGCCACGGCTAATGCTCTGTGTTTTTCATCACACTCACACACACACACACACACGTTCCGTCCTCATTCACGCCAGCATGGCAGGTCTCTAATGTAGCGGACAATGACGCACATTCTCACAGAAGCCTTTTAATGTTTCACCAGCACTGCAGTTAAAAATGCATGCCGGCACTTAAAGAGTAGCTGAGGCTAAAGTCACTAGCGGCCGGTGCACAGCTCTCCAGCTCTTTTCCCATGCTGCAGTGCTCAGCAAACAACATTAGGAGATGTTTATTAACGCCCATTCATTACACCTGGTCCATATGTAGGTCACACCGCACTACGCTCCGATGGTGAACAGAATTCAGAGCTCTATTATTTTTCCACAGCATATATAATGTGATATTTTGGCTGTGTGAAGAAAAACACGAGCGAGTCTGGTTCTTTAAGCCTCGTTTTATCTGTCAGTGCTGCAGCTGTGTCAACAGCAGAAATATCGGCATGAAACGCAAGGAACGATTTCGCTTCCACTGATGGTGACACGATTCATAGAAGGTCACGGCGCGCGGCAGCTCCTCGGAGGAAATACTTGTGGCCTGTCTGGGTGTCCAGTTTGGCACCGGGGCATTAGCTTTGGCCTTGACAGGAAACGGGGATTTTTCACATAAATCCCAAATCACTTTCTCTGTATATTTTAACTCGAAAAAGAAAAACACTTTTCTTGAGGTGTTACATTTCTGGATACTGCAGCACTGCTGACTGAACGTCCATTTCTCCGAAGCCGGTAAACATGCAACGATAGTTAACTGTGGGTCACAAACTGCGAACCTTTAACGCATTATACATGCATGAGCTCCCCATCTTAGAAAGTACTATTAAGATTTAAAGGCTGATTCCTCCAGTATTTTCCTACTTTAGGATTTTGAGCAAGTGCATACCTGTGTCCCAGACGTTTAAAATGCTAATCTATTTGAGAACTAATATAGAAAGTTGTTGAACTGACCGACCAGTTCACTGCACTCTCAGGGCCTGACTATTCGCTGCAGGTTTTGTTAGTTTTTATTAGGGATGATATATACATATAGCTCAGCCCTAATAAAAACTATATATGTATCTTGATGTTTTTCAGCCTTTATAATGATATTTAATATATTACTGTATATTGATGTACTACTGTAATTTTTGGCTTAAAATGTTTTTGTTTTAGATTGAAAATGTTTAATCTATGAGTATAAATCCAATCCAATCACCTTGTTTTTCACTAAGTAAACACAAGGATGTAGCATGCTTGATTATTTTGAATTATATACGCAAATATATAATTTAAATATAATTTCCTACAGTATGTAGGAGTTTTTTTGTTTAATATTCAAGAAAAATGCTAAATATATTTCAGGAGCAATTTCACATCTCTTGAGGATTTTTTTTATACCTGTAATCACTGGTATTTTGCTGTAAAATGACAAAATGATAACCATAAAGAACATTTATTCTGTGTCCTAGAGTTGAGGGTGTGATTTGAACTCCCTGTAGGAATCTAGTTTGCACAAAAATGCTTAAATGGTTGAATAGAAAGGGTGTGAATTTGTATGGGTTGTTGCTTTGCTGTTTTCTGTTGATGGTCTGAACTGGTATTAAAGGATTCTTTTAAATCCTGTAAGTTTGTGATATGCACATAAACGGCGTTGATGCAGCCATATTGGCGAATCCTGCAAAAACTATCACGGGTCATGTTGCATCCCAAAATTAAAAGTCAAAACAAGTAAAGAATTATGTTTTCCATAAAGAACGCTCATTTAGTAAAAGTACAAATAAGTAATATATTTTTTATAATTACTACTACAAGTACACTACAAAAAAAATGTCCTTAAGTAAATGTCCTAATTTAAGAATGTTTAAAAATTTGTAAAGGAAAACAAGACAAAAATATTTTTTTGCAGTGTAGTAATAATAATAAAGTAATAATTATTTAAATCAACATAAAGGCAGCACAAAAAAATGTATAATTGCTTTATTTAAAAAAAAATATACAGGTCCTTCTCAAAAAATTAGCATATTGTGATAAAGTTCATTATTTTCCATAATGTAATGATAAAAATTAAACTTTCATATATTTTAGATTCATTGCACACCAACTGAAATATTTCAGGTGTTTTATTGTTTTAATACTGATGATTTTGGCATACAGCTCATGAAAACCCAAAATTCCTGTCTCAAAAAATTAGCATATTTCATCCGACCAATAAAAGAAGTGTTTTTAATACAAAAAAAAAAGTCAACCTTCAAATAATTATGTTCAGTTATGCACACAATAGTCAATACTTGGTCGGGAATCCTTTTGCAGAAATGACTGCTTCAATGCGGCGTGGCATGGAGGCAATCAGCCTGTGGCACTGCTGAGGTGTTATGGAGGCCCAGGATGCTTCGATAGCGGCCTTAAGCTCATCCAGAGTGTTGGGTCTTGCGTCTCTCAACTTTCTCTTCACAATATCCCACAGATTCTCTATGGGGTTCAGGTCAGGAGAGTTGGCAGGCCAATTGAGCACAGTAATACCATGGTCAGTAAACCATTTACCAGTGGTTTTGGCACTGTGAGCAGGTGCCAGGTCGTGCTGAAAAATGAAATCTTCATCTCCATAAAGCTTTTCAGCAGATGGAAGCATGAAGTGCTCCAAAATCTCCTGATAGCTAGCTGCATTGGCCCTGCCCTTGATAAAACACAGTGCACTAACACCAGCGGCTGACATGGCACCCCAGACCATCACTGACTGTGGGTACTTGACACTGGACTACAGGCATTTTGGCATTTCCTTCTCCCCAGTCTTCCTCCAGACTCTGGCACCTTGATTTCCGAATGACATGCAAAACTGAGCAACAGTCCAGTGCTGCTTCTCTGTAGCCCAGGTCAGGCGCTTCTGCCGCTGTTTCTGGTTCAGAAGTGGCTTGACCTGGGGAATGCGGCACCTGTAGCCCATTTCCTGCACACGCCTGTGCACGGTGGCTCTGGATGTTTCTACTCCAGACTCAGTCCACTGCTTCCGCAGGTCCCCCAAGGTCTGGAATCGGTCCTTCTCCACAATCTTCCTCAGGGTCCGGTCACTTCTTCTCGTTGTGCAGCGTTTTTTGCCACACTTTTTCCTTCCCACAGACTTCCCACTGAGGTGCCTTGATACAGCACTCTGGGAACAGCCTATTTGTTCAGAAATTTCTTTCTGTCTTACCCTCTTGCTTGAGGGTGTCAATGATGGCCTTCTGGACAGCAGTCAGGTCGGCAGTCTTACCCATGATTGCGGTTTTGAGTAATGAAACAGGCTGGGAGTTTTTAAAAGCCTCAGGAATCTTTTGCAGGTGTTTAGAGTTAATTAGTTGATTCAGAGGATGAGGTTAATAGCTTGTTTAGAGACCCTTTTCATGATATGCTAATTTTTTGAGACAGGAATTTTGGGTTTTCATGAGCTGTATGCCAAAATCATCAGTATTAAAACAATAAAAGACCTGAAATATTTCAGTTGGTGTGCAATGAATCTAAAATATATGAAAGTTTAATTTTTATCATTACATTATGGAAAATAATTAACTTTATCACAATATGCTAATTTTTTGAGAAGGACCTGTATATCAGAGACAATATGGTCTTTAAACTGATAATTTTTCAATATGGGAAAGAATTTGCAGAGTAAATGGTTTCTTTTTTTCTTTTTTCTTTTTGCATAATCATTTTTTAAAAAAAAATTTTTTTGCTAAATAAGTTTAGTGTTTTATTCTTCCCTCATAAAATATTAAATATTTTTTCTCACATTTTGATTGTTGAATCCAGCATGGTCATTAAAAAACAAATATACTGTACTGCAACTACTGTAGCTCAATATTTTTAACCAAATGTCCTTTAATATCCAGACATGTTCTCGAGCGGTTTTGTGAGATGCCCTCGTGTAGGTTAGTGTAGACTATGTCCCTGCGCTGTCACTCCAGCTGGAGAAGATCGAACGAGACTCAGCTCACAGACGCAGAAGCGTTGAACCTCTGCAACACTGACAGTCTGTCGGTGTGAGCGAGAGACGCCACGGCAGGAGAGGAGACACGCGTCCCGAGCACCTTCTCCGACATCAGGCCTGCTACATCCACTCAAAAATGTTCCTCCCAACTTCAGCTGACAGCCATTCCAGCTGAATTAATACCAGACGCTCGGATCACTGAGATGTTTTCATGTTTGTGGCTATAGATTGTTGAATCAGCTAAAAATAAGCATAATCTGTGACTCCTGAACCCGGCTCTCGCCCCGTTGGTCTGTAATGGGAAGGTGGTGGTATCCCAGAATGCCCAGGGCATGTACTCTTAAGTGCCAGCACTGGGGGCGGTAGGAGGATTGGGGTTGGGGGTGTACGGATATGCCCTCTGGTTCTCTACTCACAGCATCTGAAATATTCATGCTGCTGTCAAGAGAGTTACCCTGCCCTGACTCTTGCAGTTCTGAAATTTTTTGTACACCATTGTACAATTTTATACGGTCAAAAACATACTTAAAGTTAATTTTATCCTTTAAAACTCACAATGATGTTTTTCTCATATGATAATTTCTTTATGCTTTGAAATAGGTTGAATATAACTCTACAGCCCTGCTTCATTTAGTATACGTGGATACATGAATATGCAAATTAGCCCCGCCTCCAGTCAGCTCGGATTACCTGATCAACTCGCTCAACTTTAGTAAACAGTTTATATTTGAACCAGAAACTGATTCAGAAGAAGAAGAGGAAGAGCGAATTAGACAGGCAGGCCTGACAAACAAAAGCAGTTTATACTATAATAATATAATTTTAACGAAACAGATTTGGTACATCTTGTTTGGAGAACATCAAATGTTTTTTATTTACAACGTGTTTTTGCAGCGGCGAGCCATATAGCCATGTTGTAGTTTTTACATGAAGTTCTGCATGCTCATGAATCCTCTCATTAGACACGATGTAATTAAGAGATTAATTGATACATTGAGATCGTTCACTTGAGATGAGTGACAGCTTTTTAGTGATTAAAAAGGGAGCTGTCTTTGCATGCTTTCTAGGCTATTCCATTCAGAATTTGAATAAAAGTTGACGCATAACAGTAGTTGATATGATTAACCTTGGGCTTGACTACGTTATCACACAGGTAATAATGTTACACAAACCATGTTCATGTTCGCCATCTCAGAGTCAGATAGCTGCCTTTTAAAAATCATCATCCTTACAAATAATGATAGGAAAAGCCCCGCTCAGCACGTTGGTCACATGTTTGAGATGGTAGGAAACGGGTGGTTTCAAAGCACGTCTTTGGTACACTGCCGTTTTAAGAAGAAAATACTCAGACATAGTGTTAACTGCTAAATTTATGCGTGGATGGTATGTCTTATTAAAAACACCACATTGACATATAAACAACATTAAAAACTTGATTTTCACCACAGGGGGACTTAAAATTTACTTTAATTGATCAATGCAGTGCACTTGTGCACATGCTTAACATACTTGCCGTGGCTGTGAAGCGTTACTGTACTGGAGTTTCCTTGTAATATATTAAATGTGCCGACAAACCAGATGTGTTATTCAGACTGTAAACCCCTCATTCCCCATGTGGTAACAAGTATTTGTGCGTTTCTTCTGTGAAACACAAGAAGGGTGAGTAAATAATGCCAGAATGTTCACTGTGCCTTTAAGTGCTACTCTATTTTATACCGAATACACTTTCCAAATCCCCTACGCTTTTTGATTGGTTCACAGCTTGTGATGTAAAGAAGCAGAGCGATGATGCATTTCTCCAGGGTCTTCCATCTGTTCTGTTCCCTTCTTCCCAGTTGGGGGAAGGGCCCCGTATTCTCTGATGGACCGCTGTCATCTGTCGCCCTCAGATGTTTGGCAGATGAACGCACAGACTCGCTCTCTAAATACACACACTCGTACACTAAGTTTGACATCATTTACGCAAAATGCAAGTGATTTGTTTAACAACTGCACTGCCAAAAAGTGTTAACTTGGCCTTTGGGTTGTCATACACATGTGGTTTTATTCCGTCTGGGTCAGTGTTAATTGATTGTTACTGTTGATGTGACATTTGACAAGCTTCAAAACTGACCTTCGCGGAGAATTTGTGTCTCTAAGTGTTTTGCTCCACTGTCAGATCTGTTTTAGTCTAAACTTGATGTATGTCCTCTTTTGAATAACAGCGTTTGAGGCGAAGTTTGCATCCGGGGCTTTTGAGACGGATTTCTTCCACGTGGACCACCACGACCTCAGCCACGGGCCTGCCCACGCTCGAACCTGGGCCGGTCCGACGAGACCGCAGTGCCAGCATCAAAACACCTCACGATGGCCCTTCCAGCAGGTAATGAACGCCTCCGTTCTGATCCAGATGCAATGCACACTGCCATCAAACTGACTTACAGTACACAGTATTATTATTCAGTCCTCGTTTAGTCACAACTTTCCTTTTGGCTGACATCTTCTAGGCTGAGCGCTGCAATAATGACGTACAGTACTTATAGTTTGGATCACCCTTCCCTCAACAACAAAAAACACAATACGATTTTTCCATCGCCTTTTGAATTATTGCAGAAAATAAGCTAACAAAAGTTTACGACTCTTACACGTTTTGTTCATCATGATAATCACAAATGAACAACTTAAGTTAAAAGCTAAAGATGAATAATCATTTCTTTTTACATGATCATATCATTTTACATTTTGATTATCATTTATAGTTTACACCACAGTCACATGTCACATGTCACAGTCTAAACTTTGTTGGTAACACTTTACAATATGGGTGCACTAATAAGCATTAATTCATGCTTAGCTAATGCACAGATAATACTGAATTAATGTGTAACTAATGATTATCTAAGCTATTCATTAATGATTACCACATTAGGAACTAATTAAGAGTCTGTATGGTTAATGTATTAGTTCATACATGAATTGTTATTCATTAAATATGTAATTGTGAATTAATTCCCTAATAACTCATTATTTTAACTAATAGTGTTAATTAATATTTTAATTACCAGAATGAGCCAAAGCCTTGTATTTCAACTTCCATTAATACATGATTAATTACTTCATTGTTAGTGCAAATTCATGTGTAAATTATACAATTACTAAATGACTAGTTAATAATGATGTGTCTCAACAAGTAAAGTCATAACATAATGAAACCTTTGCAAATCATTAGCTAATGATTAATTAATGCAGACAACTGGTAGTTGAAGTGTATAGCTTTAACTAATTGTGGTAATTAACACACTAATTTACACTATTAGTTAATAAAATATGTTATTAAGGAATTAATACACAATGACACACTGAATTAATAGCAATTCATGTATTACTTAATCTATTAATCATATAGACTCTTTATTAGTTGCTGATGCAGTAATAATTAATTAATGGTTTAGTTCTTCATAAATCATACATTAACTCATGATTATCTGTGCATTAGTTAAACATGAATTAATGCATATTAGTGCACCCGTATTGTAAAATGTTACCACTTCGTTTGTTACAATGAGAGGATTTGCAGGCGCACAGAACTCGGCACTGAACAAAAACTCCACCGTTTTGAGCAGTTAATGTATTCTAACTTAAACATCTGTGATTGGCCATTGCATTCAAGAAATCAACATACATGTCTGTGATTGGCTGCATTGTTGAACACTGCCAAACATATTGAAAATAGAAACCTTTGATGCTCTCCAGAGCGCAAACACAAATATGCACTAGAGCGTTTACCAAATTTGTTTCCCCAATATCAGATGGGGCCCCCAGATTCCCCGGGGCCCTAAGCAGTCGTTTACCTTGCTTACTGGTTAACTTTGCCCCTGATTTTAGACTTTCTAAAGTTTTGCCAATAGTAAACCCAGTCATTTAATGCCAGTTATCATTAACGCAATAAGTAACAGCACAATGATGCTATGCTCTGTTCTAGTGTGCAACGCACATGTTTCATAATGCCTCAACAAGTAAAGTCATAACATAATGAAACCTTTGCAAATCATTAGCTAATGATTAATTAATGCAGACAACTGGTAGTTGAAGTGCATAGCTTTAACTAATTGTGGTAATTAACACACTAATTTACACTATTAGTTAATAAAATATGTTGTTAAGGAATTAATACACAATGACACATTGAATTAATAGCAATTCATGTATTAATGACTTGATCAATTTCTATATCAATTCCTAAAATCAAGTCCCACCCTACATTCTTTTGTCATAGATTTTTTTTTCAACCAGAAATATGTCATATTGTGAAAGTAAAATGCCGTTTCATGTTGAATTAAAGTGCTTTGATAGCAGTGGGGATTCTAGTTTAAACTTTTGTACATCCTTTTGGTGAGCAGCCCAAATCTTTAACTTGTATTTGGACAATTAAAAATGTCATTGCAAAATAATCTCAAATGCTGCAGAATCTTTTTCACTATCTCACTGTTTTTACTCAGTGTGTCTTTTAACTCTTTCCAATTAACGGAATTTTCCATAATTTATGACACAACGCATGCCCATCATTGATGGATTTTTCCGGCAATCCCTGGTTTTACTGTTACATACAGTTGGGGGCACTGTTACGCATCTTCTGAAAGAGTAAAGAATCTACAGATTAAAGGGGCATTCGGCAACTCTAGCTATTTCTTCGCTGATTTTCACTTTTGTTGTCGCATGTTTTGTCAAGGAGCTCCCCCTACAGCTGTGAGGCGTATATTTCCTAACAATGTCATAAAAAAACTCACTTGCGGCCCCTCCTCCCCCTTTCTACCGCTGCTCATATGCATTTGTTATTATCGGAGCCGGCCAACTTTATCATGTGGAGCTATGTCTACCGAGGTGGGTAATACATCATACACATTGAGGGCGGCGTGTGTGTTTATGTTGAATTGCCGTAAAGCAGTTTGTGTTTCTCGCTCGTTCTCGCTTCTCACGAGACTTCCTATTTCCAACTTACCGGGACGTTAGTCCCCATGTTGCAAGGTTGGTTTTCCGCCTAGCAACGTTGGGGGGAGCGGGGAAAGTCACCATCCTCACCAGAACAGGTTATTAAGCCATCCAAATGGTTTCTAAATGCTTTTATTAAGTTGAAATAGTTGCCGAATGCCCCTTTAAAACAGATGAAAAGGAAGCAAAAACAAGTGATAGAGGCATTGTTTATGCATGTATTGAAGTCGTTGACAAAATACGATTTTCTCATCTTTTTGTTCAAAATGTTGCTTTTTTTATGTAACTTATCCACATTCAAGTGTTGATAAAAAAAAGACTGCATTAATCTAGAATAAAATGTTTTTGTTTGGTTTTTTTTTTCTTCTTTCTTTTGATGCTCAGAAATTCATAAAACAAAATATTCTGGTGGCCATTTTGTGAAAATTATCAAAAATGCTGGCGCTGGCTGGCAACCTTTTAAAAAACGCTGGTGGGGAAAGGGTTATTCAGCTGTTGGTGATTTTCAGTGGATGTCTGAAGTCAATTGTCCTCAAGTTCAAGCAGGTGTCCTAACAGAGAAACGATTCACAAACACATTTAGAAGCCGTTATATATTGTTTTATTATTTCAAACCTAACAAACACTGAAATGTTTGTTTGAGAAGTATGCTTGCGCTTTTTATAATCTACTGCATTGACATTAGCACACTTGTCCAAATACTTCTCAGGTTCGCTGCCCGCTGACTCATGAAGTGTTTTGAAGCAACAGCACTTTCTGAAAATATGAGTCCACAGAGAGTTTCTGGGGATTTATCTGAAACCACTTTTATCCGTTTGACCTCATCTTGTTTTGTTTGTCATCATTGTCTCGTACGTTAGTGTTTCGCACAGCTGTTGCGGATCGCCGTCAAGCGCTTGAACTTTCCAGAGCTCCTACACGCTGTCTCGCTCCGTCTGAATGTTTGATTCAGATTCACTAATGTCCATCTTTGGTCATTTCTCCACCTTTTATATCTCTTATTTCAGCTTGAGTTATACAGCCCAGCTAAAGTTCAGCCCATTAATACGGATATCCAGATAGCCATCTGCACTGTGTAGACAGAGAGTTTAAAGAGGCTTCCTGGAGACACGAGAGCCAGGGATGTGTTTAGATTCAGATCCTGTCGAAATAAAAACCCCGGTGAAAAATGGAGGGTCACCCGGTTGCCTCCATTACCATGTTGAGGCTGGTCTTAAAGCGGCAGGTCTCCTTAATGGATATCTGAAGAGTGTTCCCACAGCAGGAGGCCTGTTCGCTCGGATCCTGTAAAGTTGGCAGGAAAATTCAAGTCTGAACCCTTCTCCAAAAATACACCACTCGGACTTTTATAACCCTGGAAAGTGCATTGTGAACTTTCCTTTTTGAGAGGTAAACGGTTATGCCTTGTTGAATTAAGGTGAAGTATCTTCATCGAGGACACAATGGTTACATTTACATGCACCCAAATAATCTGTTAGTAATCAGATTGAAAAGCCTTCATGCAAACAGATTATTGATGTAAGAGTGTTTACTGGAAAACAAGTCAAGTCAAAAAAAAAATTCCAGTGAGTGAAACAACATACCAGGTAAAACCATGAAATTTTCCTCTGCCTCTTCTGCAGTTTGGTGAACAGTGACTCATGGAACAACTCCGTTATGCTCACCATTTCCAAGAGCAGATCCATGTCCGCTTCATACGCTGCATCCTCCGCCACCAACCACATCTATAGCAAGAGCCGAAGAGGTAAAGCACTCTGTGTGTGTGTGTTTGTCAAGTGAAAGGAGATAAATGGGCTTTGGCAGTGCCAGTGTGATGCCTCTGCTCTCTGACAGGTTACCCTTCTTCCAACATCTCACCTCTGGCTTCACCCTGCCACTCTCCTCCAGTCCAGGGCTCTCCACTCAACAGTCCCACCAACAAAAGCCCTTCAGTGGAGCTACCTGACACAGATCTTCCACAGGGCGACGGCCCACCGCCACACAGCCCTCACAAAGCCTTAACCCACAGTCAGAGCGCCCCGAGCCCGAGTACCACACACTGGGTGCCTCCTCCACTTTGTAGCAGGTAAAACTGAAGACCTAAAGTCCCCCTGTTGTCAATAATTGTATCCCTTAAAACTCATCTTTGATCACCAAAATTACATATTTAAACGTTTTTGGGGATTTTTCCTGTGTAAAAAATTCTTCATGCTTTAAAATAGCTTGAATGTAACCAGAGCCTGACTATGGAGAGCCTGGCCACTCCCTCTAAGTCCTTTTGTACCGAATTTTTGTTGTAGTTCCACAAGAGTTCCACTGGGGGCGATCGCCCATGAGTGCAAAATGAATCGGAGTCTATGAAGCTAGACGGCTAAATTTGTCTCTTTCACCCAATTGCCGTTGAGAAATCTCAGATTTGATTGTAGGTTTTGCAAGTTCAACGTGGGTTATAGGTCGAAAGTTGAATGAACGAGTACTTACGTCCTTTCGATTTCTTACAGGTTGAGTTGTTGTTGCCCATTACACGCTAGCATTCTGCTAATGAACACTGATTGGTCAGTGAAGGACTGATTACTACCAGAGATACCGCTTTATGGCATCGTGGCATCCGAAGCGGGTCCAGAATGTGTGTGTGTGTGTATTTTTGGTGTGGTCTTTTACAACAACAAAACAAAAACTCTTCTAGCACGTGTATTACCTGTGTCAGCGGTGTTGTCGATGCCTCCAGAGAAAAGAAAGTGCAGAGCGTGAAAGCACAAAAGTGACTGAAGGATTGCCGTAAAGCAGTATCTCTGGTCGTACGATGTGTATGACGTCATTGACATTTTAAAAGACTTTTTAAAGCAAATGAGTGACTCTAAAAAATCTAACACCCAGCAATGTGTAATTTCATTGCATCTCCTTTCGAATACAACATTCAGATTACTAGACATTATATCCTGAGAAAAGTGGATTTTGAGGGGTTTAGCTCCATTGACCTCAATTCATTCTGCACTCGTCCTGTGAGCGCCCTCAAATGGAACCAGAGTGGAACTGCAACCAGTTCAGAAGCCGGAAGTTTACTGAGAGTGGAAGTTCTCCCCTTATTAGACATTCTCTGAGGTAACTACACCCTTGTTTCATTTAATATATGCGGAAACATGAATATGCTAATTAGACCCGCCTCCACTCACTCACTCACTCACACCAGCTCAGAGATTCACTCTGCCAATTTGCTGAGGTAAACGCTGCACAATGATATTGCTCTTTACAACGTTGGACACATAACGGTTATTAAAATGATTAGCCTTTTGCTTGACTATGTTATCAAACAGCTAATAATGTGTTTCTAATGTTACACAAACCATGTTCCTGAGTTAGGCAGCTGCTGTCTAACAATCATCAGAAACGCTTTGAACAACTAGGAACGTCAGTGGAAATAGGCATATAGTTCATCACATCGTAATATACATCAAACACTTGCTATATTGCTAAATCTACCCGATTTTTCACATCAATAGAAAAATATACTGGGATAACATGGCTTCTCTTGAGACTCCCCTGCTAGTTCCCTGTCAATATTATGCTAAAGCCGCCTGCACGTTGATCTGATTGGTTACAAGGTAGTTTGTGACGTCAGAAACACCAGCGATTTCAAACTACGTTTTTGAGACTGTCTTTAGACCACTGCAGTTTTAAGGAGAAAAACTCAGCAGTGGTTTTGACTTATGAATTTGCTCAGGGTTTGTTTTAAAGCTTATTACAAACACAACATAGACATAGCCTATAAACAACATTAAAAACTTGATTTTCACCCCAGGAGGACTTTAAAATATACAGTTACCATGCACTCATATTACTATTAGGAGAAAGTGCAACGCACAATATGGTGGAATACGTCCTGCCTTCTAAAAAAAAATAGCCAATTGGCAAATCATAAGTCATTGCGTCGCTGCAGCTGCCGTTAGAAGCTCCACTTGCTATAGAAACTTAGAAGTCAGAAGCTCCTTTTGTTTTTGCATTGGCTGGTCTAGCCTGAAAAATGCAGTTTTCTGTCATGATTTGAAAAGCACAAGCAGACGTCTTTCAGCGGCCCGGTCCTGCTTTCAAACGCTCCCGTCTGTATCTGTGTACGCACTCAGTGAAGAGCGTCATTGAAATATATTTACAACATGTTTTTGAAGCGCTGAAAATGCCAAAAATGAAAATTCTGTCATCATTTACTCACCCTCAAGTTGATACAAACCTGTAGGAGTTTTCTTTCCTCTGTTGAACACAAAGGAAGATTTTTTTTTTTTCATACTCAGACGACAATGGCGCCCATCAAATGTCTGGTTACCGACATAAGTATCTTCTTTTGTGTTCAGCAGAAGAAAGGAACTCATACATCTTTGGAACAGCTTGAGGTTGAGTAAATGATGACAGAATTTTCATTTTTGGCTGAACTATGCGAAACGGTAACGAAACGGGAGTATGTGAAACGCCCATGTCATGTCATGTTGTTTGAGTAGTTCATTGATATTCCTGAAAGAACACACTACGAGTTGTAAAAACTAAGCCTCTTATTAAAAAGTTACCAAAACAATGTTGTTGCTTTTTGTGAATGATATGCGTTCAAATTCTCTGGAAGTCTTTTTGAGGAATTTTGCTTATGCAGATTCCTTGCAGAGCTACTAATGAGTAATTTTAAGAGCAGATATCAAGTTATTATTCATTTTGAGCACAATTCATGACTACGCTAAAAAGCACATGCTTGCTGTTTCCAAAGATCTGAGCGTATCCTGTGGCCCAGGATGTTCTACAGCAGTGGACCGCAGCTTTAACCCATGACGTGGTTACTGAACAACCACTGATCATTTACTGTGAAAAATAACCAACACTGTGTCTAAATATTAACAGATGGACATACGTGGTCAGATCTGCTGTTTTACTCACAGCGATCACTAATGTCCTGGCTATGAGACAAGGTCACCGTCCCCTTGGCCTGTAATGAATGCTGGTCACAAAAGAACAGCTTGATTAGGTTCTGTCTGGCACGTTCATTTAAAGAGCTAAACTAAACAACAGTGACAACGGCTAGAGCTCCTGACACACAATCAGGGCGCCTCTCAATTTCACTGCAAAATATTCAAATATGCATACACTATCAGCCGTTTCCTAGCTTTCCTAACTCATAAAGCATAAAATACATAAAGCGTAACGAACAGATTCCAGTGCCTACAATGATAGATAGTGTCTTTTTATTGTTCTTAAGGAATGTTCCTGAACTCAACATGAAATGGCATATTTTTTCTTTCTTGTAATCTGACTTATTTCAACTATGAGTAAAGCAGGATTTTCTGTGAGAGCGAGAAAAAGAGTAGAATGTGATTTGATTTTATTCTTTGGGAATTGATTCAATTGTGAAAATGATGAAATTGGATGAAAGATTTGAGGATTTTTATTTATTTATTTTGGAATAACATTAACAGCCAAATAATCCACATTAAAATCAGGAGCGTGTAGTGACGAAGTAAATTGTTGGTTTATTACTTTATTTGCTGTTGTACCATTATTATTATTGTTGTTGTTGTTGTTGTTAAAATGCAATACAAAAGCAAATAAAGGCAAAAAGAATTTTATACATGAAATTTATAAAATATATAGGATAATAAATGATTGCAAACTATTTTAATGTTTAATGGGTTATTAAAAAATTCTCTATAAAGGATTCATAAAATGTAATTAAAATTACAAATAAATTCAAATTAAATGAATTAACTATTAACTAAATCCATAAAATGATCCCACGATGATTCTATATATGAATCGCCTCACTTCTTTCCCCTCTTTATCTCTCTCTCTCCCTCTCTCTATATATATATATATGTATGCTCTCTTTTTTTAATGTGAAAGAATGCGTCCTGACAGTGATGTGAATGGTGTGCTGTGTGTGTTGTAGCTGTGGAAGACCATACAGTAAGAGGCACGGGGACGGATCCACAGACGCAGGAGACAGAAGCCAGCAGTCAGGTGACGCCACCGTCATGTCCGACCCTCTCTGAATTACCATTTAGATGCATTTCACTTATTATCCATTTTGCAGTTGTGATCTATGATATTACAGCTCGATCCTGGATTGAATCTATGAGTTGATATGTAATTGCTGTCTTTCTAAGCTGTCAGTCTGCTCAAACGTGAAATATTACAAGAGGCATAATCACGCTTTTCTAATAACCTTTCAGACGAACCGGTGATGATGTCATCCGAATATGACAGCACCTATGAGACCAACCACAGTGACAGCGGTGACTTTGCACAGAATGAGGAAGACGGAGAGGGTCACCGGATCCCCTGCGGGACGTTCCCGCCTCAGGCACTCGCTCTTATACCACCAGAGGTAAACAGGCCTTCTGCAGGACAAATTGATTTTTTAGCACTGCAGTTTAGTACAGGCATGGTATGCTGTTCAGTGTAAAATAAAGCTGGAAAAATGCACAGTGTAAAGTGTTGCATCAGCAGCATGCATAAAATATGCAGTATACATAGAATATGGACTGCAAGAAAGTTTTTTTTTTGTTGTTTCCAGTACAAATATCTTAAACATCATTAAATCAAGATTTACATGAGAAGCAAAATGGCACAAGTCTTGTATATATTTTTTTTTTTTTAAAGTGAGTTTTCATTTTCTGACCCCACTGATAGATATTTTTTCTTATTTTAAGCATAAGCTCACTTAATTTTAATGCTTTTATAAGAAAACAAGACTTAATATCTTAAATGTATCTTGATTTAAGAATTTATAGGTATTTGTAATGGAAAACAAAATACTGAGGGAGAAAATCATTACTTTGCCGTGTGCAGAAAATGTATGAAGCACATAAAAATACGGCAATGGCATAAATAAATGAGTGTTATGTGCAATACTCTGGGCTGTTTGTTTGATCCAGTGAAACTAAACCTGCCATCAAATTGTCATCCAAACTAATCAGCGAGCGTTTGATGTGCTAGTGATTTGTTTATGCTGTGGTTTGATGACAGACTCTCTTTCTGTTATGCCATTTTAACTACTCTTTTTAGTAGTTTCATATGTGCCACTTTTTTAGTAAGCAATTTCAGACATATTCATTGTTTTTTTTATTTTTTTTATAAGATGGCACCGTTTGTGATCTGAAATCATTTCCTCTGCAGGATAAGCCCATCTTGGCCCCAGAGCCCCTGGTAATGGAGGGACTGGAGCCTCTCATGAGTCAGATCAACAACTGGAACTTCCCCATCTTCAGTCTGGTGGAGAAAACCCACGGCAGATGTGGCTGTATTCTCAGCCAGGTGAGACACTGACATCTAGTGGAGATCCGGAGTACAGGCGCACAAGGCTAACTCACATCTACCGAATGAACTAAGGCTGCTTTAGTTTCACACTGGCATTTTAGTTCAAAACAGGGCATGCTTCACAGGAAGAACTGGTAATGTGAAAGCTGTCATGCGGACCGAACTCAAGATCTCCTGTAGGAGGTTGTCTGAGTTCAGGTGCGCTGGAACTTCGGCTTGTGAAAGTAACTCAACAGCACCTGGGCCAGGATTATTGGCTAATAATTGGCTGATTTTCTGGCATTTTTTAAAAAAATAATACGTTTTATTAAATAATAAAAATGAGTGTCAGATAGTTATGGAAGCTTTTTTCTGCCACCGATTATTTTTTTTTTTATCTCTGACTTTTTTTACTCAGAAACTAGATATTAACTCGCAATTGCAAGTTATAAAGTTTGAATTGTGAGATTAAAAAAAATCACAATTACCTTTTTTATTTTTTTATTCCATTGTGGAAACAAGCTTCAATAGATTAGACTTTTAGTTAATTTGTAATGAACAAGTGTAAAATAAGTGTTCATTTAAATGTAGCAGCTTTATGTACATCGTATTTGTTCGTGTTTGCATGTGTATTCATATATGAATAATTCAAAGTATGTGCATATATTTCCTTCTAAGAAATTCTAGTATTATTGTTTTGATTCTTTTGTTTAATTTAAGACTAAGGTTGAGAGATTTTGCCATTGTTCTCTGTGGTTTAGGTGTCCTACCGGTTGTTTGTGGATACGGGACTCTTTGAGACATTCAAGATTCCGGTGAGGGAGTTCATGAACTATTTCCACGCTCTGGAGAATGGATACAGGGACATCCCATGTGAGTCCTTGTGCTGCAAGAGACATGTGTACTGAAATATGTTAACAGTGAGATATGTTATGATGTACTACAGATGTTGTGCGTAGTCAGCTTCACCTCCAGAGGAATACACTGCCCTAAATCATCAGTTGTGGCACACTGTATATTGTGTGTATCTCCCCCTGGTGGTGGTTTACAGTATTAAACCTCGTCTTCCTCCCCAGATCACAACCGGATCCATGCAACAGACGTCCTCCATGCAGTGTGGTACCTCACTACTCAGCCGGTGCCTGGTTTACCTACACTGGGATCACTTAGTGACTCGGGTAAGTTCATTACAGTTTGGAAAAGTTACAATGGAAATAATTTCATGCTTGTAATTGAAAAGTATATGTATACTTGATATTATGCAGGCTAGACCTGTGTATTTTGATATGCTTATATCAATGTTTTATATGTTTAGAGGAGACTGGAGAATTCATAAAAGAGCAGTGGTGATGTCTTCAATTTCATACACTTCCATCACGTTTTTAAGCTCACAAAAAAAAGAAGGAAAAAAGCTCACAGGAGAAGTAACTGTGAGCAACATTGTAGATTTTATGACTTTCAGTAAGGAAAGTAATTTTTTATCAAGATCATTTTTTGTCTAGCAATCATTGTACTGTAGATACAATTATTTGACTTGCAGAACCGTCTCCCATATGTAACAGTATGTTCCTGTGAAGAACGACATGTCTCTGCATACAGTGGAATGACAATAAAACATCTTCAAAGCGCCTGCCAAATGCATACAGTTGTGGTCAGAATTAATGGCACCCCTGGTAAATATGATTAAAAATGGCTGTAAAAAAAATCTGCGTTGTTTATCCTTTTGATCTTTCATTCAAAAGAATTGCACAAATCGAACCTTTCATTGAAGTAAAATAATTGAAAGTGGGGTCGGGAAATCAATTTTTTTTTTCTCCAAAACATGTTGGCCACAAATATTGGCACCACTAGAATTGTTTACATGTAAAATATCTCTGAAGTATATTCCCATTAATATTTACCTTTTTTTTAGCACACCAGGGTGACTAGGAACATAAAAATTGTCCAGCTATGACTTCTTGTTTAACAGGAGTTTAAATATGAGGAAACACAAAGGCCAAATTCCCTTAATCATCCATCACAATGAGTAAAACCAAAGAATATAGTTCTGAATTTGCATCAAAAGATTGTTGAGCATCACAAAATAGAAAGTGGCTGGAAGGACATAACTAAAGAATTGAAAATCCCCATTTTGACCATCAGGGCAATAATTATGAAGTTCCAATCAACTAAAGATGTTACGAATCTGCCAGGAAGAGGACGTGTGTCTATATTGCCTTAATGCATGGTGAGGAGAAGAGTTTGAGTGGCCAAAGACTCTCTAAGGATCACAGATAGAGAATTGCAGAGATTACTTGAGTCTTGGGGGTCAGAAAGCCTAAAAAAATATATCAAACAACCCCTACATCACCACATGTTGTTTGGGAGGGTTTCAAGAAAAATCCTCCTCGCTCCTCCAAAAATAAACTCCAGCGTATTCAGTTTTCAGACATGACTGGAACTTTAAAAGGGACTGGATTCTGTGGTCAGATGAAACAAAAAAAGGGCTTTTCGGCAGCAAACCCACCAGATGTGTTTGGTGCAAACAGGGATAAAATGTACCCTATGCCTACGGTTAAATATATACTGATGGATGCACTTATATGTTGTGAGCCTATTTTTTTGCTGGAGGTCCTGGACATCTTGTTCAGATACATGGTATTATGGATTCTAGCAAATACCAACAGATAAACAATCAAAACTGCCTCTGCTACAAAATCTTATAATGGGCCGTGGCTGGATCTTCAATCAGGACAGTGGTCCAAAACAAACATCTAAATCAACACAAAAATGGGTAACTTAGGTTGAGTTTCCAAACTCATCAGGTATTATAGGAAAAAACTCAAAGCTGCTACCTTGGCAAAAGGAGGTTACAAAAAGTATTTAATAACAGGGAGCAAATAATTATGGCCAGTGTGTTTTGGAGAAAGGCATTTTTTTCATAATGTGATTTCACCCCCACTTTCAATTCTTTTACTTCAATGAAAGGTTTGATATTTGCAATTTTTTTGAATTAAAGATCAAAAGGATACAAAAGGATAAACAATGCAGATTTATTTTTTACAGCGATTCTTGATCATATTTACCAGGGCTGCCATTAATTCTGACCACAACTGTATATATATATTTATACAACAGTTCTTTCTGATTCTCAAATCTGATTGGCTGAGAGCATTTTCCATTTTCCAGCCGTGCAATATATATATATATATATATATATATATATATATATATATATATATATATATATATATATATATATATATATATATATGTATATATATATATATATATATGTATATATATATATATATGTTTTCTCAGTTCATTTATACATTTGATCAGGTATACATTTTAATCAGTTCATGTTCATTTAAATTTTTTCACTGTTTGAGCTATACTGTAGGAACAAACATGATTTTTCTTGCACTTTTTAAAACTAAAAAAAGGTTGATGTATTATTTACACATACTCTCAGAAATGCCTCGCCTTCATTTGCATATACATATTTACTATGAATACCTATGTGCAGTGTGAACTAATCTGCAGACATCTTTCGGACTCTCTATGTCTTCAGACTCTGACAGTGGACTCGCTCATGGCCGCTCAAAGCACCTGATATCCAGGACGTATCCCGTCGAGGAGGAGGGTTACGGGTGTCTGTCCGGCCTCATCCCCGCGCTCGAGCTGATGGCGCTCTACGTCGCGGCTGCCATGCATGATTACGACCATCCTGGCAGGACCAATGCGTTCCTGGTGGCCACCAGCGCTCCACAGGTAACGCACCATCATCACACAACCCCAAAATCAGTTAACCCCCTAATTCCTTGAAGATTTTCAATGGAGAAGTAGTTTCTTTGTATTGTAAATATGTGCTTTCACTCTCAGAAAAAATGTACAAAAGCTGTCACTGTGGCTGTACCTTTTCAAAAGGTACACCTTTGTACCTAAAGAGTGCATATTGGTCCCTCAAAGGTACATATTGGTACCAAAAGTGTACATATTAGTACCTAAATGGTACATATTAGAACCCATTTTGAAGGGTACTATCCCATTGACATCTTTTGTACCTTTTTTTCTGAGAGTGTTCTTAAGAATCATAGCCGGTACTAATACAGAGGTAGAATAAATTATTTAAAGAGATAGTTCACCCAAAAACTCTGTCAGTAATTACTCACCCTCATGTTGTTCCAACCCCATAAGACTTTCGTTCATCTTCTGAACACGAATTAAGATTTTTTTGATTAAATCTGAGAGCTGGATCACTCCTTCATATGTTGCTTGGTAATTTATATCTGCCAGCCCAGAAAAGTTATTAAAGACATCGTTAAAATAGTCCAAGTGACTACAGTGGCTCAATCTTAAGTTTATCAAGCGACAAGAATACTTTTTTTGACTTTTTTCAACTATTGATTTTCTTCTTTGTTGGCCTCTGACGTGAATTCACAAGAGCGCCGCGACACGTGCGCGAGAACTGAGAAGATCTCGATGTAGTGTTTAAAATGGTTCTAAAGTGTGCATTTCCTGGATGTCTGAATCGTGAGAAACCAACGAGAGATCGTAAAAGTTACCAATGCTGCAAAATGAATGGCTTACCTTTCACACTTTCCCATCATCTTCTCAGTTCTCGCGCATGAACACGGCTCTCGTGAACTCACGTCAGAGGCCCACACGGAAGAAAATTAATAGTTGAATAAAGTCGATATTTTGGTTTGTTTTTTCGCACAAAAAATATTCTCGTCGCTTGATAAACTTAAGGTTGAGCCGCTATTTTAACAATGTCTTTACTAACTTTTCTGGGCCGGCGGATGCAATTACCTAGCAGCCTATGAAGGAGTGAGACAGCTCTCAGATTTCATCAAAAATTTCTTAATTTGTGTTACGAAGATGAACGAAGGTCTTACAGGGTTGGAGCAACATGAGTAATTTATGACAGATTTTTCATTTTTGGGTGAACTATCCCTTTAAGTACCTAATACAATAATAATAAGGGTTTCAACAATTTTATTTAATCAGATCAAGAACCGAACAAGACTGGTGTTTACATTATATTTAAAAATAAATAATTTTGTTAGATAAAAACCTTAACCAAGTTTAGTGTTTTGTTCTTCTCTCATATTTAAAATGAAAAATATTTTTCTTATATTTTGATGGTTTAATCGAACTTGTAGGGTCACTAAAAACAAATGTGTGTGTGTGTGTGTGTGTGTGTGTGTGTGTGTGTGTGTGTGTGTGTGTGTGTGTAGTTGTGTATATAAATGTGTGTGTGTGTGCGTGTTAAAATGTGGTTCCTGTTTGCCATGTAGTCTGCTAATTTTGCATGCTGTTTTCTGTTACTATTGCTCATATTTAAGGTTAATAATTGTATTTCTGATGAAAAAGGTCAAAAAGGCTGCAATCATTTGGCTGTTTCAGTACTTCGTATTAAGATATATTAAGAATATTCCATATTATGCTGTAGAAGCATTATGATATTTATGATTATTAATATCCAAAGCGGTTGTTTTGAATTGTAGCCTGCAAGGATTGATCACAATGTTCTTGAGCCTTGAAACATTTAAAGTGCCATAAACGTCTTGTGTGTGTTTCAAGGCCGTGCTTTACAATGACCGCTCTGTGCTGGAGAACCATCACGCAGCTTCTGCCTGGAATCTCTTCATGTCGAGGCCCGAGTACAACTTTCTGGCCAGTCTGGATCACATGGATTTCAAACGCTTTCGCTTCCTGGTCATCGAGGCCATACTGGCCACGGACCTTAAGAAACACTTTGACTTCCTGGCTGAATTCAACGCCAAGGTGAGCACTTACTGTACATTAGATATACTTGTATAGACCAACTATTGCTGTGTGTTTTATTTATTGATTTATATTCGCTCAGGTGGGGGATGACGGTTGCTCTGGGATCGAATGGTCTAACGAGAATGATCGTCTGCTGGTGTGTCAAATGTGTATTAAGTTAGCGGATATAAACGGTCCGTTGAAATGCAAGGAGCTTCATTTGCAGTGGACGGAAGGCATCGTCAACGAGTTCTACGAACAGGTCAGGGTCTGCTTTATTTTTGATGTGTGTATGTTTGTGTGCAAGTCATTTTTTAGCTATTCAGTCACGGCATTAAGTGCCTGGAAATAGTAAAAGGCCCTGATAATGCGCATGTGTAAGTACTTGGCATCTCAGTATCATTCACATGGAGTGGCTGGAGAGGAAGGCAAGGATACGCTGTTGCCTGGCAACCGTCTACATCCTACCCAAGCAGTGCTGAAGGCAACACGTTCACAGCTGTAATGAGAATGTAGGGCAGAAAGTAAGCAAACTTGTACATCAGGCTGATCTGCTGGGAATGTGCTGAGAAAATTTTCTGGTAAACACACCATGTGTTGATGATAGACTGATATAAATCAGCCAGACTAAATATGACCAAAGTCAACCTTAATGTCAGATTAGCATTGCAATTAGCATGTTGCTAGCATGAATTGGCACGTTTTAGCTCGCTGCTTGAATGAATTAGCAAATTGCTAGCATGTTTTAGCTTATTGCTAGCCAGGGGTGATTCTAGATGATTCAATAATAGGGGTCAACGCCTTTTTTAGGGGTGTTGGTTCCGGAAGTTTTTTTTTTTCATTCATTTTTTCCCATAGGGACTTTTAAAAAGTCTATGTTAAAAAGCCATGAACTAACATATATAACATATAATATATTACATATATATAGAGAAATCCTATATAAACAATATATTTTAAGTTTATTGCAAATTATGCATATACAAATATTTAAATATTTCGAGAGCGTTTAGAGAATCGACTCGATTACGTCATTCGCAGTGCTTCATGGGAATGGGTGGAGCTAGGAAGATCTTTTGGCCGCGTTGCTTGTTTCGACTCTCTGATTGATGGAATTTTCTGCACAGCATCATGGGTAATGTAGTTTTTTTCCCCCAGGAATTACGATTACGATTATTTTTTTTAAATAAGCTGAAATAATGCGGGCTAACAGCTTCAACAGAAGCAAATACTATCGATGAACAACCTCATAGCTCACATTAGGGCTTTCTTAAAAGGTTTATAAGTTATCGTTCAAAATCAGTTTCCCTATGGAGAAAATTAATGGAGTTTTTACTTCCGGAACCGACTGTTGTGCTTTATATCCGTTGACCATTACGGTACATCATGTGTGCTTGTTCAGTCTGTCTGGATATACGTCTACTGATCATGCTCTCAGAGAGTTAAAGGCTTGTTTGGATGCCAGCGATGAGTGTCTATTATTGTGTGGAACACAGAGTGAGGATGACCCAGTTGTGTCGGGACCCTGTCACAGAGCTACAAAGCGTCATATGACCACCCTTGGCCATATTCAGAGCATTTCAAAAGGGACCAGAAATGATTTGCTTCAAAGGAGCCTGTTTTTCCCCCCTCCCTGTTTCGTTTCTTGAATGATTCATTTCTCCAGCACTTCTGAGTAGCACCTGACAGAACACAGCGCACATACATCACTGCCCTGTGACGTCATCGACGGCACGGTTGCCATGGCAACGCAAGACCTTGCCTGTTGTTGTTCCGCATTGATTCTCATTGATTATCTCCAGGTTCTGCTTAGCATATGTTCTCTCACGCGGACTATATGATGCTCCTCTAATCGCTGATTACCTACTTATTTTCAGCACTGCAATCTGAAATAAATAATAAAAAAAGCCCAGACCTCTCGTGCCTGGGTGTGTTTCCCCCGTCCATGGGAAGGTTGACCTAGTTTTACAGCGGTAGAAGGTCTGTGAAGTATGTTTCTTTCCTGAACTGGAAAAATCCAATCAAGTGTGTGACTCCTCGGCTGTGCTTGAATGTACTGAGCATATACTATTGGTAAAATCATTACTTGTTTAATGCAATCCATGGTAGGGATGAGTATAAAATAGCTGCTCAGCAGCACTGCATAATTTGAACAAATATGCAAATTAGCCATCAAACAGATATGATTAATCTGCACTATGTGGAGCATTTCTGAATCGAAATGAAATGTATACTATATTTGCACATCACTGAATACATTTCTTTTTCAGGATGGATTTTAGATTTGTTAGCACTGACGTGATGCAGCTTTCAGATGCTCATAATGCTTTCTGGTGACATCAGTTCCCATGATGCTTTTCATCCACCATAGGAGGTGCAGATGAACAACAATATTATTTCAGAAGTTTTTCAATTATAGCAACCAAGAAGGATTTTAAATATTTTTAAAATAACTTGAAACATAATTTGCAACCCATACTTCTCTAGACAGAACTTGATTTTTTTTTATTATAAATGATTTATTGACAATTGATAAAAATGGGTGTTTCATACCAGAGTTTACAGCATAACATATATATATATATATATATATATATATATATATATATATATATATATATATATATATTAATTAGTGCTGTCAATTGATTAAAAAATTAATTAATCACACATTTTTCTGTAGTTAATCGCGATTAATCGCACTGAACATTAAAGTTCTTCAAAAATATTTTTATATTGTAATAATTTCACAGTTTAATCTCCAAAGAAACGTAGAAACAACATGAAAACAGTAGCCTATATTTTAATATTTGTTAAATGGCATCTTTTTATGAAAGAAGGCATCACCGATAACAATACTGCTACTGATGTCTCTATGGAAAATAGATATTTTCCCCTCAATTTTAGACATTATTTATATCCATTCAGCAATACAGCTATCAATTTTAACATTTGTTAGGCTTTAAAGAAATATAAAAACTTTTAATTTAAGTTTTACATAAATACATTATAACAAATCAATATATCAGTGCTTCATTTTTTAATTGGCCCAGTCAGACCAGTTAAAATGCACAAAAACGTATTGTTTTCATTGTTTTTGACACATGTAACCTTGTAAACAGTGCTTTAAGATTTACAGATACAGTAGCATATATACAGAAATTGAATAAAGTTCACAGTCTTCACTGAATAAATTATAGATTAAATATAGATTAATCCTTATTAAAGCTACAAAAGTTATTCAGTCAAGAGCAGTGAGTGATTTTATTTTTATTTTGTTCTTTGATTATCTACCCTTAATGACAGACAGCAGCAGGTTTATTAGGCTGTTGTCACTTTAAGACCTGCCCCACATGACGCAGATCTGACATGCACCCCATTTTCTGAGAGCGTGATCATATAATGTAATTCTAGTCAAAGGATGACGTGAAAAAAATTATGCTGCATTAATTGCATTAAATATTTTTAGCGTTCATTTTGACAGCACTAGTAAAATGTGTTTTCTCTTCATTCTGGTGTTTCAGGGTGATGAAGAGTCCAGCTTGGGCCTTCCCATTAGCCCCTTCATGGACCGCTCAGCACCCCAGTTGGCCAAACTACAGGAGTCCTTCATCACACACATCGTCGGGCCTCTCTGCAACTCTTATGACTCTGCTGCCCTCATGCCTGGGCACTGGGTCAACCCTCAGCCCAAAGAGGGCGAGGATGCTGAGGAAGAGACAGAGACAGATGAAGAGGATGAGGAAGACACACCGGAGGAAGATGCCTCCTCCAGCTCAGAACTTTCCCGTGAGTTCACTTTTTATTTTTACATTTTTATAAGTACAGTATCAGATTGAAATAAGGCTACATTCACACTGTCAGTTATTGGGATTAACAACCGCATTTACTTACCGGTGTGAGTCAACTCAAACAGAAACTTACAGTAGCTTTTCACACTGTATGACGTGACAGACAACTAGTTGACCAGTCCGGTTCCATTCACACAGCTCAGGTTTTCTGAAAATAAGGTAGTGAGTCCTTAAAATTTACAGGTGTGAGTTTGGTTATAGAATGCGGTCGTCACTCCCGTAAATAACTGAACTGTGTGTGAACGTAACTGTATTAAGGACTCAAATACAGGACTGACAACTGTATCTGCTGCTGTGTAAACATGGCCTAGCTAACACCCATACTTAACAAAATTATGATCTCGGTCTTTATCGCCAAATAAAATTTGATTGCCCCGTCAGTAGAACCACTTCACATAGACATATAACAGTGTAACTAAACTGAAACTGAATTTAAAAATGTTTCCGAAAGCACAACTGTTGTGACAAACATAAGCTGTATTTTAAAATATTAATATATATATATATATATATATATATATATATATATATATATATATGAAATCAAATTTGTTTTTGCAATTATTTTATTAATTTGTTTTTTATTTCTTTTATAAATTTTAAATATGATTTATGTGGATCTGTGTGTATTTAAGCAGACACATTGAGTGTCTATTTTTTATTATTATTAACTTTATATGTGCAACACTTCTCTACATAAATATAATTCATAACTTAAAGCTGCTAGTCAAATAAGATAAACTTTTTGCAATACTAAAATAAATATAAAATAAATTTAAATAAACATAATTTTTATAAAACGATACAATATATTTTTGCTTTTTTTTATTTAATCAAGTTGGTTTTATAATTTCTTTATTTAATTTTTTTTTTACTTTTAAATGATTTTTTTTTCTAAATTATCACTTAAAGTTGCTAGCATGAAAAACCCATTAACACTCCCTTTTTATACTTTTCTTAGAGAAAGACGCACCCAAGAAACGACGGAAAGTGTTCTGCCAGATCACCCAGCACCTGATGGAGAACCATGAGATGTGGAAGAAGGTCATTGCAGAAGAGTCCCAAAGCCAGACAGAAGAGGAGGAGTCCACATGCCTCAGCAACACCCCTGAGTCAATCCTAGCCATTGATGAAGAGGAGGAGGAGCCTGGGAGCAAGGAGGAGCCAACAGATGACCAGGAGGAGGAGTCAGCAGAGGAGGAGGAGAGTCCTGTACCTGAAGAGACACATGAAACAAAGGAAACAGATGATGCGACTGTAACGGAAGCAGACGGGACTGCAAAGCGAGACACAACAACTGTAGAAGACGATGCAGAGCTAATGGGAAAACGAGAGGAAACTGAAGACGAGAAAGACGAGGATCCAGAATGAATAACTTGCCGGTTTTAGACGAGAACATTGTCTGAAAACTTTTTATAGGCAAGCGAGACTTCTTAGAAATGGTTGCCAGCACATCACTTAGACACAACACTGTAGATGCTTGGGGAACATGTGCCTAAAGGAAACAGGGTGGGGAGGGGTGGGAAGGGACGAAGGGTTTGATTAACAATGGTCAACTATGAGTGCTAGACACTCCGGTGAGGTTTGATGCTAAAATTGAGCGGGACACAGGGGGAGGGGGGTTTCCTATATTTTCTAGACGTCATGTTGGTCAGTTTTGCAAGTCCTTCTGGCGAAACCCCTCCAGCTGCACCTTAACCCCCCCAAACTATGACAGGGGTCCCAGTGACCTGCAGCGACACAAGTTTTGCAGGCTCATCCCACACAGCTACTCAACAAGAATTTCTGAGAAGCTTAGTGTCAAAGTCGGGAAAGAGAAATCAATCCACCGTGACTCTCGCCAGCTCCTTAAAGGCATTGCGCCTCACTCACGAATCCCATCATCCGCAGTGGACGAAAGCAAATGTCCCAGAAACAGCATGCATTTGTGAAAATGCTACAAAAGACTCCACATGTTAACACCATATGTCTGTCCTGCCATTGCTCTTTCTTTTCCTTTCAGAGGTCCTTTCTATTGCAAATGCTTGCACCATTGTCCTTGTCCCATTTCTGAAGGCGTCATGCCGAATGCTCGTCATTCTCTTCCCTCACCTTTTTCCCTCGGCATTTCATTAGTCCATGAACTAAGATCTTGCATTTCTCAGGATCAGACTGTTTTTGGATAACGGTACAAGGAGTCATTGGTTTTTACGGACTTTCTTGCAACTTTTTAATCTTTTGAATCTTGATTTGTGAGGACAAAGGGAATCTTTAGTTGTTTTTTAAAGTGTAATTTCTTCTAAACTTCAATGGCCTTTTTAACAATAGCCCAATTGTTGTTTTACCAGGTGATTTGAGATATATATATATATGTATATATATATATATATATATGTATATATATATATATATATATATATATATATATATACACACACTCATACATACAGTGCCCTCATTCATACAGCATGCAGTAGTACATCACGTCAATTCTCTCGTTTTCATTTACCCTAAAAAAAATTTTGTACCGTCCGAAACTTTACAGACATCACCGTTTTTTTTCTCCCCGTCAAGCAGATCTTCTGTTCCTGCATTTAAGCTTCTTAGTAAACTGCTCCAGCAAGTTTTGAGAGCATACTAAACTGCTCCCGCAAGTTTCATTGATCAAAGGCGCAGACTGGAGCGCATGGCCCATCGAGAGAGCCTCGGGGTCCCACATTCCCCCGCAGTCGCATGTTCTCCCTCCAAACAAGGCCGTAGTTATTCTTCACAGTCGTGTCACGCAGCCGCCACGGATATGCAGGCAGGCATGTGAGCGACTGCGAGCTCCTCGGCCCAAGGGATGAGACGCCGAGCGCCGTCCCTCTCACATGAGCGGACCCAGAGACCATGTGCGGCACAAGAGATACGGGCACCGGTCGACACGGCTGTCCGCACTCGCCTTTGATGTGCCGGAAGAGGCAGATTGCTCGTGACGGTGAGATGAAACACTTCTGCGGGCTTAATCACCTCGAGTCCGATGTTTAATCAGGCCGAGTCTGATGCCTTCAGTCACTTTGAAGGAGAGCTAATTAAAAACGCCTAGGTAGGAGGCAACGGTCATGTGCTTTAGACCCATCTTTGAAACATCCCCTTTGATCGAAATGCAGAGTAAGGCTTAATCTTATCAGGCAACGTGGTACAATGTAGTTCAGCAAATTATTTAAGCAATACCGAACCTATGTGTACAGAAGATTGGTAGCGTTTCTAACTGCACTTTCTTTTTGTTGCTGTGTTACTATTACACAGCTCAAGGGTGTGTGTGCCAAATATGACTTCAAATTCATTCTCCCGAAAGTATGAAACACCATTTTTGATCAGGAGTGTCCTAGCTGCTCTTTGGAGGGCCACTGTCCTGTAGAGTTTAGATCCAACTTGCCTCAACACACCTGCCTGGTTTCTAATAAGACCTTAGCTGTGTACGAAATCGCCACCTATACCCTCATTCACTGTTCCCTACATTAGTCCACTAATATAGTCCACTTGAAGAAGTGAATGAAAGGGAGTGAGTGAATTCGGGTGCACCGGAAGGGCGGCTGCTTTTGCATAGTTTGTGCTTGCTGTTTAATAATTATTTGAAAGTTAGCAAACTGGCAGCTCTAGTAGTGATGAAAATATTTATCTTGAACTCTGTCATGGAAACTAGGATGTGTAAACCTTAATTAAACAATTGAATAATCAATTAAAAAGGAATTTATACCTGTATGATATTACGCTGTAGCCACATTGGACCAGCGGTTTGGAAAATGGATGAATGGAGGATTCAGCTGCAGGCGCCATCTTCTGACAAGACACAGGAATTAATTCGGCACATCCCTTACAGTGCATTATGGGTATTCTCTAGCTGTTATTGCGGTGCATTGTGGGATTGAATGAGTGCACTCGATAACGTCCACCATGGAACACCAGTAAAAAGAACTGTCCCCTGAAATAGTGCCCTATTTAAGGGTATATGGGGCGATTTTGAACACAGTCCTTGATTATCTGGTTCAGGTGTGTTTATTAGGATTGAACTAAACTCTGCAGGACAGTGTCCCTCTAGGAGCAGGACTGGACACCCCTGCCAGACCCGGTCTTCTCAGTGGCTGGAAGAGCATGTGAAGGCCATGTGTGCTTGTGAGGACATGTGTGGAGGGTATTATAATTCTGCATTAGGCCCTAGATTTGTAACCTCAGGCCAGAGATATTAACCCTTTGGTGCATGAATTATTAAATCACAAATAGTAGTGTTAATGTTATTATTACCTTAAAAATATATATTAAAAAAATATTTATTTTTTCCTATAATAACGCATTTTGAGAGCGTTACTGTCCACTGCAATAAAAGATAGTAGTTGTTACTTGCTGCATCAATTTTGTTTGCCATTTTGAGTTTATCATAATAAAACATAGAATATACTGTAAAAAGGATTGTCACAATAAATTATGGGTAAGTGTCTAAAAGGTCTTAACCTTAAAAATAGCTTTTAAAGATCTGTGCACTGTTGTGGACGTCATGCATCAAAGTGTTACATTCCCAGCTGACAAAAATAAGTTCTAAGAACATTTTGCTACATTCTTATTAAGTTATAAAAACATTATTTCTGAATGTTCTTTAATCGTTCAAAACTTCCAGTTTATTAGATTATTCTTGGTTATATGAACATTCCATTTGGTCATTTTGCAAACATTACTTTTGAAGAGATACTGAACATTCTGAAACAAGTAGTAACATTTAAAAGCATTTCAGGGAAAACGTTCCATGAACAATGTATAAACAATTATTTTTGTGCTACCGTTTTGAGAACATTATTATAGACTAGATAACTTAGAACAAACGCTCTATTAACGTTACTGGAAGAACCGTTTGTTCATAACTTAGAGAGAACCTTGCCAGATCGTTCTGAGAACGTTTCCTGTTAGCTGGGATATTTCCCAAAATAAATTTAACTGATAATATCATAACCTATGTTAAATTCCAGAGGAATAAAATCCCCCTAAAAACATTATTTCCCAGGTTAACTAAGAAATACGTGACATTATGAAAGAATCTATTATGCAATATGGCTACGATCTTCATCTTACTGTTGGATGATGGGAGGCCCACTCTGTCTAAAAAATGTATGCCATTACCAAGTGATTAGCATAATAGTAGTGGGCACATGTTGGGAATTGCCTTGCTGCGAGCCTTTGACGATCAAAGGTCATAGATATTGATGTCTCAAAGTGTTTCAAACCCAGAATAATCAAAGACAATTCCATTATTTCAGATTTGCTTCCTCCCAGACAGTATTCAGAGAGACTTAACACAAACTGTGGAATTAGTGACCCTACACATTTGATGTGCTTGTGCGTGTGCTTCAAGATTGCCTGTGTGTGTTAGCATGGCAAGCATGTGTCCCTGTCCTACACCAGTTTTCAGCTCTGATCTGCGTTTGGTGGCTCTGATTCCAGATCCTGTACGTTACGCTAACTCTTGTGTCCAAATGAACAGCACAAGTCTTGAGAAGCCAGTGTGGACCATAATGTTCATAATGACAGGATCATTATAATGTCATGTGACTAAATTCATATTTTTCACAGAAAACAGGTGCCCTTAGGAGTGAAATTAATGACAGTCTGTACAGTTCAGTTCAAATACCTGTTCAGGTATTGCAGACAGGCACGATGACTGGGTTGCATCCCTACAGATTTTTTTAAACTTGACCATCATGTCAGGTTCACGGGAAAAGCTGAACATTTTTATATTTTTCCTGTTCATAACTCGTTCCTTCATCTTCAGCTGTACGCGTCTGATAACCGTGTCCACCGGGCACCCGTTTCGTTCACCTTGAGAACCAAACAAGCTTTACACCTCTCTGAGAAAGAGAAATGAGACTTGTACTTTTATATATATATATATATATATATATATATATATATAAATATATATATATATATATATATATATATATATAGTCGGCACTTCACTGACAAAATAATTATTTTTCTTCTCACTTGTATCTTGCACTTAACACATGTAGCAATACCTATAGAAAGGGGAACTGTGTAAATCACCAGTATTCGTAAAGTGAAATATTCATTTTATCGCTGATTGTTGTTCCATTTTGTACAAAACGATATTGTGTACAGGTTAAAAATGAAACAAAACAAAAACAAAGCCAAAAAAAGGGACGAAAAAGATGAAAACGACAACAGAAGTCTTTTAGATGAACATTATTTATTTTTACTGTTTTGTAATTTAGACACTATACTGTAGCTCCTCTATTGCCAGATTTACTGGAAGTGCCTCTTGGTATAATGTAACATACAGAAAATATATATTGAGATTATTAGAACCTGTCACAAGCTGAACATTGTGGATGTTGTAATGTGAATACAGTTTAATAATACGAGTGAAATACTGTGGTATCGAATGTCTCTGTGTTTTTAATTATTTATTTATTGCTTCATTGATTTTCACCCCTAATTCAGTCTGAAGGTTTTCAACTAAACAAGCTCACGTCAAAGGGTAAAACATCAAATTTTTATGGCTTGAAAATGGCTGCTCAATCAAAGTCAAGGTAAGATCCCACACCCATTATGCCAGGTCAAATTGCTCTTATATTAAGCAGAAATATGCACTCAACTTTACCAAGCTCATTTAAATCACTTCAAATCCAGTACATTGCATCAGTGTTGATCTATGTCTAGGGTGTGTGCCAATTTGATGTTTGAATTTGAATTGCCAGCCTTTCTATGAAGAACAGAGTTCGACAAAATAGTTGGCATTCAGCATGAAGTATGGCACATTGTTAATTGTGTAATCAATATAATGATTTGTAACTCAAATAATGTAGAGAAAGGACACTTATATAAGAGGATCATGAACAGGGCTTGAGGGACGTGTTGGGGTCATTAGTTGCGGATTTGTCTAAAACCATAGTTTTTGTTTATGCTGACAGGCACAATGTTCTGAATCAGCCCTCTAAACGTCAGCTTTGTAAACGTACCATGAGATAAGTCGTGTTCCTGGTATCCATGTGTATTTCCTAAAGCTTGAGGTGTCTGTAATTCATATGTGCACATCTCGCTGCATTGCACGGAAGGAAAGCTCACCACATAATATATCTCTTCAGAAATCATCACTGCTTTATTCTCTGTACACTATACACAGTTTGCAATGGGATCAACAGGAAGGCTACTGTAATGTGGGTCATTATTGTGGTTCCTTTCACCACTAACGAAAATTTACTGTAGCTCAAAATGTGGAGCATATGGCACTTGCAAGACCAAGGTCATGGGTTCGATTCCTAGGAGATGCATGAACTGATAGCATGTATATCTTGAATGCAATGTAAGTTGTTTTGGATAAAAGCGTCTGGCATAATAAATGTAAGTAAATTCTGTTTCCTCAACCACTTATCTATATGCGATTTACCAGGGGGAAAAAGTTGATAGAATTTTTTTCTTCTAATTTTAATTCCAAAATTTCATTACACTTTTATAGATTTTCTAATTTAATTCCAAGCACTTTGAGTAAAAAGTAAATTTACTCTTTTGGTTAAAAAAGTTAACTATTGAGCAAGTTCATTAAAAATCACTGTTTAAAACTTCCTTTCCATGATTCATAATGGTAAGCTTATAATAATGATGTATAAATTAAGCTGTCGGTTCAGATATCGCGGGAAATATCCGTTACAGCGCGTGTTCGGAGCGACGGGAGTTTTCTTTAATATTTGTGACTTTATGTTAATGTAGCAGACTTTTAAGCTACATAACACAATGGATCATTTAAAAAGCAACTCCTGAGGAGTCATCCGTTGAACAAAGCCTCGTTCAGAACAGTTTACAAGCAAAGAGGGAAGGTGACAAAACCCTTATGCCACTCAAATGAACATCGGACTGCTTTTCGGAGACTTCAAAGGATTTAAAACCATCCAGATATGGCGTAAATAATGTCCAGACAGTTAAGAAATCTAGTGATAGTTATCTGTGTTCACGCCATTTACATTACCGTAATTACAAGATGACAACACGTGACGTTCTACCAGGAGCCGTTCATCTGACTCCGCGAGTAACTTGCAGTCTCACATCAAAACCGCTAGAGGGCTAAATATACTTCAGGTACTAGAGTAGAAATTTAGACGCACCCAAGCGGCAGGAAAATTTATTTATTATGTAAAAATGTAACATCTTGATGTGGGTCTGGCTTGCCAGGCTAGTATTAGAGTACTCCTGGTTGCACGTGTCGCTCCGCCACATGTCGTGCTAAATGATCTAAATGATCATTAAAATGCTAAATGATCCAGACAGTTGACAGTAGCCATTGACTTCCATAGATTAATATATATATATATATTTAAGTTTATGCTACCGAAGATTCTTTAAAATATCTTATTTTGTGTTCGAAAAAATTAAGAAACTCATACAGGTTTTGAACAACTTGAGGGCGAGTAAATGATGACAGAATCTTCTTTCCATTTAAAAAGTGAGTCAAGTGAACAATAAACACTTGATTTGGTCTTATTCCGCTTAAATGTGCCAAGATCTCATGTGTGTACCTAATAATTCATAACAATGAACTGACAAAGACTGAGCTTTAACCTATTTTAAGTCTATCTTACTTGTCGCATTAGAAACCTCACTTTTACTGGAGTAAAATTGTATTGGTGTTTCTCTATTTGAACCTAAGTGCCACGAATTTGCATCTCAATTAATTTATTTTGCAATTGCAGGATGTAGGCTAATGTTGTATTGTCTGTACATTACTGTAAAGACAACTCCTGACACTTTCCTATTATAGATACCTATGGAAGACAACGAGCCAATCAGAGTAAGTGTGGGCGGATCTACTGTGTGGCCCCGCCCCTTCTCTATTTAATGGCGACACGTACTCTTGGAAAATTTGACCATTCCTATTATCTTTGCTATATTTATTCTTCATTAATTCTTTATTCTTCACCTGTTTTAAACTTTCCCAAATCCTAAATATTATTTTATACACATTTCTGTGCTGATCATGTCTTGTACTCCAAAATAACCGGATGCGAAATGATAAACCGTCTCGTTCACATGCCATGAGGCCAGTCACCGTGCCAAAGGTTTTGCTTGTGTGTCATTTCTTTAATTTCTCCTGATCCAATATTAAGCTGTTCTCATCCTCTGATCCTAAACTGAGTGTCTGTAAGGTTAATTGCAGTGGGAACCGATCTGGATGTGTGCTGGACAAGAGCGTCCGTCATGTCCTCTCTGACCAGTGTAAGAAGTCTTAAGCACTTTCAGTAATTGGAGCACCTGCTTAATCCACATCAGACTCCAGATCAATAAAGGAGTCAATCCTTCTGTTGCAGCATGTAGCTGGGACAATGTTCATCACTGATTGACATAAAAACAGTAGGAATCCTGTAAGGCCGTGTAGGTTCACCTTCATTTATTAGTGGTGTTTGCTTTCTATCAATCATTTAGTGCTTAGAATAAGTGAACACACCCAGGCTAAAGTTGACTAAAAAGAGGAATAAAAAATCATCTTTTGGAAATTGATCTGAATGCCTTAATTAGAAAAATGAGGAAAAATCCAACCTCTAAGGACACCAATTTTTTTTGTGAATGAAAAATGTATCGTAAATAAATAAATGTTCTTCCTTAAAATACAGGTTGCATAAGTCAGGACACCCCTATGTTAAATTCCCATAGAGACAGGCAGATTTTTATTTTTAAAGGCCAGTTATTTCATGGATCGAGGAATACTATGCATCCTGATAAAGTTCCCTTGGCCTTTGGAATTAAAAAAGCCCAACATCATCACATTGCCTTCACCATATCTAGAGTTTGGCATGGTGTTATTTCAGTTAGGCTAATAGTTGGTTTGATTTGCATTGAGAGATGATCTTATGGATAGTGCCCCATGCCAATCTCTAGATATGGTGACTTACGCAGCCTGTATTTTAAGGAAGAACATTTATTTATTTACAATACATTTTTCATTCACAAAGAAAATTGGTGTCCTTAAAGGTTGGATTTTTCCTCATTTTTTTAATTAAGGCATTAAGATCAATTTCCAAAAGATTATTTTTTTATTCCTCTTTTTAGTCAACTTTAGCATGGGTATGTTCACTTATGCTAAGCGTATATAGGGGTTGATGATTTGAACCAACTCTTAACTATAACTATTCATCCTTGCTATGGCAGTGCAAAGCATCAGAAGTTTTTTTTTTCTGTTCAAAAATGCAAAATAGTGCATCAAACACAATATTCCAACATCACATTATATTAAAGTCATAGGCTACTGCAGTATTTCCTAGCCAATTGTTCAAAGGCTTTGCAATGGAGACAAAAGATTGCGGTAATGTGATTCATCAGTGTAGTGGAGGTAAAACTTTCAGAGCTATTGAATCAGATTTATGTATTAAATAACCAGAAGGAAAGGCGAGGTAAGGAAATATAGAGCTGTCTTAAGCAGTTCTGTAAACGTGGCTGTTTTTGACAGACATGCCTTGAAGGAATTACTCCATAACAGCCAGCTTAATTGACATTAGATCAAGATGCAAAATCTGAAATTAAGCATGAATAGCATGATCTGAAAGTATTTAGCAAACCAAGCACATTGTATAGACAAATGGTGTCAGTGATCAAGATTGTAGAGGAAAGAAATGTCTGCAGTCAAATGGTTGCATTGAAGCCCAAGAGACTGGTACAGGTTTCAGAAAGGATTCTTTAAAGCCTTAGGCCTCCATTACTCCATAGTCAGGGAGATTTACCAATGAAATGCACAAATTCAGCAGTGTTGCTATTCTCCCTATGAGCGCTCGTCCTGAAAGATCAGAGACACTCGAGAACCCTCAAAGAGTTTGCTATGAATGTCATGTTAACATGTATATTTTAAAAGTAAAGGTTTGTCCATGTTTTTTTTTTCTTTTCTGTATGGTTCTGTAAAGATAAAAAAAAAAAAAAAACTTGGACCTGGTTTCAAAGACAGGGCTTAGATTAAGCCAGGATTAGGCCTTAGTTCAGTTAGGACAAGTAGCTTTTTATAAACGTGCCTCAGGAAAAAACATTACTGGTTTTCATCTTGAGACAAAACAACGGCAGTGACGTATTTTAAGATATATCAGTGTAAGTTGCTTTCAGTTAAAACATTTCAAACATGCTTTTTAGTCAGGGACTAGATTTCAGCCTTGTCTGTGAAACCGGTTGTTAATGATTATACTGTATGTTCTTCATCACCCACGATCATACGGGTTCTTTTATTAACGGGTTAACTTTTATTTTTAAGACTGATATGGGTAGTGGACATAAACCTTTTGTTTTAGTAATTTAGATCAAAAATGATACTTGTCTAAAGTATTTCCTCATAATATTGGCCGTGGTCACCATTTCATAGTTATTTATATTATTTTTATCAATATTATTATTGTTAAAAAAAACAAGTTTTAATCACCTTTTTCTGCTCTTGTTCTTTTAAATATAATTTAGGTTACACTAAGTATAGACATTTTATGTAAAGTCATGACTAGTCATTTTGAAAAAATATACCCAAGTTAGATCATGCATAAATATTCAAATTCTATTATCCACATTTCCCTTTTTCATATTTTATATCAATTCATGCTGAATCTAGTCAGGATGATTTCAGGTTAAAATAGCAATTTGAATATATCTTTTTTCATGGACAGCCAAATGATCTACATTTAAACAACCTTTTTGTTTGAAACTTATGCCATGTAAACCAGACATAGTATTGCTGGTTAGTATTGCTAACTTAAATAATTATTAATAATATTAAACGCAAACCAGTTTAATCTGCCATTGGCAGGGTGAATTGGGTTTTGGGATAATTTCTGTTAACTCTCATTCAAGTGCACAGGGCTACCATTGACTTGCATTCGAAAAAACCAAAAGCTTGGTTTAATATGGCAAGCTTTTTATGTTCAGTAGTGGATCTCATTTTGCAATACTTTGATTACGCATGAGTCCATTTCACAAGAGCATATTAAGATCACATATTAAGATCACATATCACACACTCTGTTTGACCGCAGCTCTTACACAAGCGGACACATTCGCCGCGACAGAAAGTGTAGGTCTTCCGATCTCTCCTCTGGGGGAATGAGAAGGGCTTGTGCTGATTACAAATAATGAGTCATGTGTTTGGCACACAACTCCCTCTCCATCAAGATCATTAGGAGCATAAGTGATGCATAAAAGCTTCTCCTGAGCACATACTGCAGGTGACACGGGTGGAGGCGTCTCTTCGTCTCAACTTCCAGGAAAACACATTAATCACAGATTATTGTTTTGCTTAATTATTACAATTCACAGAAGGAGGTGCAACCAAGGACATTCAAATAATTGTTGGAGGGTCTGACTTCATGTGCATGGTGATGGCGCAGTGGATAAGACACATGCCTTTAAGACACTTAACCCCTAATTGCTCCAGAGGCGTGCGACCTCTGAAATATAGCAATTGTAAGTCGCTTTGGATAAAAGCGTCAGATAAATGTAAATGTGCATGGCTGAGATTTGAGATTTATCTTTTGTGCACAAAAATACCTTCTTTATATCTGGAAATGACGTCACACATGGCCCTCAAATGCAAACGGTGGTACGCTTTATCTCTGTAGTGTGCATACAATGCGTTCAAGGACTCGAGGGGTTGTTGTGTTGCGCGTGAAGTTAAGACAGTCATAGTTGCAGCTAAAGCAGCTGTTTCTTGTCTTCATGGAGCCTTTTTAGTTGAGATTGCAGAAATACAGATGCCCTGCCATGGTGCATGCCGTGTGTTTATACCTCAAAGAAACCCATTGAGTTTCCTCCGATGCAAGAATTAAACTGAGTCAAGACAATTAGCACACTATTCTCAGCTGTGCAATTATTATTCTAACGTCATAGATTATCCTGTGCTTGTTTTGTAATATAGCAATGATACTGTAAATGGGTTAACCTAGTTTTAAAGGACCATGTCAAGAATACAGAGCTGAAGTAGCCGTTTGTTCGACAGGCCACTGCAACGGGCGAGAATGGATTAGTAAAATCCTATTAGAAATACCAGACCAAGAATTCTGCCATACTTTTTTTCGAAAGCAAGTACGAACCACAAACAGATTACTAATACCGAAAATCATTCAAAGCCAAGCAACAGTTTGTGTCATGTGTGTGTAAAGAGAATCCAGGATCTGGTGCTGACATGGATTTGTCTAATTTTAGCCCATTTAAACCCCTGACACCTACGTTATATCAAACAGCACAGAAATCAGTTACACCGGATGAGTCACTCTCTGAAATTACTGAAGGAGAAATGAGCAAATGGACACTCTAAAAAATGTCCTTAAAAGTTCCACCTTGTTAAGATAAAGAAATTTGCTGGTTTTATTTTTTTACACAGGTGTTTTACTCATAATTTGAATTACGCATTGCACTGTGTTGTTTTTTAGGGTTGATGGAAAAATTACTAACATTATCCGTTTTTCTACTGATTTCTTTTTCTTACAGTGTATAATGTCTCTATATTTGTAAGTAACAGCCGTTGTCACTGTTAAAAAAAACGGAATTAATGGCTGGTGGGAACCATACATCCTTATTTTCTTTTATGTTTTATACAGTATTTTGCTATGCTTTTTTACAGTATCAAATTGTATACATGAAATATTCCTCAAAGTTTTTGCCTGATTTGTTTGTTTTTTCCTGTGCTGATCATCATTTATATATTTTGTATATGATAGCCTATATTTTAACTATATAGGCTTAATTTTAACTATGTAATATCTGCTGATCATGTATAGGAAGCACTGCATTTTTAGCATATTATTTATAGTACCGGTATGCTATAGAGGCCGAATGCATGCTTATCTATCATTTATAAAAATCCCCATTTCTGACTGACAAAGTTTAAACATGCAATGCATTTCATAATCGTTATCAATTATATACATGATGAAGTGCATTTGCATTGAAGGGCAGTGCATTTAATACCATAATGGTTTGCGTGATTCATTTCACATTTGAAATCAGAAATGCAGAAAACAGTCCATTAATGGCTTTATCCTAATACAGGGTGTATTTCCAGTCTGCAAGGACAAGTCACGTATCAGCAAGAGTAGGATGTGTATAATCCACAGTCAGAAGGTTATAACAACTGTCATATTATGGCTTGGTCATCTCCATGGAAACAAGGGAATGTGCATTGTCTCTCCTTTATCTACCCTTTCCTGGAAACATGTTAAATGAGGACTCCATATTGGCTATAAGAATGAATAAATAACATCCCTTTAAAATAATGGTTAAATTACTATTACTACGAATTATAACTGTAAATATTATGTGGCTATAACAAAATCTTCCGGCTGTGAATAAATATGATCTGTATGTGAGTGTACCTCAGGAAAGGCCACCCATTCCTTTCAGAAATGTTTATCTTTGGAAGTCAGGCCTCGGTATAATTGATCTGGATACAGGAGGACGGACACAGGAACAGATAAATGCAGGTCGAGTGTTCTTGAGCAATGACTGACTTTGCACAGATAGTTTGACATTTTGTTTCGGCATTGACAGAATCTGTCTGTCTGTCTCTCACATTGATGTCACTTCTAATTTGCAGGCATAGTTTTCCTGAAAGGTGCATGCATACTCAAGCAAGGCAAGTAGCTTATCTCCATAAATTGTTAGATTGTGTTAAATTTAAAGACTGACCTAGTAACAAGATCACATAGGCTAGATTGAAAGTGTCTGTTTGCAACAAGTTCGAATTAGTGATAACTGCATTGTCACACAGATGAGATTTTAATTTATTATTGTAGGGAAACAATTCAATTACAGGCATCCTTTCAGTTTTGTGATAAATTACGTTTCTAATGTTCTTCTAATGCATTTTACAGACGTTATTGAAGATTCAATCTGTCTGATTTAGCCTATCACAAAGTGATACAATTACCAAATGAAATAGCGAAATCTTTAAGGATCAACTTGTACTTCAGTGGTATGTTTTTTTAGCTTTTAAAAGAGAGCCACATCCTAAGGGTTAAGCATTTTCAGCATGACTAATGTAAATCATGATCAAATGTCTCTAATTGGCTACTTTCATTCATAAACAGTATTAAGTGAGGCTTAACAGATCATTAGATGTGTACGGATTGATACTTGATCTAATTGGAATCATATGTTTGTAAAAAATAAAAAACTAAGTTTTGATAAAGTGTAACCGTTTCATTAAAAGAGCGATGAAACGATCCGCGCGCGTTTTACGCATATGATGTGATCATCCAGAGACTCTGCGCGCTCATCACGTGCTTCAGCTCAATCCATCCAGCCGCGTCAAGCTGAAGAAACTCTCACCTCTCAGGAAAGGCTTGTGAAAAAAACCTATGGGATCGACGTCGAAAATGTTCAACTCTTCGGACATGTCGAGCTGAAAGCGAAATGGTCTGAAGTGAGTGGAAGTGTTGGGAAACCCCTCTAGGACCAAGTGCCTTTCCTCGTCTCCGGCAGCCCGTGGGAAGTTTCTTTCCATGTGAAAACCACCTGACACATATGATCTGCTCCATACACACTCATACTGGACCAGAGGAGACACGCACATATCCATAGATAGTATAACAACCAGGAGAAGACGAGACCGGGACGCGGATCGGATATATAAACTGTTTGGTGAGTAATCGCAACTGCTCTTATAAGACACACGCAGGCATAATATATTTTGACCTAATTCATCTCTTGCTTACGAATTATGGAAATGCATTGCGCACAAGATATGACATGGTTTAAAATGCGTCTGGCGGCGCGCGTGTCAGAAGAGGAGAAAACAAACATCTGCTCGTTAAAAGTAGGTCTGCCGTTTGTTTGTGCTCGTGGTTGCTGGATTAGTTGGAACGATTCAGACTTATTGTGCATCATAATTACCGCACCACTGACATATTAATTATATCAACAACCATTATTTTAGCATCCTTTAATTATGCATGTTCGTCTGGTTTCAGGAGACTAATGCGTTTTATAGCTAACATTCAGGTTTTATTGGGCTATGCAATGGATTTTATACATTCAACAGTCTCAGACTGTCTGTGAGATGTTTTTCTCTCCTGTGGTCACTCGTGGTCTTGGCGTGGATTCATATCAGCTGCTGGTTAATTAGACGCAATTGCACACTGGTTGTCATGACCATTTATCCACATCCATTCCCCAGACTGTTTACCTTCATGCGTCTGATGTATATGTGAGCTCGCAGTTTCGACATAAATGCAGTGCATTAATTATAGAGAAAGTTGTGCATTGGTTAAATATTTCAGCTGATAACTGAAAGGCTTTGATTTCAAAATCTATTTATTTTTATGATTAAATGCAGAGTTGTTGTTTTTAATTTCTGCTTTTTGATATACTAATAACTAAATACTCATTATAGGCCTACTTCAAAATCATTTAACTTTACAAAATCTAAATATTGTATGTATCAATATTTAAATGTTTAAATATATATATTTGTTTTATGCAAAGTAGTTTTGTGTATAAATGGTCAAACATTTGACTGTCTAAGCCTTAAATGCTTAAATACATGTATATGAATGAACTTTTTTTTCTGTGGCGTAATGATGTTGGATATATATATATATATATATAATTATTATTATCAGTCAAACCAATTATCTGTCTGTCTGTCTGTCTCTATACAAAGAGCTGATTCATGAACCATTTTGTCCTTGCTTAAGATACCTAACCTCAGAGGAACTGTCCCTCCCTTTATGATGTGTAGTGACTCAGAAAAGCAGAGGAAGAATCTGCTAAATTACTAAAGTAAATAAGTCAACTTGTGAAGAAAGTTGCAATATTTTTAAGTAAAGCTGCCTGCATGCTTTATTTGTCCAATGATTTATAAATTAAAAGCCTCCTCTGCAATTTATAGTCGAGTTGATGTTTTTTCATTTACTGCACTGGCTGCGCTCAAGGACTCATCAAGTTCAATCAGAATATACAATCAGAGCTTGAATGGCTAAATTACCAGCCTATAAGGTTCAAGAGACTTTGGAAAGTCTAATAGATGTTGCTTATATATGCAAGGCATAAAGGACTTTCTTGTGCAAAAGTTGGATCTTGGTCGGCTTCTTTTTTTAACCTCTTAAGTGTCATGGGCCCACCGGTGGGCCCAAATCCATTACATATTTAAAACAGTAATAACCTATACTAAACCTAAACTAATCTTGACAAACTATATATCATTTGAAAGCTTACAATCTCTAGTTTCCATATTTGGTTACTGATTCTCAAAACAAATTACAGAGGAGCTGTAATTTATTAATTTGCAACAAGAATATTTTCATACTCCTAGGCGTGTTCAGACCTTTATTTTGAAATAGCAATGAACATGAAAAATCATGAAAGAAGGGTAGAAACCAGTTTGTTTTCATGCCAAGAGTTCAAAAGATGGCAAGCATTCAATTATTTTAGAAAAAAAGGTCTGAAAATGTTTTAAATATAAAGAAAAAATAATAGATTCACCATTTGTGATGTGGCCGCGAGCTATAACGCACATATGTGTTCTTTTATGTGTTTATACAAGGTTTAATTCATATCAAAATCTGCCAAACTTCCAATACTACTTCTGAATAGGATGTCTACTTTATAAATTGTATGAAAATTGTGAAAATGATGGTTCAGATCACTCAAACCACATATGGAAATGGAGGCGCCCTTATATGGGCAGTAATGGAGTCTGGTTGTGACCTAGTGAAAAAGTTTGGTACTGCGCCCAAACAAAATCTTACTGAAAGCTCATTTCTTGAGATATCAACCTAAAATTTGAAACACAACTTGTTCAGATTTTTGGCTTTGATTTTTTTGCAGTTTAAGAGTTGTCCAGGTTTTGAAAATATATATTTTATATAAAATATGAATAATTAATTTTTTAAATCGTACATTTTCATAAACTCAAACTTCTGTAACTTTTTTTCTGTTTCACTTTCTTAATTTATTTAACTTCTACAAAAATCTGCCAAATGTCTTCTTTAAAACAAGACCAATTTTATGTCTATATTCCAAAGGATTCTTATCCTATACCATTTAAGTTTGGAATGTGCATTTTCATGTCTATTCAAAAAAAGGGGGGGTGACACTTAACAGGTTAAATCAAGAATCAATAACATAAGTTGCCACTTTAGTTATTGCATGCTGTATATAAAAGAACCTCAATGTTTGATTCGGCTGCTCAGTCACTTACTTGCTTTATAACCAATAAATATTTTGTATCTTTCAAACTCCATGTCAGTATTTAGGAGTTAGTGCTGCTTAGGGCACAGGTTTTATTCATTTTTAATGCTATACCTTGTGAAATAAGAAGGAAGAACAAAGTAGAAGTTGTGAGATGACAGTTTTGTCGACTGGCAGAAAGCCGCAAGTTTAAATCCTACAGAAACTCTAGAGCATGCATTGCACAAACTCATTCATTTCAGTATTTCTCTTTAATCTCAAAGTGGTAATTGAGATTAAAATGTCCCAAAGTGACATATAAGGTACAGTCGTGTGTGTGTGTGTGTGTGTGTGTGTGTGTGTGTGTGTGTGTGTGTGTGTGTGTGTGTGTGTGTGTGTGTGTGTGTGTGTGTGTGACTGAATGTCTGTGGGTTTAGACAATATGAGCATAGGGCATGCATTTGTTTACATGATAGCAAAGTTTGCACACCGAGTTTGAGTACTAGGTTTCATTGTACGGTTCATCAGTTATTCTGAATGCAACAATATTGGAATCATTTTAACTTTATTGTTCCCCCAGATTTCCACAGTTCAAACATGCATTTGATACCTGTACCAGAAAATGCTTTCCGCTGATAGTGGCACGTTTCTCCAGGGAGCTGATCTTTCTGCTGCTATTCTTGTCACTTCAATCCGTCTATAAGAAGTGAAAGAGTTTTCTATTGAGATTACTGAATTCAGAACTTTTGTTTAACGCATCGTGCCAAAGTTGTACCGTTTTCTCAAATTCTATTTAAACCTGTAAAGAGAACAGCCTATTCTTGCTTGAAAGCACCTTATGTCGGGAGAAATGGATCACACACTGTGTCTCTTGCAGGGCTGCATGCATAAATGCCAAGAAACTGCATTAGAGAAACGTCACCCAAAGAAAACGAGATCTTGTGGAGGATGGACTTGCCAAACAAGGAGAGACGGTCACCCGAGAACGGCCCAAGGCCCTGTTGCTCAAGCCTCAAGGTAAATCTCTTCACTTTAATACCTAGATGAGCTTTATTTTCTGGTGGATTCAATTGTCACAAATAAAAGCAGTGTTGATGACTGAAGGAGAAGCGCTGGTATGTTTGTGAGCTTGCAGATCAGTTGCTTTACGCGTAACAGGCTTTGAGGGCCTGAAGCACTGTGACGTCTTTGGGTCCAAACAAGATTTAGCTTCAGTTTGTGGTGGAGTCTTGTTCTGAAGAGCTGAGGTCTGAGAACAGAGAGGGATTTGAGCCAGCACTCCTGATGAGATGATTATAGCTAACGATGTAAATAACGAGATAGTCATGCTCAACAGTTCCTTTGTCATGAACACTAATGCGGCCACAGAAGGTCCATTCAGCTTTATGAACTCTCTGTATTAGACACTCAGTCATGTGCACCTTTAGAAGTATTGTAAGGTTATAATGTAAAGGTTTACTCAAGCGTAATTTGAAAACATACAGTGCTAATCACACACAAGCAGTTTTTTTAGTTGTGGCAAACAGGTGAATTGCTCATTTCATTATACATGAATTCAAAATCAGCTTAATTTACTTTAATAATACACATTATTAGTCTTATTGTGAGTACTACGTTATGCACATTACTCAAAAAAAAATTGGCTTCACTTCTAAAACAGCTTCAGCTGACATACATTTTTTTTCTCATTAAATATCCGGTTTACATTAAAGACATACAATGGGCTGCAAACACTATATTATGTTGACTTTATACCCCCCCCCCCCCCATATAATGGTTTAAAAACATTTTATATAGATGAGCCTATAATTTAAAGTGCACCACTTATGCTTTTTAGGATATGATCTTTCATGCAGTGTGTAATATACAGGAGATGTTTGTGAATGTAAAAGGTCTTCAAAGTTTCTAAGGTCAAAGTACAGATAAATAGTTATTGTCTCCCAAAAGAAATAACTAATTCTGAAACGAGTAGTCAGTAGGTCGCACACCAGACGAGAAGCGCAAGGCCGCATCGTGCAGCGCCACGTCTTTAAAACTCGAACACATTATTCTCTATGAGTTTACACACACCGGCGGCGCCATTCGGCGTCTGTCCGCGGCGCCCAGCAACGGTTCAGTACCTTTTCAAAATCCTGCCGCGCCTCAGAGCGCCATTTACATAGTTTTATATTAAATTTACATTATATTTGTCTCAAATCGTCATTAATGTATATACTGACTTCACCCTGTGCTGCAATATACATTGTTTTACATTCATTTACAGAAATCAGCTGCTTGAATGAAAATTGCTGATGTTATCAGATTTTCAAATGAGATTCTCAATTCATTCAGTTAACGGACGCTCTGAGGTAAAGTGTTCATACTGCAGACTTAGCAACGATAGTATTTAATTGTACAGTACAATCATAACATAGTTCTGACATTATCTTAATTTCATAATGTCTTTAAACAAACATACATGCCCTCAAACACTGCAGCTGAGACTGGAAGAGTTTGGTTCGAGTTGTCGGCACTGCGATGTGAAAGCAAATTCTCTTTGCATGAACTTCATAAGGATGAGATTGATATGGTAAAATCAACGCCATTTTTACTGTTCGTATTACTGTGTATCAAGTATTGAGGAAGATCTAGAGCTAAAAATCAGATGTGGTAATGTAATGATAGCCTGGTAATACCAGACTCTGCTACTTCACTTTGCTTCGTACACAGAGTCTGGGATAGCATAATAGAGAAGTGTTTTCTCTCTCGCTAGGGGGCGCGTACTGAAGTTTAAAATCATTGGTTACCCTTAAGCCAATCAGAAATATTTTTTTTGATGACGTATGTTATGCGCCGACACAGCCGCATCGAACCACAGACATCATGCATCGAACTCAAATCTATGATCGAACCTCCACTGTAAACACTTGATGATGCGAGCGAAATACCCGAGTGAACATGGCTGTAAACGACTTTTTTGATCTGTGAGTGATGTAATAGAATGACTGCTGCGCTTGACAGGGCAGAGAGAGAGAGAGAGAGAGAGAGAGAGAGAGAGAGAGAGAGAGAGAGAGAGAGAGAGAGAGAGAGAGAGAGAGAGAGAGAGAGAGAGAGAGAGAGAGAGAGAGAGAGAGAGAGAGAGAGAGAGAGAGAGAGAGAGAGAGAGAGAGAGAGAGAGAGAGAGAGAGAGAGAGAGAGAGAGAGAGAGAGAGAGAGAGAGAGAGAGAGAGAGAGAGAGAGAGAGAGAGAGAGAGAGAGAGAGAGAGAGAGAACAAGAGCGCTGTCTTGCTCTCTCTCCCTCGCGCATATTCATAAAAATCAATCGACAAGATAGTAAGAGGTAGGAAGACCGCGGTTTCACGTGGAGCATTCTGAGATTTTTAGAGATTATAGACTCTAGGAACAACATCTCAATGAACAACATCTCAACTATAAAGGCCTGTCTCATATAAGTTAGACGCCTATCTCAAGTACAAGCCGTTGCAGTTCGACGATTTGGGCAAATAAAAGCCCGGGCTATTATTTGAAGTTTTACGGTATTTAAGACCTGGAAAAGAAAAGAGACACTGACCTGTCAAAAGGCTCCCCAGTTTCTCGCTGACGATCGGTAATAGTTGATAAATTAAACTTTTCCCAAAGGGAGTAGGGCCACAACATCACCTCCATTCAAAATGTTTAATACACACTCTTCGTGTTCGGGCTTCAGTTTGCTAATGCCGGGAATATTCTCCACAACAGAGCGGATTGCATATCTCCATATCAGCGGTCGTTTTCGATTTCCCTGACCTAATCTTAAACACGGCGCTTACCGACTACGTCACGGCTTTCAGCCCGCCCTCTGTTCGTTGATTGGCCAGGCTGTTTTCAGGCCGGTGGAAAACAGAAAGATAGGCTGGTATCTCAGACTGACTACAGGAGCGAAATGAAATTAGCGGAAGTAGGAAGTCTGACGTAGTCAGGCTAATGTAATGAAGCTATAGACCAATCACGCTGTAAGCTATAGACCAATCACAACAGACTGAGCCATCTGACCAATCAGAGCAGAGTAGACCAATTACAACAGACTGGGTCATTTGATCAAACGGAGCAGAGGAAGCTCTCGGAAAGGCGGGGTTTAGAGAGACTGAATCCTTTATCGAAGCGTTTCAGACGCGAGAAAAGAGGTGAATCTGCTATGTACATTATGAGAAAATTAAATGGGAACTTGGCAACTATTTCAACTTAATAAAACCGTTTAGGTTAAATAACGTGTTCCGGTGAAAATGGTGACCAACGTTCCAAGGCGGAAAACCAACCTTGCAAAAGGGGGACTAACGTCCCGGTAAGTTGGAAATAGGAAGTCTTGTGAGAAGCGAGAACGAATGAGAAACACAAACTGCTTGACGGCAATTCCACATAAACACACACGCCGCCCTCAATGTGTATGATGTATTACCCACCTTGGTAGACATAGCTCCTCACGATAAAGTTGGCCGGCTCCGATAATAGCAAATGCTAATGAGCAGCGGTATAAAGAGGGAGGAGGGGCCGCAAGTCAGTTTTTTTTTACGACAGTGTGGTGAAATATACACCCCACAGCTCCTTGAGAAAATATGCGACAACAAAAGTGAAAATCAGCGAAGAAATGGCTGGATTTGCCAAGTTCCCCTTTAAAGTGTTTTTTGACCTTGGATGCATGTAAACCAATAGTAGGAGACTCTAAAACTGAATTAGGAACCTTTACAATAGCTGAATAGGGGAACTTTAAAATACACTACTAAACCATATTTTACTGTTTGATAGCAGGTGGAAGGACATTCTCATTTTCTCATTGTCTACACCATCGGTTCCCAACAGGGGGGTCTTGGCCCACAAGGGGGCCTCAGCGAGCTCTTTCGGGGATCGCGTCATATTTTGAAAAGTGTTGAACAGTGAGCAGCAGTCCGTAACTTTTTATGCGTTCAAAATTCACTAAATTTATATAATGAGCGAGTACATCATGAATCCATTTTCCAAACTGTTTTTTGTCTTATCCTGAGTCACTATGGTACACCTATAATAAGAGTTTTTATATTGGGACTATTTTACACTGGTTCGGGTCGCACCGCTGCGGTGTAACCCAGTGCCTGAATGACTCGTCATAGACATAAACAGAGAGAAATAGCTCCGGCTACAATGTTCTTCCACAAAACGCATTATTCTGTTAATAAACCCATGTTTATTAATCACTAGAGCGCCAAATTATCATATTCAATTAGCTAATTTCATTAGCTATCCCCTGGCTGACCAATAATGGGTTTTCAACGAGGTCCCAGACACCAGTCATTTTGTTATAGCCTATATTGATTATTTTTTCCCTACACACAGGTGTGAATACTGATATTTTTTTTATTGCATTTCAAATAGGGCCAATTAATAGGCTACTCCTAGGCTTACGTTTTTAAATTAGAAATGGCCTACTGGTGTTTTTGTTATAGTATTTTCAATATTATATGCTATTATTTGTGCATAAACATATCTGGTTATAGTAATAAACATACTGTTTGTTTAAAAACAAAACATTCTGTCATCCTTGCTGCAAGAGCGACAATATCATTAAATGTGAAGGGGGGCCTAAAATATTTTCTTGGGAAAAAGGGGGTCTCAGACAAAAAAAGGTTGGGAACCACTGGTCTACACCCATGAGCAGAAGCACAATTTTAGTGACATATCTGCTTTGTTTTGAGTGGAATGAGAGATGAATTCCTAAACCATTAATACTAACACTTTCTTTTCTATTCTATTTGTTTTTTTGTTTTTTTTTATTACGTGTACTGCGTTAGACTAAACTGGGAAAGGTCACAGCACTTGGATATTGTTGTCCTAATGTTAGTTTAATTGCTTCTATTGCTCTCCTCATTTGTAAGTCGCTTTGGATAAAAGCGTCTTCTAAATGATTAAATGTAAACACTATTTGGCATAGCTTTAACATCAAACGATAGCGAAGAGATTCAATAAGAGAGAGTCCTACATGGCAGAAATCCAAGAGCTCACACACACAATCACATTCTGACTATCACCACCCTTAGGCTAGTAAGGGGTTAAATGCCTTTAAAAGAGCATAACAGCAATAGCAGAAGATGTTATCAGCTGACTTGTTTTGTGTATCAAACCACTGACCCTCTGGGTTTGAAAGTGTGAATGACTAGGGAGTGTTTCTGTGTCCAGAAAGAGCTCTTGTTGAGTTATCAGACTAGCCATATGATAGATTTCTAAAGGCTCAGCTCTTAAATAGTGACATAAAATGTTTTTTTAAACATTAAGATTTGGCACACGTGGATGTGATCCGAATTTAGGGCTTGTGTTTGCTTGGGATTAAATTTGCATGAGACAATAGTGTAAAAGCTGCTTAGAATCATATTGTTTTTTACAGGAACGAACACAATGAAAGGGCCGTTTCTAAGAAAAGAGACCACGCAGAGTTGCGGTAAATTACATCTTAGATGTGTCCTGATCATAATCCGCCAATAAACCTTTACGGAGGCCTATTCTGATTTCCAAATTCTTTGCTTTAGCCTGTAGTCTGATCTCAGAAATGATCTGCATGCTTCAGGAACGCAGAGTAATTTGATGAATGAAGGTATTGTAATTTCACCAGTAGAGACCTTTATGGTAAAGCCGATTAGAGTTTTTACAATGCTCTACAAGCTCTTCAAGGTTTTCTCCAAATAACTCAAGAATCAAAAATTTAGTCGCATCCGGTAAAAAATTTAAGGACATGTGTGCACACAAATGCATTCTCTTATCCCAGTTTACGGTGTATTGACATCTATTAGTATGCCATAAGGGTTCATCTCCCACAAAAGTGTAAACATTGAGCCTCCTTGACACCATCTGAACTTTGAAGGTGGTCTGCTTAGATGTGTCAATCACTTTCCAGCTCAACTTATAGCAAGGGTTTGGGGCGTGGCTACAGTAGCAGGCGGAGTCAGAGGGTGTGAGCCGGTGTGAGAACATGACAGACACTGTGCATGGGAAAAGACTGCTTCAGTTACAGAAGTGCAAGTCAAAAATCATTTAGACCTTCAAAGATAAAACAGGTGATGAACACGTCAAAGCAAATGGGGCATTGAGATCTTTAATACCATACAGCCCAATCATTCACCCGTTCAGAAAGACAAATGAACCAGTTTATATTGCTTACTTTGTGTCCAGTGTAGACAGCCTCAAACTGTTGTGGCAAGTCATGTCAAAAATGTTTTGTGTAGTGTGAATGTGTGTCATATAAATAGATGTTCGACATGTGACCTACGGCATCAGTCGCGTCGCTTCATTCACAAATACTCTCCCATGGCCTCATGGGATAGTAAAAGGTGTGTTCAACTTGAAGCAGCAATGCACAGACCTATCGGTGTATGACATCAAAGTACCACGAGAGCTATTCGAAAGCAAACAGAGCCGTCTGCTCTCTAATCGCTCTCACGATACTTTGCCGTCATACATAGGTCTACTACTGATCGGGAACTACTGTTTTTCAAATACTATAAAGTATGGATGTACACATATTCGGATGCAGCGAGAGTGTTAGCTTACTCAGTTGCTGTCTCAAGACACATAGCAACACAGCTAAAAGTCTTCCTAATAAGGGTTGCACCGACTAATAATATATTAATATGTTACAATAACATAATATGTTACTGTCAATGTACAAAGGTGTTCGATTCACTGCTGTGAAAGAGCTATGGAGCGTAAACTAGACACTGCGTCAGTGAATGACGGGCGCGTGGCGCATGCTTGGGAAATCCATAAGCGCACAAAGGGACCCATGTGCTCTAGAGTGAAGAAATCTCTGGACTGTTGTAAAAGCTGAAAATTAGCCCAGAGGCCATCGCGAGCACGTGTTGCTGTTGGCTGGCGGTCAGATTACTGCGCCCACGAGTAATGTGATCTAAGTTGCGCTCCAAGGAAATGAGGGACGTGCCACTGTATTGACAGTGCAGCTGTAATTTAATAAGGATTTGAAGTCAGTGACAGACACATGCATGCATCGTTCATGATAGGACCTTTGAAAGGTTTGGTTGAGGTGTCTGCACTCACATGCATTCATTTGTTCAGTCATTTATGCTGATATTCTGTGCATGTTGTTTGTAAACAGCCAATGGAGAGATGCTTGTCACCTTTCAGCTGTGTTTCTATTCTGAGCGTCTCATCAGCAGAGAACTTGCTTAGTGTGCCAGAATTAACCAGTCTGCTTCAGGCACACTTTCTTACATTCCCTCTCTTTCTTTCATGCTATTTACTCTTTCTTCACTCGGCATTAGATGCCTGCCTTCCAAATCCCAGTATGGTTTGCACTATCCCCTGTAGCCCAAAGTAACCATAAATCTTTCAGAAATGTGAGTGCTCGAGTCCCAGTCGAAGAACACAGTATATTATGACTAGCCGTGACGCAGAGTTGCATGACCCAGAACAAAGTTGCGATAACTTGGTTAAGAGAACGATGCAGAGAACATCCTCAACTAATTGATTGATTGATTTAGATGTTAGAAAAGACATCTTTAGATGTTACATTACCGTCAAATGCTTCCTTTGGTCTCCTTCCTGGTTTAGTGATGTCAATTAAATCAGACAAGTCAGTTCATTGAAGTTGTGATGGTCTGTGTTTGTTTTTTTTGCATTGAGGATCTACGGGTGATGGAAACGTTTGGGTCTGGTAAGATTTGTAATGTTTTTGAAAGAAGCCTGCATTTATTTGTTCAAAAACACAGTTAAAACAGTGAAATTACAATTATTATCATTAGTCCAGTCTTCAGTGTCACATGAGCTTTCAGAAATCATTGTTAATATGCTAATTTGCTGCGCAAGATGTTGAAAACAGTTTCAAATGTTTGTGGAAACATGATACATTTTTGATCAGGATATGAATAAAAAAAATCAAGAGGATTTATTTGAGATAGAAATCTTTAGTAACATTTAAAAACATGCCTTTACTGTCACTTGATCATTTTTTAATGCATCCTTGCTGAAGTGAAGTATTCATTAAAATGTATATAAATAAAATACAAATGTTTATTATGTAATCTTATTATTTATTTTTATTTTATAGTGATAAAATCTTGCAGAAACTTTAATAGTCAAGGGACACCAAAGAGCGCCATATGAAGATGGTTTTATTCTGATGAGCTTCAAAAAGTGATTTAGCTCAGCCTTTTTACACGTAAAAGCCAAGTGTGTGTTGAAAGACGACTGTATAGCTGACGATTTGATCGTCAAAGGCTTCTCGTCTCCTCTATTCCCTTCTCTTTCTGCTTCTTTACCCTTCCGTTGATTATTAATTTTGGATGCTGGGAGTGTGCATGCGTGCGGGAAACCCCGGAAGAGTGAAGATGCACCGCTGTGCCGAGGCGAAACCTCTGCGAATGCTGATGATTTTGGCCCAGAAACCCCAGCAACAGTCATGAGCAGCGACTCATTTTTCCTGTTGTTTTGCTCATGGAGGCTTAAGTCACTGTTGTTGAATGCAGTAGCATCGCTCAAGAGCGTGACATAAGCTCTCCTAATCCGCTTTTTGTCCCACTACCCATAATGCACTGCAGCTCGAGAAATGCATCCCCCTTCTCTCCATCTCACCATCTCTACTCCCACCCCAGTTCTCTTATCCCCTACGATTTGAAATGCATATTAATGAAGAGTTGCTTCCATATCAAAAAATAGGTTAATGAGGGAGAGTGCGAGTTCTGCATGCAGCATCTAACTGTCTTTCTGAATTTCTCATTACAGATGTTCCTCGTGGCCTTGTCCTTTGCCTACTTTGCCAAGGCATTATCCGGGAGCTATATGAAAAGCACAATAACTCAGCTGGAAAGACGCTTCGACATCCCCAGTTACTTAATAGGCGTCATTGATGGCAGCTTTGAAATGGGTAAGAACCGGATCTTCATGCGTCAGCTACGTTTCGATCCCGTCACCTCCGCGAACCAGTTGCCAAGGCTCTCATCTAGCCTTTCACAGAGTCTGTGCACAGCTCTTCAGTGCAAAATAACACTGAGACGCACCATGTGTGCTGCAATTTAGACCTGTCGTCCTCTGCGCAGTGCAGTGGTCCGACAGATCAGACAGTTATGCAACTGCAAACATGTTTTAACAGGTCACAGCTCAGTCACATACTCCGTTTAAAGTTTACTATTTAAAATGCACATGCGTACGTTTTATTTCTAATATTTCCATTGCGATACAATGCAAATAAAAAATGCATTATTTAATCATTTGTAATAATAATCCCTTAGCTTAATGCTTCTACCTTTGGAGGTGTGCACGGAAGTCCCAGTAAAATAAAAATAATTGTTTTATTGTCAAGGGATGCCATACAGAGCTACCTTTAATCAGATAGTGATTCAGCACTTTTTTTCGTGGAAAATCGTGAAAGCGAGTAGTGAAAGTGAGGCTAAACCCAGCTCACACTGCTGCATCCGCCGCTCGCATGGCCCTAGAAACCAGTGTTTTCACATGAGTGTTGCCATGGCAATGGGATGAGGAGCACAGCCAAAGCAAGGGATCATGTGTCAGAGTTTGCATCACTCTCTCTCGACTGTCTTCCGTCCCTGTTATAAACAAGTGCTCGGGAAACCCGCGGAACAAAGGCTGCTGTGTGTGTTTTGTAAATGTTTGGGTGAGTTGTTTCTCTTTGGTTAGACTGACCTGCTTATAAACTGAGCCATGGTCTAAATGTCTGAGAATCCCGGTCCCCATTAAAATCATGAAATGCCCTGAACTCCATGTTGGGTACAGAGCTGTGCTATAATCGTCCTCACAAAGACCTTCGTTCATGGAGCCGTGAATCTCAGAAACCAAATATTTCTGCCAGTAAATGTTCCTCACAGACAAAGAGGTCAATCATGTAGAAATCAGTTGGGAAGCGCCATGTTCAGAAAGTTTGTGAAGCGGATACTTCCATTCATGGGTGAATGTCAGTGGTTGACCAATATTGGGATTTTATTTCCTGATGGACAGAATCAAATGATATGCACATAAAATTGCTCTTATTTTACAGTGTTTACTCAATATCCACAAAATCTTTCGGAAACGAAAAAAATAATGCATATTAAATTTATAATGGTTACTTTTCTGAAATGAGACTTCCTTGATTATGTATGAGACGCATGCGTTGTCTCCCAAAAGAAAGAAAAAATTGATTTTTAACTGACTGAAATGAGTCGTCAGTTATTTCAGTCTTACTTCCTGCTCGAACCTATGTATGTTAGGTCTTCATTGGCTGCCCATGTATATCCCTCAAACACTGTAGGCTCTCGGAAAGGCAGGGTTTATAGACACTGAATCCTTGATCAAACCTAACAGACACTGTGAGGAAAGAGGTGATTCTGCAATCTATAATATGAGAAAATTAAAGTGTTTTTTGACCTTGGACGCATGCAAACAAAATAAGAAAGCTGTAAAATAGCACATTACGGGCACTTTAAAAATTTGAGTGAACATTGAGTGACATTGTAAAATAAGAACAATTTTGTGTGCTTATTACTTCCATCATATCCATATTTTTTCCATTAGTATATTATGAAACAATAAGTGCAATCAGCTAATTGAGCACAGTTATTAAGTGATCTCAAAATTACCAAATAATCAATCTATGACTATAGTCGCTTTTCCTGTGCTTAATTATGAAGAAAACACATGCTTCAGTCATGGATTAAAGCTAAACATTGGTTTTAAACCCCTTGAAAAAAACATAAACCTGAAGAGTGCCATCCTTCTAGTGACCCAATCCTCCTCATTCACTTGAGCTTAGTTGCTTAATTTAGTTCATGCTTTTTAGCTGACTTTTTGGATTTTCTAAGAAACAATCCAATTAATGGAGCCTGTTAAACTGAATCACAATTTTCCACATCATAAATGTTTGTCTGAACAGTTCTTCTCATCTTTCTGCTCCTAGGTAACTTGTTAGTGATCGCCTTTGTGAGTTACTTTGGTGCCAAACTTCACCGTCCGAAGATAATCGCCATCGGCTGCCTGTTGATGTCACTAGGGACTTTTCTAATTGCCTTGCCCCATTTTATAATCGGACGGTAAGTTTCATCTGTAAATGTGAAAATGTGGGTGATGTCACGACTCAAGCTGTTCCGCTGTTAACAGAGGGAGCTGTTTTGAAGGGTCACATGGATCCAGTTTGATCTTGTTAAAGTCCCTGACCACAAATGCCATAGAGTCGTTTTCAGTATGTGTTTGTCGCTGTATGCTGTTACTTTATCAGATGTCTTTCTTGGCATCGTAAAGCTGCTGCTTAAAAGGAAACATTTTTAGTTGATATATCAGAATTTTCTATGACCAGTCTCTATTCATTCATATTTGACTTTATACTTGTAAATCGACATGCATTGTCAACTTTGAGAGTGTGCCAGGGTTTAAGTTTTACATGCTGCTCTTAGAAAACATTGCCTTATTAAAGTGACTTAAGTGCAATTTCCGTGATGAATTGAAAATGCTGTTTATGAATGTTAATGTTTTGTATGTAGGTGATGTATTTGATGTGCATAATTTCCAGAAATGACACATCCTATATTGCATCTCATTTTTATGGCAACTGCCTATTTAAAATCTGAATTGCTCAGTCTGACCAGCATATTTCGTTCACGTGTGTATTTGCTTTGCTGTTTGTTCAAGTGTAAGTTGTAATATACTGCAGATTCATTTCATACAGATTAGTTTAGTTTATAAGTGTTCAGCTTATGCTACCCAAAATGCAACGACTGGATTATTTTTTCTTGTAGTTTTTGTCAACAGTTTGGCTGCATCTGAAATCATATACTACTATATCATAGACGGTTTATGAAAAGAGTAGTATGTCTAAATTCACAGTATTCATAAAACAGTAGTCAAAAAGTATGTCCGGATTACATTCATGCTACATTCATATTATACAGAAAATACTGTTTTAGCAGCCACAAAGTAATTACTTTGTTATAAATTGCTTAATCAAAAAGTATGCGATTTTGGACGCAGCCTGACTTTTAGGAATTATCATTATGAGTATTATTATTATTCGGGAACACTTTACAATAAGGTTTCATTTGTAAGTTAACATGAACAAACAATGGACCATACTTCTACAGCATTTATTAATCAAAGATAATGTTAATCTTTATTTCACTTTATCTCGATAGTTCATTTTAGATATTCTTCAACAGACTTTGCAACTACATGTCAACTTATTCTACTAATCCTAACAGTCTACTAGTACTGTAATGAGAGTTAGTTGACATGTAGTTGCAAATATTACATGTAGTAGTGACATGTAGTTGCAGATTAATGAGAGTTAGTCGACATGTAGTTGCAAAAATTAAATGTAGTAGAGACGTAGTTGACATGTTGTTGGAAATATAACTAAATAAGTAGTTAGTCGAATGTCTAAAGTGGACTTTCAGAATAAAGTGTAACCCTTTTTTGTCTTCATTATTGTTGCAAAAAAATGCATTCTGATCAAAATACCCACCACATACATGCCTTTCAAGTTTCATCAATCTAAATCGTATTGTTGTCAGATGACATGTTCTCTGATTTCTGCTACTGAATTGTTGATTTTTTTATTTGCAGCTACAAGTTTGAAACATCGATTCGGTCGTCAGTGAACTCAACCAGTATCCTCTCCCCATGTCCAATGAGGTCTGCTAGTGTTCTGTCCACAGGTCCAAGCACTTCTTCAGTACCGAGCGCAGGTACATAAACACCTACTACTTCGGTTAGATTGGAAAATGGGAGTCTTGCTGGTTAAACTAGATATGATACCTGTTAGGGACTAACAGTAACATGTATGCTGGTATCACTGTAGTCTACAGCCTCGTATGGTTTCATACAGTCTTATTTGTGTATGCTTCTCTAATAATAATAATAATAATCTATCATTTCTTTTTTATCCCGTCTCATTTCATTTGGTATCTTTGTCACGTGTCAATTCCTTGAAATGCCTCTCATCATTTGCAGAAGCCTTCTCACCCTCTCCCCTTTCTCAGGTTGCGAACACGAGTCCAGGTTGTCCATGTGGATCTACGTTTTCCTGGGGAATATCTTGCGTGGAATTGGCGAGACCCCAGTGCAACCTCTGGGAATCTCATACATCGATGATCACGCTCTGGAGGAAAATGCAGCCTTCTACATCGGTACATCTACATTTTGTTTGTACAGTTTAATCCTGCTCTTCAGCGTGATGGACATTAAGTAGAGTAACCTTAGCTGGACAGATATAATATGTGCACGTTATTTGATGATTCATTGTTTAACGCAATACTTTAAATTTATAATTAATAAAGATCATTAAAATCATACAACTACTAAAAGTATTTCCAAACTTACCTGAATATAGTACAATCACATTAAGGGTTATGTACAATATAGTAAATCTCAACTTTGTTATATTGTCAAAAAAATGAATGCATATTAGGGAAGTATAGCACATGCTATTTTACCTGCATACATACAGATATATACTATATATATCAAATCTCAGTTGCATGGTTGTTTATATCATAGCAAAATATAAAATGTATTATTGCACAGCTCTATATATAAGTTCATACATACATTATACTCATGTAAAGTGATGTATGCTTTAAAGCCAATCTCAACTGCTTGATTTTTTTTTTTTTTTTTCAAACTTTTTTATTATATAGTTCCAAACTTGAACTATATTATCGTCCAGCTCTTTATATGAAGTTGGATAAATATAGCAAGTTCTGTCATGAAACTCTAGATGGCGCAGTTTAATGCAACCTGATGACATTTACATTGTTAACTACATGGCACAAGCTGATTGGTTCCTGTCGCATCTGCAGCCAATGAGCTTGCTGCTCAATATTTAAAAAGCTGGTTAGCGCTTACTATAGCGGTTTGCAGCGTGCTTCCTCTTAAAGCCTCCCTCTTCCCCAGCTCCATCTGTATAAATCTGATGTGGGTTATTTTATATATGCAATTCTCACAGCAGCGTATCAGTGTTTGTATTGGCAGTAAGAAGTAACTGTACTTGCTCTGCAGCAGCAACAATTTACAATAACAGCATTTATCATCAGCAGCAGCGTAGCATATCTATTCAGCCAAGACTAAATACATTAACATAGTCATATCCATTACCATGCTAAAAATCTTCAGAGAGTTGTCATGATAACAATAAGTATGTCCAGCTATCCGCACACATTCAGCATATTAGTGTAAAGCAATATGTACTATATAGCAAATCTCAATTGCATGATTGCTTGTAGCAAAATGTATCTATATTATTGTTCAGCTCTAATCTGCTAAATGCAACTATAAGGCAATACGATATTATAAACATTAACATCATTATTTTCTGTAAAGCTGCTTTGAAACAATGTGTGATTGTGAAATTCAGTCATAAATGTGACTTAGACCGCTTTGCCCTTTAACGGCTTCCTGATATTAATTGTTTTTCCTAGAGAGCATTGCCTTTCTTGGTTAACAGTCCAGACTAGATCCGCAACTAATCCATTCATGTATCGTCTGTATCAGGATGTGTCCAGACAATATCGGTCATCGGCCCAGTGTTCGGTTACCTGCTGGGGTCCCTCTGTGCCAAGATATACGTGGACATTGGATTTGTCAACATGGGTGAGTGAAGTGAAACTATGCTGTTCAATGATTCACTATTTCCTAAAGGAATCACTGGGTTCAGTTGCATCTGCACTAGATGACTTGAATGGCATGAACCTCTCTAGGCATGTATCGGCAAGATTGTCTTGAAAAGAAAGAGAGAAAAAGTATAATATAAAATGCATTTATTCTGTAGTTCCATTGGTTTTGGCCCAATTGGAGGAAATCCAGTTTATTCATATTATTCTTATTTTGTTTATATTTCAAACAAAAGCAGGAGGAAATAAGAAACTGTGTTGTTTGAAAGCAGTGAAGGCTGTTTATGTTGGATCGAGTGTGTTTTTGGCATTCAAACACACTCTTTATTTGACTGGGGACGATGCAAACAGCTGTTTTTGATGAGATGACCCATGCAATGAGACTCGAGAGATTGACCCATACAATGAGAGGTTAAAGAGGAAATCAGCTGAAACCTGCAATAAGATTAGATTTGTGTGTGTAGTTTGAATGTTAGAATCATGGTTTGTCAAACAAATTTTTTTTGGCATTGGCAATGTTTACGCATGTATATGTAATAATGCATGCTGGTTATACAGGCCATTTCTTCATAGATAATATAGCGGTACGTTACACCCTAAAGTCAAGACATTTGGCAGGAAAGTTATGCCATAAGAAAATAAAATATTAAGGAATAATGGCAGATGTTGTACAGTAAATATTCAGCCAATAAAAACTATCACATTGTTTTGTCATTAATTTTATTTAATGAGACAATAACACCGAGCACAGAAAACATCTGTATCATACACATAAATCATTGCAGGAGTATTGTTTCTATAGAAAGTTCTATGTTTACTGATATTAATGTCTGCAGATGAATATCTAGTCTTTCTATGTAGTATAAAAATGACACATACATCTAAAAGTTTGGACTAATTAAAAGTCTCTTACGCTCACCAAGGCAGCAATTATTTGATGAAAAGAAAATGCATTAGAAACTGTAATGTTTTAATATATTGTTAAATATATTTTGTAAAATATATTCAACATTTTGTATCTGAATTTACATGTATATATCTTCAGTGTCACATTATCCATTAGAAATCATTCTAATATGCTGACATTTTAATATTTGTAAATTTTTCGTGGTTAGTCAAATAGCTGTTTTGCTGAAAATCTCAGTTTAAAGTGCAGCCTATATATTCTGACTAATGAGAAAATCTAGGTTTTATGCCATTGACATCAAACTTCATTCTGCCACCCAATCATGACATATTTAAAGCAGGTATGAAACGGAAGTTGCGCTAGTCTTTTCTTCCCTATTGTGACACATATCCAAGTGAAACGGCTTCTCGAACAAGAAGAATAAATGTAGGGCACAAGTAAACACATCATCAGAGAAGAGTAGAGAGGAAGGGGAAGTTATTGTGATTAAAGATTACGAGGGAATGTGAATGTTAAAAAAATAACGATGTGCATGGATAAATCATTTACAATGAATACTGCAATATTCCATTCAAAATAAGAACTGTCAATTTTGTCTGTCAAACTGTCTTAATGTGGCAAAAAATGTGATTGACAAAAAGGAATAGCTCAACCGAATATTTGCTAATGCACATTGTTTATGTGACATGCAAACATTTCTGTCTACTGGCACAGCTTAAGAACAACATGGAGGCTGTCTGAGCGTACATGATGAGGAGAGAGCGAGACATCTAAGACTGTCTGTGGATCACAGTCTGGCCCAAATATTCTGAACATGTGACAAGCTGCAGTGAGCCTTGTAGCATCTGTATTCTCTGTGTTGACATATGCGTGTGCGTGTGCGTGTGTGTGTGACTGTCTTCTCACAGACAGCATTAGCATCACCCCAGGAGATGCACGCTGGGTAGGTGCCTGGTGGCTGGGATACCTTATTGCAGGATTCATCACCCTGCTCTCGGCGGTGCCGTTTTGGTTCTTGCCCAAGTCTTTGCCCCTGCCAGAGAGACGGCTTGCCAAGTATTCTCCAGAGCGGACCAGCTTTATCAAAGACTCGCCCCTCCTGGAGCACAAGTACCAGGCAGACGAGCCAGCAAACTTCCTAGAAATGGCCAAAGGTAAACCATCTAAACCAACTAGAATTTACATAAAATATAAAAATATAAAATACCAGATCTCTGGCTGCAAACAAAAAAAAACACATATTTGGACTTTCAAGTCCACGTAATGCCATTGCATTAATTAATTAACAAATTCTCAAACCAAGTGGCTTTCATTTTAAAGAAGCACATTGCAAGAAATTATTTTCTTACTCAGTGTTTGTTTAATGGTTTCACAGTACAAAGATCTAAACATTCTTAAACAAGATACATTTATCTGAGTTACAAAATTACTTCAGGTATTAAGTCTTTTTTTTTATTTTTTATTACAAAATAAAGTATGTTTATACTTAAAACAAGACAACATTTTTAAAATTAAATTGAAAATAAAATAAATACGCCAATGGGGTCAGAAAAAAAATGTAATTCTTCAAAGGGAACACAAGTCTTATTTGTATGACCCCATATCATCTACTGGATGTTTTTCAGACTTTCTGCCAACACTGAGATCCCTTTTGGGGAACCCGGTCTACTTTTTGTATCTCTGCATCACCATCATCCAGTTCAACTCTTTGATCGGCATGGTGACATACAAACCAAAATACATCGAGCAACACTACGGACAGTCAGCGTCCAAGGCCAACTTCTTAATGGGTACGTCGTCTTCCTCTAAAGCCTGTGCACAGATATATTACAGTTGTGCAGCTGTGACCTCGGAGTTAAATGGTATGTTATGTTTTGATTGGATTTTGGGGGATTTTATTAATGTGTGTTAAATATTAGTCTTTGGTTCTGATATCAAATCTAGAGGTTTATATAGCTCGGTTAAATCACAGTATGACATGGACCATTACTGCATATGAAAGAGAATGAAATCCAAAAATAATATCGGCACACAACGTATGCAGACACTGGAGACTGTTGTGCATTTGGGGAAACGGCATTAGCGTTTCGAAAGACAGGAGGGAAAACAAATAGCCCCGTTCGACCACAAGAAGAACCGTGTTTGAGAAGAGCCGAGCTAGATTCTATGGCTTTGCCTTTGTTTCAAATCTGACACTGGTCCTTTGATCCAGGTTTTCCTGATGCTGTCTGTTTTTTCAGGAGTTATCAACATCCCAGCTGTAGCCTTGGGAATGTTCTCGGGGGGTGTGATCATGAAAAAGTTCAAGCTGAGCATCATGGGAGCAGCCAAGTTTGCACTGGGAACGTCTCTCCTGGGCTATTTCCTGTCTCTTTTCTTCTTCGCCATGGGATGTGAGAATGCCAACGTGGCCGGCATCACCAGGTCGTACAATGGGTAAGATGAAGCTTGCAGTTTGTGCTTGGGTTCAGATCTGGGGTCAGTTGCACAAAAGCATTATGTTAAGACTACGTCTTAAGAACCAGTACTAGTCCAGCCAACTAGCAGTTAGCCAAGGGTTAATCAGTCTTACATTTCAGATTCAAATTACTCCAGTCTGTTTTCATGTAAATGATAAAAAAAAAACGTATTAGAATTAAAGAGAAAAAAAATTGTATTACTTGTTACTTTCTTACGTGCTTCTTGGATTTTACTTCTGATCAAAGGGAATTTATTATCTTTAAAAAGTTAAAATCATTTATTTTATTTCTGTATTACTGGAGTACAGAACAGCGCTGATCTTTTTACTGACCAGTATGACAGAAACATTTGGAAATAATTAAGATTTTTTTAAGAAGTCTCTTTTAAAAAGGCTCACCATGGCTGCATTTATTTGATGAAAAACACAGTAAATATCTGTACAATTAAAATACCCTTTCTATTTTAAAGTATTGTAAAATGTAATTTATTCCTATGATCAAAACTGAATTTTCAGCATCATTACTCCAGTCTTCAGTGTCACATGATCCTTCAGATATCATGCTAATTTGCCGCTCAAAACAACATTTCTGATCATTATCAATGTAGAAAACAGTTTTTGTAGAAAAAGTTTTTCTGATGAAAATCCATCACAGGAATAAATTATATGTTTACTGTGTGTTCACTGTATTTTTATTCAAAGCCTTATTGAGCTTCTTTCAAAAACATGAAAAAAAAACTTTGACTGGTAGTGTATTCATTTGCAAAATGATAAAAGCTGGAGGAACTAAGAACTGCTCCTTGTCCTTTGAATACAGGACAGAAAGTCTTTACAAAGTGGACAGTTCTCTCTTAGCGACCTGCAACGCGGGCTGTCAGTGTCCTGAAGCAAACTGGGACCCCGTGTGCGGCGCGAACGGGCTCACCTACGTCTCCCCCTGCCTGGCTGGATGCCGGACGTCCCACGGCTCTGGAAAGGACACGGTAAGCGTGATTCGGAACAATAGCGCCTGTTTGTTGTCCCATCTCTTCAAAGAATGTGAGCGACAATGTGTTGTGTTCCCTATGCCTTGAACTCTGGTGTTCCCAGGGCTCTCCGAAGGGTGTGCACAACCTGTTTGTCTTCAGCTCAAAGGCTATATTGAGTTTTAGGACCTTCTCTGAAACTTCCTTCCCCGTCTCTCTTTGAGAGTGCAAACCTGGTTGATTTTGTCTATGATATTGTGAAGTTTCATTGCATCTAAAAGGCTGAGATACAGCCTTTTCCTCCCTCCCATCCTGTGTCCAAGTCATATCTCAAGCATCTGTTATATGCAGACTAAATTAAAGCATGACGAGTGAAGCATTTATTATGCATAATAAATAATATCAATGCATATAAACAAATACACATGCATATAAAGTGTATCAATATTTTTAGATGATGTTAAGCTTTTAACAATTTGAATCACTTATTTAGGTTAATGTGAAATGTAAATGTGAAAAAAGTGTAAATAGAAAGTGTATATAATATAAGCATCTTCTCCGCATAGCAATTGATGAGGTATGGTTTGTGTGTTTCAGGTGTTCGAGGAGTGCAGTTGTGTAGCAGTCAGGAATCAAACGGCCAGCGTGGGCCAATGCAACAACAGGGACAGCTGCCATCGAGTCTTCCCCTACTTCCTGGCTCTGTCTGTCATCACTTCCTTTATCATCTCACTGGGTGGAACGCCGGGATACATGCTGCTCATCAGGTGAATATCTGTCCATGATTTACAGCTCAGACGTGGAATAATGGAAATAAACTTCATATTAACACCCCCGTTCTCATTCGTGGCCTTTTAATGATTTTATTTGAATATTTATTCATTTGGCAGACGCTTTTATCCGAAGCGAACACAAGCGCTGTCCCGGTCTGCACATATGAAGTGTTGTGAAAGTGAACATTTGCTGAAAACAGAAAGGTCGTCCTGTCATGTGTTTGTTTTCCTCAGTTCAAGCAGATTACAGATGAAAACCGACTGCTTGTGCCGGCTGTGCTAATGTGATTTCCACCTCACTATTCCACGTTTTAGTCGAGGGCTGTTGGCCAGTCAAAACTGTCGCTCGATTGAATGCATAATCAGCCCAAACGAGTTTATGGTCACTTGTGAAGTTCAGTAATCAGACTTGTGTCTTATAAGGAAAAGCTTTAGGACTGTCAGCTTTTCCCCAAAGCTCAGTCAGCTGACGCCGCTGGAATGCTCGGCCTCCCTCGGGCTAAATTAGGTTAGCGGCAGTTTGGGGAAATAAAATTTCCTGCACGTCAGTAGCTTTTAAGGGAAGACGTGATTACTTTGGATAAAGTAATCTGCATATTGCTGTTGTGAGGTAGAAATACTGTTCTCTTTTGTTTAGCAATGTTACTGTCATTTAAGTTGTATTAAATAAATTCAACCTACTCTGTATTTATTTTCGTAATAAATTTTGCTGGTCTTTATGAATAATTCATCAGTGCATGTTATTTCACAGGGTTAGCATGCATGCTGAACAAACTTTACAGTGGATAAAGTAATTCACATATTGCAGTTGTCTAATGGCTCAATTCAATAGAAATCATTCTGTACTCTTTTATTCAACATTCACTTCATTATTGTCAGAAACGTTAGGGTTCATATGAAAACAAAATCAACCCTACTTTTATTTTATTAACCCGTTACTTTTTATAATAAATGTTACTGGCCTAATCATTCAACTCCTCAATGAAAGTTATTTTAAAGAAAAAAATATTTTTATTTTTAATTTATTGTAATTATATATAAAATTTCTGCCACTTCTGTAAAGGCATAAAAATGGATATAACTTTATTAATTTTTTTGCAACACATCACCTTGCAAGCTGAATAATTTGCAAATGCTGTTATTTATGAGACCGGTGTCATATTTCTTGTGAGTCTGTCAAACTTGTTTTCATATTAGTCTAAAAGGATAATCTAGCCGTTCTTGTTTCATCAACAGATGCATCAGACCTCAGCTGAAGTCCTTAGCTTTGGGTTTTCACACGTTGACAACACGTACTCTAGGTGAGAGACGCTTTGGTGTTTGGTGCTGCTGACATTGACGTTTCTGCTGAATCATTTTGTAGTCACAGTGGCAATGTTGATATGTTTTGAAGAAAGAGTGATGCAAATAGTATATCGTATTGAATGTTTTTCCTTCTGCAGCTGGAATTCCAGCTCCTATATACTTTGGTGCCATCATAGACACCACCTGTCTGAAATGGGGTCACAAGAAATGTGGCGGAAGAGGAGCCTGTCGAATATACAACACGACTGCATACAGGTATCGGCTGGATTCACTTGTGTTTGCTGTGCTGTGGAGGGTTGTAATAAGCACAAGTAGAAACACTATTAGCTTATTGTGGGCCGATGCAAAAGTTATATCAATACCGTTAGTCAATTATTTAGAATGATATCTACCGATAGTTTGATTTTATTTAGGAAAATATTATTTCTCCCAACTAATGTTAAACAGGGAATCCTCTCATTTGGTATTGTTGTAAACCTTGTTCTTCTTAAGTGTAGGAGACTTAGAAGCGAAAAACCAGGAGACGTTGGGATATCTTTCAATGCAGAAGTTACTCTTTATTGAAGACTTTGCTGTTGCGATGCTGTAGTCACCAAGTCCAAAATCTTACTCAATATCTAAAAACACAGTGTTTTATCCTTCCAAAGGGGGAGGGATTTACATAAAGGGGGGAGGCAATCTGAACAAAGCATGTAAATGTGAAGTAAAGGAATCAGCACTTTACCGGAAGTTCCACAGCCCTGATCTCGTCCGCATAGCAGGGTGATTCAAATGTAAATATCCTAATCCAATCAGCCAGACTCTTCACCGACTGGGACAGTGGCTCCGAGAGCCATTAGAACAAAAGGTGAGAGTTTCAGTAATCTGCCCGACTGTATCACCCATCTTAATGGCCAGGAAGTGCATACAGACAAAAGCTAATGTCCGACATTGCTTGACTTACAATAGAGAGATCAGGACTGGCAATGAATCTCTTACTGATAATTCTGATATCATCATTTATACTTCAAATGCTAAATTCAGTCTACTAAACTTTCTCAGTGTATATACTATTGTATTGGAATCGAAAAACATTTAATAAATTTGTAGCACTACAGTATTTTACTATAATTCAATTCAGGTTAATATTAATACTTGAATATTAGAGGTTAATATTAAAAACAGATCCCAAACTATTATATTCAACTGCTATTTTTCAGATACGAAAATTACACTCAAATAAAAATTAAATGTTTGTTTACAACTCAGTTGCACATATGATACTTTTCATAAACACTTGTCTTCATGACAAATGTATTCAAACATACATATATAATTTACAACTAATGAGCTCCTCACTGGTATTTTTAACGGCCAACTATAACTTTGAACATTGGATAATTTTTTTCATTTCTGTAATCATACATGATGTGTAACGCAGGGACTTTAAATCGTAAATGATATGGTAATTCATAGTTTTTACTTGCAGAAACCATACAATTGGCAGTATTTTACAGTAAAATTGCATGTAATGTTAAAACATTTACAGTTTTTCACTGTATATGAATTAACTTACAGTTAACTAATGTTTTTACTGTAGCATTACAATATTTTCCTATTAAAATTACAAAAAAGAAATGACAGTGTAGATATATTAACATATCACCTAATGAAATAAGGGGTTATTAGTTGTAAAGTATAAAGGCATCCTATAAAACTGGAAAACTTGTCACAGTATTTTTACGGTGGTGTTTTTTTTTTATCGCAAATTTCACAGGATATTTTAACAGTGTACCTTAACTAAGTTTAGTGTTTTGTTTAAAATATTTTAATATCTAAAATATTTTCCTCATATTTTGATGTATCAAACTTGTAGGGTCATTAAAAACAAAAAAGTCCCCTCCTGACATCACTTTTAGAGATCATGTGTCCATGTCCATGTGTGTAATTGTGGTCATCTGATTATCCTGTGTTTTGACTCTTCATCGCTCAGGATAGCATATCTGGGCCTGACGCTGGGCTTACGGACAGCTTCCTTCTTCCTGTGTGTGCTTGGGCTGGTGGTGTTACGACGGCACGTTCAGAGGCAAGAGCGCAACACGCTCGCAAACGGAGGCGCGGAGGCCGTGGCCGCAGAACTGCAGGCTCTCAGGAAAGAAGAAAACAACAGCTGTAACGTGGACCAATGCCCACGAACCACAGATTACGACCCAGAACGGGAGACACGTCTGTGACGCACAACGTCCTCGCCTGCGCAGGGAGCAACAGGGCCTGTTTATACGAGTTACACTTTTCATTGGACCTTTTGGACCCATGTAAATGATGTGAAGTAAGAAAAAAATCTGTTGTTTTGATATAGTAGAATTATTTCTTGAATGTAAATGCTGTTTTGGGTAAAAAAAAAAAAAGAAGAAGAATGTCTTTACTACCAAACCTGTTTGGATTTAACGCAAAGATGCTTTTAGAAGTATCTTAACGTCAGACTAGAAGAAATGAAACGTTGGATTTCTTCTCATTTAAGCCATCATCATGCACAGGCCCTACGAGGAATAACAAGATTATACCTTGTGGGTACATGGCCCCGTCTGCTTGTAACTTTCTCTTCTGCCATACACACAGATAGATGCCTGAAACCATTGACCACAACACTGCGTGCTTAATATAGCATGCAGCCTATAGGTTGAGTATGTCAAATTGCATCTCATTTGTTTGTAACGCATCGTCAGGAAGAGAGCGTGCCGTTAACGAAACGCTCACCATTGTGCTTTTACATGTCACCTGACAGCAGTTCCTCCCATTTAAGAAACATGTGAGGAACGGTCCAGAACTGTGGGCTTGCAAACAGGTGCGTGACACCATGGGTATGTAAGTAATCATCTTCATGATCAATGTTGTGTAATGTCACTGTGAGAAATGTTGTGCGTGTGTGTGTTGTTACGTATGAACGGGTGCATTCCTGTGCCAAAAAAACAAAACACAAAAAGCGCGAGAAAGCAAAGGTCAACATGGTCTATTCTCAGGTTGTTCAATCAATTGTTCCTCAAATTTGCAAATAATTATTCTTTTAAATACTTGTATAAATCGTTGTCTGGTTTCAGCTGGAGAAAATGTTCCTTTGTCCACAACCAAGGAAAGCATTTTTATTTGTGACTTGTAAGGCAAATAAAACGAGTGGCATTTATTACTTGCTTTTACGTTAGGCAGTACATCGTTTTATTTGCTGATGTTTTTGTATACTTAAAAGTGAATATCCTGATAATGTGTAAAAAAAAAAAAAATGCTTTCATGTGAATGATTAGATACATTCTTTTCAAAATAAAATGAATGATTTACTACAAAGAACGAAGAAAGATGCACAGTCATCAATGACAACAGTACAGTTTTTCACTTTAATCGTGAAAACACAATCACAGCGAAATGTAAACAACTCACTGAGGCACTTAAGCAGGTGATTTTGCACCCGGTAGAAGAATATTACAATATTATTAAAAAAAGCTATATTTGACCACATTTGACAGGAAGATAAGGATAAGCAAAGGCATAAACAATCCCTTTTAAGACATTTCAAACCAAGTCATCAATCGGCCAACCATACAATCTAGAAATAACATTTCTAATCAAAGAGTTGCATAGCAATTTTAGTTATTGTCCTAATGTTCCTGTCTCGTCTCCTCTCGAGTGCTGCTCAGGATCGCATCAGACTAACAGGTGAGGGAGAGGACGAGTGTGGAAGATTTGTGCATCATAAACAGCGCATCGACAGCATGGTTTCTAACACCCACACGGTGGGTGACTGCTAATTCTTAGTAAATGAAAAAAATTAAATAAATCACATTACAATATTTAGATGACCGATTTCTCTTTTTTTTATGCCTCACAGCACAGGGTAATTTTCAATCTTTTAATCTTCCCATAAATCAATGTTTTCATTGTAAAATGTTGGTTGTTGTTCTGCGACTAAAATAGGTGAACTATGAAATAAAATATTCAGACTTCATCAAAAACAGAGTTAACCACAAAAAACATGTCCAGGTCAGATTTACTCCCAAAATCAAAATGGCAAGTTATATTTTGCATGAAGAAATTAATGCCAATTACTGTAATGCATCCGTTTTTATTTTATTAGATTACTCTATTACACTCAAATCAATGAACATATTCTTTTACTTAACTGAAGGGAAAATGTGCTTAATTGAGACATAATAAAAATGTAAAAAAATATCTGAATGGTTTTATTTTTGCTACACAATATAGTTTGATTTTGTGATGAAATATGGCCTGGACATGTTTTGTGAGATTTAATTAAGTATCAATAGCACAGAAACCGCTACCTCAAATGGACTCAAACTGATGGCTATCTCTATTGGACTGTGAAATCTTCATCATTGGTGTCTGCATTTGTTTAACAACTAACAGTGACTGAACTCAGGTGTAACCGAACTACCTCTCCAGACTCAAGAAACAAACACTAACCGCTCACTAACAGACTGTTTGCTCGGCCCGGAAATGGTCTCACTGTGACGCGTTTACTTATTATTATCTGTTGTTTATGTGTATACAGTTTTATTCTTCTTAATTAAAGTTGATTTAAATGACTAATGCAGCCTCTAATTGTATGTTCCACTTGCAACGTGATGGAGTGTCAACGGACTTGTTTCTATTGCTGATATTACTGTGAAAATATGCTTGAAAAGCACTTCAGGAAGTATTCCTAATATTACAGCTACTATGATCATGTTTGCAAGTTTGTTTGTGGGAAGTTTCTGGATGTTGCACGACAGCCTGGTTCAATGTGCGCTTTCAAATGAAACGAGGAAGAGAATCAAGCAGAGGAGAATGAAAGCAACATGAGGTAAAGCAATGCAACATGCAAACATCAGTCTAATATGGCTTATTCACTAAATAACGTCAATAAAACGAGTGTGCAGATACAGTTTTTTTGGAGACTATCTTAAAAAAACAGCATTGCTCTGCATCAGCCAGAACATCAAAACAATACAGATGTGTTTCAAAGCCAAACCGCTACTACTAATGTGTGGTGAGCAGGTAACCTGACAGGATGTGATGTCATGGTGAGAACAGTTTTCATGTCATGCTACCAGGTGAGTGATTTTCATACAGGTTACCATTGTGTCCACTTGCCTAGTTATCCTTTTTGTCTCCATTGTCCGGCTGATTCTAGAAGAGAGACAAAGGAAAGTTGTTAACAAGGATTTTGTATTGTTCTTGGTCATGTCAAATTCCTTAGCACAAATAACTATTTTGGTGAGACTATATAGTGTCATTTATAAATGATCAGTATTTGTCTGATTTTATAAATTACTAAACTGTTACTCATCTACTGTTCATTTTAATATTTTGAAGGTTGAAGCATGGAAGTATTCATACAGTATTGTTGTTTAAAACATGCAAAACAATATAGATTTCAAATATCTGCCAATACTACTTTGCATTTTTATCTTAGTATCAAGATGCTGTTATAGTTTGTCAATATTTTGTAAGATTGTTTTCATATTTTGTTCTCATTTTATTTGTTAGTTTTACTAATTTATTGTGTTTTAATGTACTTTTTAAGGTTATTTTAGTACTTCTAGAAGTTAATGAAATTACCGAGGTTAAGCTAAATAAAAATGAGAATGTTGCATTGACAGCTAGCTGAAAAAGTTTATTTTATGTTATTATAGTTAATGTTTACGTCAAGTAATGAATACTTGGTTATACTTTATTCTAAGGAGTCCGTGTTACATCTAACATATGTATCAAGGACGCAGTAAAATAAAATGTTAGCAACTAAATCCATACGTTTATGGTTTTAGTAAATGATTGCTTGTATAATATCATACGGTTGGTCTTACCTGAAGCTCCTGGTGCTCTTGAAGGAGACGGTCGTATTCTTTGGTTAGTCCTTCAGTTTGTTTCTTCATGGCATCTAAATCCGACTTGGACATTTTCAGATCTACAGAAAAGCAAACAGCTGTAACTGATAGAGCTGCTGTATACACAGGGTTTCTGCAGGTATCTTCAGATTAAATTGAATGCTATTTAATGCCATTTTTATTTTTTTAATGCCATACATGACACTAATCACAGATAATATATATATATATATATATATATATATATATATATATATATATATATATATTATGTTCATGTGCTGTCAATTTCAAAAATTAATTTAATCATTTTTTTCTGCGATTAATCAATTAAAAAGACTTACTTTTTTTAGGTTTATATCTAGTTTATATATTATATAATGTATAATTGCAATTGATCTCCAAATTAAAGTAGAAACAAAATAAAGACAATACATTTCAAATACTTGTTTAATGGCAGTTTATTTTATGAACGAAGGCCAGTCTCGCTGATCCTAATACTGCAATTGATTGACAGCTACTGTTTGTTCATGCCAAGTTCAGGTTTGAAGTATTTGCATAAATAAGAGCTGGATCATATAATGTAAAGGATGACATAAATTAACGGATGCTGCGTTAATTGCGTTAAATATCCACTTCTAATGGATTTGCACTTTCCCATTTTCCTGGTCTAGTTTTATTCCTATCCACCGCAATACAAAATGCATCACGGCAATTTTGCTCCGGCCGGATCCAGCAATTACTAAACTTGTTTCGCGTGTTTATCACACTAACATACATGTGTGACGGCAAATACAAATTATTAATTATGAGAGCTATACATTTACATAACATTTTGTTCAAAACTATATCTAAATTTTTAATGCCTGTAGGATTAAAATTTAATGCTTTTTAATGCTATTTAAAGCCTTAATTTTCACAAAACCATTTAATGCCCCGCGGAACCCCTGATACCAGATGATTGATTTGATTGTGAGTGTAATCTAGGATCAGTGTTGTGTCTGTATGGCCTGTGCTCACCATCTGTTCTGCTCTTCAGCTCCTCTGTGAGTCTCTGCACCTCTTTCTTCAGGAGTTTGTTCTCTTCTGTATCTTGTTTCTTCCCTCCTTCTCCTTTAGGATCCACCAGTGCCTGAGGAAGACAACGGTTTGTCCTTCTGTTACTCAAGGGTCTCTTAGAAGGATTTCTCAAGACCCAAACGTCACACACATTGATTTAATTCCTCCTCATGAGCATGAATTAACACAGATGTCCAAGTCCAGGGTCTTAGATACTGTAAAAAGAAATTCCAGGACTTTCTAGCACTTCTTTTTTGGTTTTCAAGGACTAAAATCAGGGATCGCACTTATCAAACAATATCTTTAGTATTTTTTTAAAACTCCAAATACAGATATAAGTTATCCAAAATACAACTTGCAACGTATTTAATAATATATATTGAAAAAGTTTATAATGGTTATTGCTCAAATAATATTAAAATATAACATCTAAACAATATTTTATATTTGTTAGTGTTGGTGTACTTCGTATCAAGAAAAGGTCAGATGGGGGTTTAGTGGACAGATAATTTTGCAACATATTTTAATTTTGCGTGAAAAGATTGTATTTGTTTTTTCAAAAAAATGAATTTCATATATTGTATTTAAATAAGTCAAACACTTTTCAAGTACCTCTTTGTAAATATGTCTGTTTTCCAGGACTCTCAAATTCAAGAACTTTAAGCCCCTTGTATGCACTAACCCTGGAAGTCATATAATTTCCCCCTGAATCAACAGAAAAAAAGACCATTCTCTTTGGCATAAAGAAAATAAGAACGTGTTTGCATTACTTTCAAATTCTTCAATGAAAATAACGTCTTATTTCTGTCCTGATTTTGAGCTGAAATGTGGTGTAGGTTTTGTGAGATTCATGCGTTAACATTTAACCCTTCCTTACTTTGTGTTCTGGTCATTTTGACCTGGAGAGAATTTTCTTTTTCCCAAAAATGCTCATTAAAGGGTTATTTCACCCCAAAATGAAAATTGTCCCATAATTTACTCGCCCTTAAGCCATCCTATGTGTATATGACTTTCTTCTTTCTGCCAAACACAGAGTAAAAAATATCCTAGCTCTTCCAATATTTAGTTATAAATATGGGTATTTTTCTTACAAAAACGCATCGCTTCAGAAGGCCTTTATTAACACCATGGAGTCGTATGAGTTACTTTTATGATGGATGGATCCAATTTTTGGGCTTCAAAATCTAAGGTACAATTTACTCCTATTATAAAGCTTGGAAGAGACAGGATATTTATAATACAACTCCGATTGTGTTTGGCAGAAAGAAGAAAGTCATATACACCTAGGATGGCGAGTAAATTATGGGATCATTTGAATTTTTGGGTGAACTAACCCTTTAATATTAATGTATTTGACTAATATTAAAATTAATGCGTACTGACTTTGTTCACGCAGTGTATAACAATTTCCAAAAAAACTTTTAATAATATTTGAGCTTTTTTTTGTTTTGAAAAAATCGCTTATTAATCTCTCGTTATGCTGTGTTATGCGTTTTGGTCGATTGGATCACAAGTAGACGAGGGAGACGCATTCCCTTTTACACCTGGTGTTTTAATCCGTCTCTTTTGTCCTCTTTCATCCACTTCTGTCCTGATTTCTTCAAGCGGAGGGATTATGTTTGGGCTTTTTCTGATCTTTCGATCTAATGGATGAAATAAGCTCCTGTAATTTACATGTGAACACGACCGGAGACGACGGTAAAACACACAGAGATCATCAGCTTTAGTTTCTGCTCTGACAGACGCAACACCAGCCGAACGCTGCGAGTGTGTGTTAGAAATCAGGAATGCTGAGAGAACATCGTGATTGGTACGTTTTCATCTTCAAACCAAACTTGGGTGTTCAGTCGACAAAGTGTAAATCCCGTCTGGCTCGAGCTCTTCCTATAATGTTCACGCATTAGATCAATATATGCAGAGAGTAGATGGTCTTCTGTGTCTGTTTCAACACATTCGAACACATGAGCGTTTACACTACGAAAGCAATCCGGTCATGCGTTTTCGACAAGCTCTGAATGTGATAGAAAGTGGACAAGCTCAAAACATTTAAGACCCCGTTTACACCTGTATTTAGTGTCGTCCACTTGTGATCGGATTGATGAAACCATTTCTTAATACCGGGTGTAAACAGATCAATCAGTTTAAAAAATACAAATAAATAAAAACTTGTGCTAACTGAAAGAAAACAAGTTGACAAAAGATTACAGCATAATCAGACCAGGAACACAAAATGAGGTAAAGGCTTTAAACCTGTTTGAGCATCTCATTGTCCTCCATGTATTTCTTGGCAGCTTTGTTGGCGCTTTCAGCCTGAGTCTGCAGAGCAGCACTGGTGCCGAGGGCCACGGCCAACTGGTTAATCAGAGTGATGACTCTCCGCATGACACTGCAAGAAAGAGCACCAATATAAGGTCAATATCACAAGACAAGCTGCCAGCGGTCGATGTCATTTGTGTAAAACCGCGTACAGCCACAGGAAGAGCGAGAAGCCAGAGATGTAGAGGTTCCTCTGGGCTCGGAAGAGCTTCATGTGCATGTGGTCAAACATGTTGGGGTGCAGTTTGGCATCTTTGGTCTGGTCAGCGTTCGAGTACTTCCTCACCTCACGCAGGGCGTCTGCAGCAGGTTATAGCACAGATGGGTTAACTTGGGTCATTTCTAATCTCACTTTAAGACATGGCAAACAAAAAAAAACAGAAAATAACATACCAAGAAAGAGAACAATGAGGATTACTATCATGGTGAGAAAGCCCTTGTTCCAGAACTGGGAAAGACTGTTCCAGATCCTCCATTTGAAAATCCTCTGCCATCTGCAAACGTGGACATCAGTAAGAGTTAAGTGGACAACGGTAAACGTATAAACGGGCTCACGGCTCAGGAACATTTTACCTTTGCGGAGAGACGAAAGGTAGACAGAAGATGACGAGAACACCAATCTCCACATACAGGAAGGAAGCAACCGCAGTCCACTGCAGCGTCATTTTGTTTCAGCTGTATGTCAAATAAAGTAATAAAGAAATTTTACTTATACATGCAAGTAAGTTTAGGGTATAAAATGCTGTACCAGATTATCAACAACTGAAAAAACAAATGCATAATTCTTTACTAATCAAGGCTGTTATTAATCTCAGTTAATCTACTTATGGCATTATGCTCGGATCAAAGGTCTTGTTCAATGACATTCCTCATGTCTCTTCCACTTACACACTAGTTTGACAGTGTTTGACTCAATACCAGGAAGCATATACGCCTTATGTTTTTTTTACACATCATTTTAACATATCATAGATAATAACAAATCGGTATAGTGCAGTTAATAGACCGCATTGCAGATTATATAATCATGCATATGTAGTTAAAATGCTTAAGTGTTATAATGCATTGCATATTAAATGTAAATAAATATACGATCTCTCTGATCGAACAGGAAATGAACAGTCAGCAAGACTCAAATCTCAAAAGCAGAAACAGAAAACATTACACCGCCCACAGAAGCAGAAAGGCGATCTGTTTAGCATCTCACCTAATTATAAAGAAAATCTTCAGGGAAATTTCAGACGAAAGACAATTCAGGAAAACTAAACTAACAGCGGACACACAGCAGCAACTGCTGTCTCACTCCAGTGACGCCATTAAAGCGCGCGCCTTGCATCGCGCACGAGCTCTTGTCGATGATTAGACGGACAAAAATGTATACGCATATAATCGAATATAAATGTTTCTAAACAAAACAGATTATAGTATAATGTTTATAATTACTAATTAGAAAATACAGAAATGGGCAAAAGGAACAGAAAGCAATCATGCATAGGGTAATGATAATGCAGATGATTATTAATAGCAAAAATGAAAACTTATTTTGTGCATTTTGAATGAGGTGTGATAATGAATCTGATCATTAATTTATTTTGTCGTTCCACATATGTTAAATGATTAGATTTCAGATCTGATTTTTTTACAGTCTATGGATCTTATGCAGATCAGATTTGCAGTGGCAATTTATGTTTATTATAATCGATTTGCAACAGTGTAATTCACGCAAATCACCACAGGAGGGCGAAACTCATTTATGTTTATTATAATCAATTTGCAACAGTGTAATTCACACAAATCACCACAGGAGGGCGAAACTGTTTTATTTTTATGTAGACTCGATTTGCAATAGTGTAATTCACACAAATCACCACAGGAGGGCGAAGCTCTTTTATTTTTCTTAGACTCGATTTGCAATAGTGTAATTCACACAAATCACCACAGGAGGGCGAAACTCTTTTATTTTTATGTAGACTCGATTTGCAACAGTGTAATTCACGCAAATCACCACAGGAGGGCGAAACTGTTTTATTTTTATGTAGACTCGATTTGCAATAGTGTAATTGACACAAATCACCACAGGAGGGCGAAACTGTTTTATTTTTATGTAGACTCGATTTGCAATAGTGTAATTGACACAAATCACCACAGGAGGGCGAAACTCTTTTATGTTTATTAGACTCCATTTGCAATAGTGTAATTCACACAAATCACCACAGGAGGGCGAAACTCTTTTATTTTTATGTAGACTCGATTTGCAACAGTGTAATTCACGCAAATCACCACAGGAGGGCGAAACTTTTATTTTTATTAGACTCGATTTGCAATAGTGTAATTCACACAAATCACCTCAGGAGGGCGAAACTCATTTATGTTTATGTAGACTCGATTAGTAACGGTGTAATTTAAACAAATCAACACAGGAGGGTAGAACTATTTTATGTATATTAGACTCGATTTGTAACGGTGTGATTCACACAAATCACCATAGGAGGGCGAGTCGTTTATGTTTATGTAGACTCGATTTGTAACGGTGTAATTCACACAAATCACCACAGGAGGGCGAAACTCATTTATGTTTATTATAATCAATTTGCAACAGTGTAATTCACACAAATCACCACAGGAGGGCGAAACTGTTTTATTTTTATGTAGACTCGATTTGCAATAGTGTAATTCACACAAATCACCACAGGAGGGCGAAGCTCTTTTATTTTTCTTAGACTCGATTTGCAATAGTGTAATTCACACAAATCACCACAGGAGGGCGAAACTCTTTTATTTTTATGTAGACTCGATTTGCAACAGTGTAATTCACGCAAATCACCACAGGAGGGCGAAACTTTTTTATTTTTATGTAGACTCGATTTGCAATAGTGTAATTCACACAAATCACCACAGGAGGGCGAAACTGTTTTATTTTTATGTAGACTCGATTTGCAATAGTGTAATTGACACAAATCACCACAGGAGGGCGAAACTGTTTTATTTTTATGTAGACTCGATTTGCAATAGTGTAATTGACACAAATCACCACAGGAGGGCGAAACTCTTTTATGTTTATTAGACTCCATTTGCAATAGTGTAATTCACACAAATCACCACAGGAGGGCGAAACTCTTTTATTTTTATGTAGACTCGATTTGCAACAGTGTAATTCACGCAAATCACCACAGGAGGGCGAAACTTTTATTTTTATTAGACTCGATTTGCAATAGTGTAATTCACACAAATCACCTCAGGAGGGCGAAACTCATTTATGTTTATGTAGACTCGATTAGTAACGGTGTAATTTAAACAAATCAACACAGGAGGGTAGAACTATTTTATGTATATTAGACTCGATTTGTAACGGTGTGATTCACACAAATCACCATAGGAGGGCGAGTCGTTTATGTTTATGTAGACTCGATTTGTAACGGTGTAATTCACACAAATCACCACAGGAGGGCGAAACTCTTTTATGTTGTAATTCACACAAATCACCTCAGGAGGGCGAGTCGTTTATGTTTATGTAGACTCGATTTGTAACGGTGTAATTCACACAAATCACCACAGGAGGGCTAAACTCTTCTATGTTAGACTGGATTTGTAACGGTTTAATTTACACAAATCACCACAGGAGGGCGAAACTCTTTTATGTTAGACTCGATTTGTAACGGTTTAATTTACACAAATCACCACAGGAGGGCGAAACTCTTTTATGTTCATTATACTCGATTTGTAACGGTGTAATTCACACAAATCACCTCAGGAGGGCGAGTCGTTTATGTTTATGTAGACTCGATTTGTAATGGTGTAATTCACACAAATCACCACAGGAGGGCGAAACTCGTTTATGTTTATGTAGACTCGATTTGTAACGGTTTAATTTACACAAATCACCACAGGAGGGCGAAACTCGTTTATGTTTGATTTGCATCATTGTTATTTATGGTAATTACCGTAATTACCAGAGGAGGGCACAACGTTTAAGGTATTTTGACTTTTTTGCCAAAAAAATTATTTTTCCAGGACAGAGGAAAACAGATAGTGTAAATCGATTTGATTGTCTGTTAATGTTGCATTGCGTTAAGGCTTTCACCCTCTTGCAAGAACGATAGTAGCAAGGTATCGGGACAAGACCATATATATATATATATATATGTGTGTGTGTGTGTGTGTGTGTGTGTGTGTGTGTGTGTGTGTGTGTGTGTGTGTAATCTACTTAAATAACCACAAGAGGGAAAGTGGGGAACATCAAAGTGTTTTGACTTATTTGCAAATATATTTATTTGAATTTTGAACACAAGACCTGGAACATAGAGAGTGTAAAACAAATCGGTTTGTTTGGTATTTCTTTTGATTTTCTTCTCTCACCCTCTTACAGAAGCGTAGCGAATTTACTCTTACTCATTAGACACGGTATAATTGTGTAATGCACATAAATCACCACAGTAGGGTGAATCTGTTGTATATTCATTAGACTCAATTTGCAGCGGTGTAAAATAAACTTACCACAGGAGGGCGCAATAACAAGCTTGAATATAAAATTAACTTGACAAAAAAAGCAGTATGTCAAATCAAAAAAGTTTTTTCATAAAGAACAGCACCGTTTAAACAGATGTTTAGTTGGGTATAATTACAAAATCCTTGCAATGTCAGTGAACATCAATTATTGTAATTGAGTATTTTTCCACAATGACAAAAAGTTAAACATCTTGAGGTTTGAACTACAAAAAAAGTAATAAGATTTTTTTCATTGCTTTTACACTACAAACATGATAAGACACAGGATCAAATTTCACTTTAACTGCTTTATTGGAAACTCTCAGGATAATAGTGAAATATAAGTTCCTTCACAACAACAGACAACAGATCTGTGGCTCACAGGTAAGAGCGCTGCCTCAGAGATTGCTGGCTTGATCCCAGTCGAATCTCAGTGATGTGTGTGTGTCTGTGAAGATTATAAAAAACATTTTTTACTTGAAACACAGTGGTGCAATGGATAAACGAGAATGTTTGAACCACAACAGAATGAAGCATGAAGCAGCAACGGAAAAATGTTTAAATCCCACAGCTCATCTTTTATAAAGCCTGAGCCTAAGTTATTTCATACACATTAGATACAAGCTCTGACCCGATGACAATGCAGTGCTGCAACACTGAAACAGAGACCTGTGATCAAATCCCACAGACATGATGAAAATCTTTTACACAACCTAAGTTAAGGTCAAATCTAAATGACCTTACAAACATCATCATTACACCTCAGGCTCAGTGGATAGTCGTCTCCCTTCCAAACCTGAAAGTCCTGGATAGTCGTCTCCCTTCCAAACCTGAAAGTCCTGGTTCAATCCCAACATTTGCTGAAGTTATTCATCATTTAAACACAAAGCTCTGGATCAAACCTGTTGAAAACGCTCATCATCTCTGCAGTCTCAGTGGCTCAGGAGAGAAAGTGTTGTGTTTCAATCACAGCGTCCTGAGATCAAATCCCACTATTGCTGACTTTCAATTGTTCTCATTAGACGAGGAGTCCAAAACATTAGCTGTCATTGTGAAATCCATGATGGGCGAGTGGATAAACACACACACTCTCTGAGGACAAGACTGTGATGAAGACACAGGATCAAATCTCACTTTAACTGCTTTATTGGAAACTCTCAGGATAATAGTGAAATATAAGTTCCTTCACATGTTCAGACAAGAGATCTGTGGCTCACAGGTAAGAGCGCTGCCTCACGGGTTCAGAGGTTGCTGGTTTGATCCCAGTCGGGTCTCTGCGATAGGAGTGAATGTGTGTGTGTGTGTGTGGGGCGCCCAAAGGAGGGGGAAACCAGTGCGGTCTCCCCCCGGAGCTTCCGACACAGTCACCAGCAGGGGTTATGCTTTTGGACAACAAGGAAACAAAACTTTATTTATATATAAAAACAAATCACACCCTGTTCCTTCCCCAACTGTTTAGGTTCCCATCATTTGCTTTTCATAGGTGAGACCCTTCAAAAAGAAAGTGATGGGAACCTACATGTTTAGCACAGAGAAACACACACATCATATACATTACCTGTCCATGAGCTGATGTCCATCATTACAGTCAATGTCTGTCCACACGACTCTGATCTCTGCTTCTGTTGGCTGGATGTAACGGTCCAAACACATTCCTTCTGTAAGGAAAGACATCAATAAAAATAGACATTACTCCACTTTCTACATCAGTCTCAAGACTAGTTCATAGATCTAAGTGGAATACAATGAAATCCTAAATGTGTACAGTGTGAAAAATATATTACAGAGTATATTATACTTCAGTGATGCTGTGCCTATAATACTCTTTGGGTTCAAGACAAATAAAATTAAGATGAGACTTTCCTTCACAATAAACAAGAGTAATCCTAAAAGGCTGGTTTCCTGCACATGGTTTTAGCCTTTCTTGGACTGTATTTCTGATGCTTTTCATTAAAGTAAAACACTGCAGCTCTACAAAAGCATGAAGTAGCAGAAACACCAGAGCTTCACACACACACTGACTCTATCAACAAGCATCAATCCAGTAGATTATTACCTACAGTAACACTACAACAACAGAGACAAAGACCACGGTTTCCTATAATTCCACTTTATAATATAAATATCTGATGGCGATTCATTAAAAGATTATAAATGTAACGCAACAACAACCTATTGATTTGTTCTTCTGAAGGTCTGACAGGGAGTTCAGCAACAGAGCAGAATATAAACAAGTCTAAATGACCTGACAGAGCAGCAGAATTCAAAATCAACACACACCTAAATAATGACCCAAATACAATAAATAAGGGCTGCTAGATGTGTGCTAATAATGTTACAAGAGAAAAACAATGTAAGTGAAGTAGACTTACAGGCCCAGTCTTGTGGCATCCTTGATTCCTGCTCTTTATCACAACGTTTGACTGTTTTCTTTTGTTTATGGGTTGAAATATGTGCTGTTAAGCATTATGAGTCTGTCGCTGAGCTGTCATCTGCAGAATTTGTAGCCTTATTAAAACAAACTTTACATGTTGTGACTTTGATTGTTATCAAACGTAGTGTTGTCAATCACTGAAGCTGCGGGCAGAATGAACCTGAAGCTCGATTACGCCGCCTAGTGGAGCGGGTGAAACTGCGCTTCAGTTTCTATCGGTATTTTAGTGCCAAGAGAATCAAAGTTGATTCGGATTCAGATCGACTATATACCAAAAGGTCACACATACCTTAACATATTGATACTAAAGCAAAATACTAATTTTACTTGGTTAAATGTTTATAAGTCGGGTGAAACACAGCTGATCATCAGCGCCCTCGTGTGGTCAATAAGTTTATCCGCTTTAATAAATGAAACTACAAACCCGACTCCCGAGGTGGCGAGTCGCAGGTGAGAGACTAACATTTACATTTTATGTTTTACTACAAATCTACGATTTTGTCACGGCCTCGACCAACAGAGCAACGTGGATCTAGTAGTTTCGTTCAATGATTCACATCAGCTTATGTGGTAAGACAGAAACAATGTTGTGTTGAACTCAGTGTAGACACATAAAATACGGGACAAAATGTGTTACGAACTTATTTTCCTTTGCCTGTGTATTGATTATTTGTTATGTTTGTTCACGATTAGACAGTGACTTTGTGTCGTTTTGGTTGCAGATTCGTTTATTATGATCAAACAGCTGCCAACATAAATGTGTCTAATGGTAGCTTTTTACTGCGTAATATAACAGACACATTGTCCTGTTTCTCTGCTCAGACTCCAGCATCTCTACATAGGACAAGTATTTGGAGAATCATGGATGGGAGAACAGGCACGTGCATGAGACCAGATTAATGTTCATGTACCCCGCCTTGTGGACAATAAGTGTATCTGCATTAATATATGAAAACAGCATGAAGAGGAAAGAGATTTCCTGTTCCTGATGAGCCACTTTCCTGAGTTTAGCTCCAACCCTGATTAAAAACAGCTTTAGCAGCTGATCAAGATCTTCAGGATTATTAGTATCTTGCTGGAGGTTGTTGGACTGATTTATTTTTCACAAGACATAAGTCATATGTTACTGACAAGTGTATGTGTTATCAGTTTTAGTTTAATGGAAACATGGTTTTAAATCCCTTGATATATGGAGTTCAGACTGTGGCTCAGGAGACGAAACATTGTGTTTTAATAATGGAGTCCTGAGAACAAATCCAAATATTGCTGACATTAAATTGTTGTTTTAATTAATGCTGTAGGTAAACAAAAAAATTACTAAACTGAATCAAATCGATCATCACAAATGCCGAGGCTTCCCACAATTGCTAATATTTTTCATCATAGAAAACAGAGCCCTCAATAAAACTCAGTCCAATAGAACTAAAAACTTCTGGGACTCAGTGGCTCAAGAAATAAATGGTTGCATTTTAATCTTAGATAATCAATGTTAAATTGTATATTTAACAAAGTGCACCAAACAACAGATGACATTGTAGATAAAGTGGAATGGGTTCGAAACTCGCAACCAAATACATTTTTCCATCATATAACACAAAGCTCTCAATAAAACCAGTCCAAACACACCATCAACTCACAGGTTTCAGTGGCTCAAGATACAAAGTGTTGTGTTGTGATCCTGGAGTCCTGAGTTCAAATCCTGCCATTGCTTATGTTAAAGATTATGTATTGCTTTATATCCAACAAAGCGGCTCAAACGGCAGCACTCAGTGTGAAAGCCATGGCGGTGTAGTGGTTAAACACACGTTACTGGAAGAAACGGTTGTGGCAGAGTCACCGGTTCAAACCCCATAGCTCAGTGTGTTAGATGTGTCATTTAACTGGTTTATTGTAAAAGCCCAGCTCACATACAGGTGAATAGTGAAATATAAGTTCCTTCACATGTTAAGACAAGAGATCTGTGGCTCACAGGTAAGAGCGCTGCCTCATGGGTTCAGAGGTTGCTGGTTTGAGTCCAGCCAGATCTCTGTGATATGAATGAATGCTGTGGTGTGAGTGAGAAGGTGTGGGGGATCATGGGGTCCCCCCTGAGCTCCCGCACGATGTCCAGCAGGGGTTATGCTTTTGACTGGAAAAAATGAAAATGGCTGTTAAAAAAATGAATCCACCATCCCTTCCCCACCTACTTAGGTTACCATCATTTGCCTTTCAAAGGATTGTTCCTCCAAAAAGAAAACCATGGTAACCTACACACTTACACACTAACATGTCAGAAGCATTACCTGTGCCTGAGCTGATGTCCATCATTACAGTCAATGTCTGTCCACACGTCCCAGAGCTCTGCTTCTGTCGGCCGGGTTTATGCTCCACATCACTGATTCTGTAGAGTCACGGCATAAACAAAGACATCATTACACACTGTACATCTAAACAAATCTGAATTAAAAAAAATAGTCTACAATAAAATCTGTTATACATCAGTAATGCTGTATCAATTAATCTACTGTTTGTCTCGTTTGATTCAATTACTGTCTCACGGGCCACAAAATTATGAAAACACTTATTAAAACTAAAAAATAATTCCGCATTCAATGACAGACCTACAGAACACCAGAACAAGATTACAGAAATTATAAATTACGCGATGAAAACCAAGAGCAAACGTGTCTAGAAACTGCTCTTTACTTAGTTTAACATTTATATTAATAGTATGACATTTTTCATTAAAATACCATTTTAACGGCTGTATTACTCGCATATAGCTGGCAGTCATTACCGGAAGCAGAAAAGCATGAAGCAACAGAAGAACATCAGAGCTTCACACAACTCCTGCTGCCTCAACATCAATCCAGAAAACACTGCAATAAACTTCTTATTACACCTTATAATGTGAATATATCAGAGGGCGATTTATTCAGACTAAAAAGGTAACGCTACAACTAGCGATTGATTTGTTACATAGCGAGCAAGTCATTTGATAAGATAAATTGACTTTATGCGGATTGTTACTTACAGGTGAGTCGCGTGTCATACTCGTTTCCTTCATTTTATCCGCCTGTGTGTCGGTTTTATTAGCAGATGAGCTGTAATATGTGATGTTAAAGTGATATTTAGAGCTGTCATCTTCTCATCTGCAGGATCTGCACGTGTTGTTGTGATTGTCAGCGTCATGTTGTCAAGCAGCAGAAGTGTCAGACTGAAGGAGAAACCCGCTTCTGCCGCCTTGAGGAGCGGAGGAAAACTGCACTTCATTTTCGGATTATACTGGCACTGGCGAAATCACATTTGAGACTTTGAATCATGAAGCAGCAACAGAAACGTGTTTAAATCCCACAACTCATCTTTTATAAAGCCTGAGCCTAAGTTATTTCATACACATACATTAGATACAAGCTCTGACCCGATGAGAATGCAGTGCTGCAACACTGAAACAGAGACCTGTGATCAAATCCCACAGACATGATGAACATCTTTTCCACAACCTAAGTTAAGATCATCATTACATCTCAGACTCTGCGGCTCAGTGGATAGTTGTCTCTCTTCCAAACCTGAAAGTCCTGGTTCAATCCCAACATTTGCTGAAGTTATTCATCATTTAAACACAAAGCTCTGGATCAAACCTGTTGAAAACGCTCATCATCTCTGCAGTCTCAGTGGCTCAGGAGAGAAAGTGTTGTGTTTCAATCACAGCGTCCTGAGATCAAATCCCACTATTGCTGACTTTCAATTGTTCTCATTAAACGAGGAATCCCAAAAACCGGCTGTTGTTGTGAAATTCATGATGGGCGAGTGGATAAACACACACACTCTCTGAGGACAAGACTGTGATGAAGACACAGGATCAAATCTCACTTTAACTGCTTTATTGGAAACTCTCAGGATAATAGTGAAATATAAGTTCCTTCACATGTTCAGACAAGAGATCTGTGGCTCACAGGTACGAGCGCTGCCTCACGGGTTCAGAGGTTGCTGGTTTGATCCCAGTCGGGTCTCTGCGATAGGAGTGAATGTGTGTGTGAGTGGGGCGCCCAAAGGAGGGGGAAACCAGTGCGGTCTCCCCCCGGAGCTTCCGGCACAGTCACCAGCAGGGTTATGCTTTTGGACAACAAGGAAACACTTTATTTATATATAAAAACAAATCACACCCTGTTCCTTCCCCAACTGTTTAGGTTCCCATCATTTGCTTTTCATAGGTGAGACCCTTCAAAAAGAAAGTGATGGGAACCTACATGTTTAGCACAGTAAAACACACAGACATCATATACATTACCGGTCCATGAGCTGATGTCCATCATTACAGTCAATGTCTGTCCACACGACTCTGATCTCTGCTTCTGTTGGCTGGATGTAACGGTCCAAAAACATTCCTTCTGTAAGGAAAGACATCAATAAAAATAGACATTACTCCATTTTCTACATCAGTCTCAAGACTAGTTCATAGATGCAAGTGGAATACAATGAAATCCTAAATCTTTACAGTGTGAAAAATATATTACAGAGTATATTATACTTCAGTGATGCTGTGCCTATAATACTCTTTGGGTTCAAGACAAATAAAATTAAGATGAGACTTTCCTTCACAATAAACAAGAGTAATCCTAAAAGGCGGGTTTCCTGCACATGGTTTTAGCCTTTCTTGGACTGTATTTCTGATGCTTTTCATTAAAGTAAAACACTGCAGCTCTACAAAAGCATGAAGCAACAGAAACACCAGAGCTTCACACACACACACACTGACTCTGATGGCGATTCATTAAAAGATTATAAATGTAACGCAACAACAACCTATTAACAGAGGTGGAAAGTAACGAATTACATTTACTCGCGTTACGTAATTGAGTAGTTTTTTTGTGTACTTCTACTTTTTAAAGTAGTTTTTAAAATCTGTACTTTTACTTTTACTTAAGTACGTTTTCTTTGAAGTATTGTACTTCGCTACATTTGAAATCATATCCGTTACTGAGTAAAAAATAATAATACAAGGGGGAAAAAAAAAAATCACACACTCCGGAAACTACTGAATTGATTGAAGGGCGGGAGAACAAACGCGCAAAAAAGGTGATGCAGACCCAGCTGAAGCTGAAAGCTAAGCGCCAAGCGAATTATGGCCAGTATGAAAAGTAGAAAAAAAGCGTGGTTGTCCTCGAGGATAGATATCCAATTTGCAAAAAATGTGGACGCAAAGTGGCTGCAAAAAGAGGATATAGGACACCATCCCTCCTGCAGATAAAGGTATGTCCCGATTTACGTGATGCAAAGGGAATCCCGGAATCCAGTCATGAAAATGGAATTCACTTAATGCAGATGTCACGTAAAACATGCAAAAAAAATGGATGGATGAATACATGGAAAGTAGAACTGTGCAATAAATCCAATCGCGACATGGTCTGTGAATATTTAAGCTAAGCACAAAAATACTGCATGTAAATATATAACCCTATTTGTTCTGCTGAGCTGCGTTTGTCTACTACATACTCAAGTACTCGTGACGTTCATGGTGTTTTCAGCGTCTCACAAACAATTTGAGGATATGAATACATGAACATTTCCAGAGCTGCTCTGAGAGAACGCCTAATGAGCATTTTCATAATTTTATTTGAGAAAAACCATTGTCAAATACACTTTGAAACAGGTCTTCACAACCCGTCAAAATAAAAGTTCGGTTTTACTAGGAGAAATTATGACAGAAATATATTACTATTGTAGGCATACAATAGAACGTAGCCTACTCCTCAAAATAATAATAACAACAACAATAATAATACATTTTATTTGAACATTATTTAAAGGAATATATTTTTTTGTCCATGGTTCCATTTAGTAAATCTGTTTTTGCAGCGCTTCCCCAAAAAATAAAAGGACACAAGTTTAAATTTACATTTGATTACCACCGTTTTTTGATAATATATTTGGATTAAATCATAAAAAGTAGGGGTGTAACGATACACAAAACTGACGGTTCGGTTTTCCCAGGGTTTTGACGTCTCGGTTCGGTTCGGTTTAGAAGGCTAAAAAAGAATTGTAAACAGTGGTTTAATGAAAAAATGGTGTCTTTGTCTTTAAATTAATTCAATTACAATTAAAAATCTGCTAATGCTGTATAGGGAGCCGCAAATTACTATAACATTAAAGGTTAACAACAGAGCCTAAATTTAGATGCTATTTATTTTTTAGATATAATAATCAACACCCAACACATTGTATGAAAACATGTAAACTGAACATAAGGCAGTTTTTGCATTAACTTTACTTTAATTTGTTATTGAAATATAATAATTTACACAGTTGCTGTCATTTTCATTAAAGATATTTTAAACATACTTTAAATAATCAAGATATAATTAACAGGTTAAGTAAAATATAATATATAGGATAATATTGTGCATTTATTTAGTGCAAGAGTTAATTTCTCTAGGAACCAACAAGTTGTGGACACTTAATCACTTCCTGCTGAGGTAAATATAATGCTAGTGACAAGCTATGCAGTTTTATTGACGTCTTTGCGCTGCTGAAACACTGATTGAGCGATTACACGAGTTATGATGCCTTTCAGTAAGTATACTGTATTTTTCAACATATCTTCAGGTGTCCATTCATGTTTATTCTGTAACTGAGGAAGAGATGATCGCGTTTACTCGCGTTTACTCCGCACTGCCGCTACTGTTACAATCCGTGGTGACAGATAGTTTTAAACTGTGGGTACAGATTGTCAATTTACATCCATGTGGACAGATTGGTAAACTGTGCCTAGTTTTGTAAAACTGTGCACACGGTAGTTTATTTTTCTTCTGTAATGAAGCTTGGCTGTCCATCTAGTGAAAAATATTGGTACTGCGGCCAAATAAAATCTTACTGAAAGCTCATTTTTTGAGATATCAACCTAAAATTTGGAACACAACTTCTTCAGATTTTTGGCTTACATTTTCTGGCAGTTTTAGAGTAAAATATATTTAGTAATATATATATATATTTTATATAAAATATAAATAATTATATTTTTACATTGTTCATTTTCATAAACTCAAACTTGTATAACTTTTTTTCTGTTTCACTTTCATAATTTCATAATACTTCACTTCAACATTAATCTGGCAAATGTCTTCTTTAAAACAAGACCAACCATAGGTCTATATTCCAAAGCATTCTTGAATTACAACCATTTAAGTTTGAATAGGGATTTTCATGTCTATGCGAAAAAAGGGGGAGTGACAGTTAAAGGGTTAAACAATATTAAACTATAATATCTATATCTATAATATCTAAAATATAATTTATATATAAAAACTCTCCTACAGTCCAGTCACCATCAGTCGCGACGGTCGCGACTCGCACGTATTTTCATTTAAACGTCACTCACTGACGTTTTCCTAACCAGAAAAAAAACCGATTGCCCTGCTCTGCCTGATTGGCTAGTACTCATTGCCATCTGGGTCAGAGCCAATTAGAAGCAGGATGTGGGTGGGAAAAAACTCTGTGTATAGGGAAAGGGGAGAGACAGAGGGAACAGGCAAGACAAACTCCCACGTTTAAATAACATATAGAAAATATCTACTTGACAACGAGCTGAGAACAAGCTCAAATAAGCAACTACACTTTAGAAACAAGCCCAAAAAAAAACGCGACCCGCGACTACCAATATTTGTAAGCGACTTTACAGAAAAACAAGCCCAAAGTCGCTTATAATAAGCGGACTTGGCAACACTGATTCCAGGTCCAATCAATGAGCCGGGCTGGGCGGGGCCGGGGTAGCTTGCAGGGCGGGGCGTGTTCGGTACGCCATGAGAGTATCGCCATTCGAATCGTGGGTTCTGTATCGCGGTTCTTCGGTTTGGTTCGAATATCGTTACACCCCTAATAAAAAGAAACATTAATTTTCTGAATAAAATACATTTCATAGGACAATATTATTCTTAAACATTTTAATAAATTATTAATGTTAAAAATAAGTTGTTAATCTAATTCATTATTAATTATCGAATTTAATTGATTAGACATGTTTTATTGAAATTTTAATAAACAAACAAATTATTTCAAGTTTGTTATAATAAAAGCATTTGTTCAACCAAAAAAAATTCCTGTTTTCATTAATTTAACTGTCATTTTAACTGATGATAATAATAATAATACCTATAATTTAGTAATACAGTTTATTTATTTAACAATTGATTAATACTGTAAACCGTGATATTTTCTGAGACGTTACCATACTGTGAAAATCTTATACCATTACAACCCTACACGGGAGGGTCCCCCACCCCACCCCACCCCCGCTGTTAAAAAAGTAACTCAGTAACTTTTACTCTGAGTCAATTTTAAATTAGCTACTTTTTACTTTTACTTGAGTAGATTTTTAGACCGGTACTTTTACTTGTACTTAAGTAAAATTTCATTGAAGTAGTAGTACTTTTACTTGAGTAGAATATTTTATTACTCTTTCCACCTCTGCCTATTAACAACCTATTGATTTGTTCTTCTGAAGGTCTGACAGGGAGTTCAGCAACAGAGCAGAATATAAACAAGTCAAAAAGACCTGACAGAGCAGCAGAATTCAGAATCAACACACACCTAAATAATGACCCAAATACAATAAATAAGGGCTGCTAGATGTGTGCTAATAATGTTACAAGAGAAAAACAATGTAAGTGAAGTAGACTTACAGGCCCAGTCTTGTGGCATCCTTGATTCCTGCAACGTTTGACTGTTTTCTTTTGTTTATGGGTTGAAATATGTGCTGTTAAGCATTATGAGTGTGTCACTGAGCTGTCATCTGCAGAATTTGTAGCCTTATTAAAACAAACTGCACATGTTGTGACTTTGACTTTTATCAAACGTAGTGTTGTCAATCACTGAAGCTGCGGGCAGAATGAACCTGAAGCTCGATTACGCCGCCTAGTGGAGCGGGTGAAACTGCGCTTCAGTTTCTATCGGTATTTTAGTGCCAAGAGACTCAAAGTTGATTCGGATTCAGATCGACTATATCCCAAAAGGTCACACATACCTTAACATATTGATACTAAAGCAAAATACTAATTTTACTTGGTTAAATGTTTATAAGTCGGGTGAAACACAGCTGATCATCAGCGCCCTCGTGTGGTCAATAAGTTTATCCGCTTTAATAAATGAAACTACAAACCCGACTCCCGAGGTGGCGAGTCGCAGGTGAGAGACTAACATTTACATTTTATGTTTTACTACAAATCTACGATTTTGTCACGGCCTCGACCAACAGAGCAACGTGGATCTAGTAGTTTCGTTCAATGATTCACATCAGCTTATGTGGTAAGACAGAAACAATGTTGTGTTGAACTCAGTGTAGACACATAAAATACGGGACAAAATATGTTACGAACTTATTTTCCTTTGACTGTGTATTGATTATTTGTTATGTTTGTTCACGATTAGACAGTGACTTTGTGTCGTTTTGGTTGCAGATTCGTTTATTATGATCAAACAGCTGCCAACATAAATGTGTCTAATGGTAGCTTTTTACTGCGTAATATAACAGACACATTGTCCTGTTTCTCTGCTCAGACTCCAGCATCTCTACATAGGACAAGTGTTTGGAGAATCATGGATGGGAGAACAGGCACGTGCATGAGACCAGATTAATGTTCATGTACCCCGCCTTGTGGACAATAAGTGTATCTGCATTAATATATGAAAACAGCATGAAGAGGAAAGAGATTTCCTGTTCCTGATGAGCCACTTTCCTGAGTTTAGCTCCAACCCTGATTAAAAACAGCTTTAGCAGCTGATCAAGATCTTCAGGATTATTAGTATCTTGCTGGAGGTTGTTGGACTGATTTATTTTTCACAAGACATAAGTCATATGTTACTGACAAGTGTATGTGTTATCAGTTTTAGTTTAATGGAAACATGGTTTTAAATCCCTTGATATATGGAGTTCAGACTGTGGCTCAGGAGACGAAACATTGTGTTTTAATAATGGAGTCCTGAGAACAAATCCAAATATTGCTGACATTAAATTGTTGTTTTAATTAATGCTGTAGGTAAACAAAAAAATTACTAAACTGAATCAAATCGATCATCACAAATGCCGAGGCTTCCCACAATTGCTAATATTTTTCATCATAGAAAACAGAGCCCTCAATAAAACTCAGTCCAATAGAACTAAAAACTTCTGGGACTCAGTGGCTCAAGAAATAAATGGTTGCATTTTAATCTTAGATAATCAATGTTAAATTGTATATTTAACAAAGTGCACCAAACAACAGATGACATTGTAGATAAAGTGGAATGGGTTCGAAACTCGCAACCAAATACATTTTTCCATCATATAACACAAAGCTCTCAATAAAACCAGTCCAAACACACCATCAACTCACAGGTTTCAGTGGCTCAAGATACAAAGTGTTGTGTTGTGATCCTGGAGTCCTGAGTTCAAATCCTGCCATTGCTTATGTTAAAGATTATGTATTGCTTTATATCCAACAAAGCGGCTCAAACGGCAGCACTCAGTGTGAAAGCCATGGCGGTGTAGTGGTTAAACACACGTTACTGGAAGAAACGGTTGTGGCAGAGTCACCGGTTCAAACCCCATAGCTCAGTGTGTTAGATGTGTCATTTAACTGGTTTATTGTAAAAGCCCAGCTCACATACAGGTGAATAGTGAAATATAAGTTCCTTCACATGTTAAGACAAGAGATCTGTGGCTCACAGGTAAGAGCGCTGCCTCATGGGTTCAGAGGTTGCTGGTTTGAGTCCAGCCAGATCTCTGTGATATGAATGAATGCTGTGGTGTGAGTGAGAAGGTGTGGGGGATCATGGGGTCCCCCCTGAGCTCCCGCACGATGTCCAGCAGGGGTTATGCTTTTGACTGGAAAAAATGAAAATGGCTGTTAAAAAAATGAATCCACCATCCCTTCCCCACCTACTTAGGTTACCATCATTTGCCTTTCAAAGGATTGTTCCTCCAAAAAGAAAACCATGGTAACCTACACACTTACACACTAACATGTCAGAAGCATTACCTGTGCCTGAGCTGATGTCCATCATTACAGTCAATGTCTGTCCACACGTCCCAGAGCTCTGCTTCTGTCGGCCGGGTTTATGCTCCACATCACTGATTCTGTAGAGTCACGGCATAAACAAAGACATCATTACACACTGTACATCTAAACAAATCTGAATTTAAAAAAATAGTCTACAATAAAATCTGTTATACATCAGTAATGCTGTATCAATTAATCTACTGTTTGTCTCGTTTGATTCAATTACTGTCTCACGGGCCACAAAATTATGAAAACACTTATTAAAACTAAAAAATAATTCCGCATTCAATGACAGACCTACAGAACACCAGAACAAGATTACAGAAATTATAAATTACGCGATGAAAACCAAGAGCAAACGTGTCTAGAAACTGCTCTTTACTTAGTTTAACATTTATATTAATAGTATGACATTTTTCATTAAAATACCATTTTAACGGCTGTATTACTCGCATATAGCTGGCAGTCATTACCGGAAGCAGAAAAGCATGAAGCAACAGAAGAACATCAGAGCTTCACACAACTCCTGCTGCCTCAACATCAATCCAGAAAACACTGCAATAAACTTCTTATTACACCTTATAATGTGAATATATCAGAGGGCGATTTATTCAGACTAAAAAGGTAACGCTACAACTAGCGATTGATTTGTTACATAGCGAGCAAGTCATTTGATAAGATAAATTGACTTTATGCGGATTGTTACTTACAGGTGAGTCGCGTGTCATACTCGTTTCCTTCATTTTATCCGCCTGTGTGTCGGTTTTATTAGCAGATGAGCTGTAATATGTGATGTTAAAGTGATATTTAGAGCTGTCATCTTCTCATCTGCAGGATCTGCACGTGTTGTTGTGATTGTCAGCGTCATGTTGTCAAGCAGCAGAAGTGTCAGACTGAAGGAGAAACCCGCTTCTGCCGCCTTGAGGAGCGGAGGAAAACTGCACTTCATTTTCGGATTATACTGGCACTGGCGAAATCACATTTGAGACTTTGAATCATGAAGCAGCAACAGAAACGTGTTTAAATCCCACAACTCATCTTTTATAAAGCCTGAGCCTAAGTTATTTCATACACATACATTAGATACAAGCTCTGACCCGATGAGAATGCAGTGCTGCAACACTGAAACAGAGACCTGTGATCAAATCCCACAGACATGATGAACATCTTTTCCACAACCTAAGTTAAGATCATCATTACATCTCAGACTCTGCGGCTCAGTGGATAGTTGTCTCTCTTCCAAACCTGAAAGTCCTGGTTCAATCCCAACATTTGCTGAAGTTATTCATCATTTAAACACAAAGCTCTGGATCAAACCTGTTGAAAACGCTCATCATCTCTGCAGTCTCAGTGGCTCAGGAGAGAAAGTGTTGTGTTTCAATCACAGCGTCCTGAGATCAAATCCCACTATTGCTGACTTTCAATTGTTCTCATTAAACGAGGAATCCCAAAAACCGGCTGTTGTTGTGAAATTCATGATGGGCGAGTGGATAAACACACACACTCTCTGAGGACAAGACTGTGATGAAGACACAGGATCAAATCTCACTTTAACTGCTTTATTGGAAACTCTCAGGATAATAGTGAAATATAAGTTCCTTCACATGTTCAGACAAGAGATCTGTGGCTCACAGGTACGAGCGCTGCCTCACGGGTTCAGAGGTTGCTGGTTTGATCCCAGTCGGGTCTCTGCGATAGGAGTGAATGTGTGTGTGAGTGGGGCGCCCAAAGGAGGGGGAAACCAGTGCGGTCTCCCCCCGGAGCTTCCGGCACAGTCACCAGCAGGGTTATGCTTTTGGACAACAAGGAAACACTTTATTTATATATAAAAACAAATCACACCCTGTTCCTTCCCCAACTGTTTAGGTTCCCATCATTTGCTTTTCATAGGTGAGACCCTTCAAAAAGAAAGTGATGGGAACCTACATGTTTAGCACAGTAAAACACACAGACATCATATACATTACCGGTCCATGAGCTGATGTCCATCATTACAGTCAATGTCTGTCCACACGACTCTGATCTCTGCTTCTGTTGGCTGGATGTAACGGTCCAAAAACATTCCTTCTGTAAGGAAAGACATCAATAAAAATAGACATTACTCCATTTTCTACATCAGTCTCAAGACTAGTTCATAGATGCAAGTGGAATACAATGAAATCCTAAATCTTTACAGTGTGAAAAATATATTACAGAGTATATTATACTTCAGTGATGCTGTGCCTATAATACTCTTTGGGTTCAAGACAAATAAAATTAAGATGAGACTTTCCTTCACAATAAACAAGAGTAATCCTAAAAGGCGGGTTTCCTGCACATGGTTTTAGCCTTTCTTGGACTGTATTTCTGATGCTTTTCATTAAAGTAAAACACTGCAGCTCTACAAAAGCATGAAGCAACAGAAACACCAGAGCTTCACACACACACACACTGACTCTGATGGCGATTCATTAAAAGATTATAAATGTAACGCAACAACAACCTATTAACAGAGGTGGAAAGTAACGAATTACATTTACTCGCGTTACGTAATTGAGTAGTTTTTTTGTGTACTTCTACTTTTTAAAGTAGTTTTTAAAATCTGTACTTTTACTTTTACTTAAGTACGTTTTCTTTGAAGTATTGTACTTCGCTACATTTGAAATCATATCCGTTACTGAGTAAAAAATAATAATACAAGGGGGAAAAAAAAAAATCACACACTCCGGAAACTACTGAATTGATTGAAGGGCGGGAGAACAAACGCGCAAAAAAGGTGATGCAGACCCAGCTGAAGCTGAAAGCTAAGCGCCAAGCGAATTATGGCCAGTATGAAAAGTAGAAAAAAAGCGTGGTTGTCCTCGAGGATAGATATCCAATTTGCAAAAAATGTGGACGCAAAGTGGCTGCAAAAAGAGGATATAGGACACCATCCCTCCTGCAGATAAAGGTATGTCCCGATTTACGTGATGCAAAGGGAATCCCGGAATCCAGTCATGAAAATGGAATTCACTTAATGCAGATGTCACGTAAAACATGCAAAAAAATGGATGGATGAATACATGGAAAGTAGAACTGTGCAATAAATCCAATCGCGACATGGTCTGTGAATATTTAAGCTAAGCACAAAAATACTGCATGTAAATATATAACCCTATTTGTTCTGCTGAGCTGCGTTTGTCTACTACATACTCAAGTACTCGTGACGTTCATGGTGTTTTCAGCGTCTCACAAACAATTTGAGGATATGAATACATGAACATTTCCAGAGCTGCTCTGAGAGAACGCCTAATGAGCATTTTCATAATTTTATTTGAGAAAAACCATTGTCAAATACACTTTGAAACAGGTCTTCACAACCCGTCAAAATAAAAGTTCGGTTTTACTAGGAGAAATTATGACAGAAATATATTACTATTGTAGGCATACAATAGAACGTAGCCTACTCCTCAAAATAATAATAACAACAACAATAATAATACATTTTATTTGAACATTATTTAAAGGAATATATTTTTTTGTCCATGGTTCCATTTAGTAAATCTGTTTTTGCAGCGCTTCCCCAAAAAATAAAAGGACACAAGTTTAAATTTACATTTGATTACCACCGTTTTTTGATAATATATTTGGATTAAATCATAAAAAGTAGGGGTGTAACGATACACAAAACTGACGGTTCGGTTTTCCCAGGGTTTTGACGTCTCGGTTCGGTTCGGTTTAGAAGGCTAAAAAAGAATTGTAAACAGTGGTTTAATGAAAAAATGGTGTCTTTGTCTTTAAATTAATTCAATTACAATTAAAAATCTGCTAATGCTGTATAGGGAGCCGCAAATTACTATAACATTAAAGGTTAACAACAGAGCCTAAATTTAGATGCTATTTATTTTTTAGATATAATAATCAACACCCAACACATTGTATGAAAACATGTAAACTGAACATAAGGCAGTTTTTGCATTAACTTTACTTTAATTTGTTATTGAAATATAATAATTTACACAGTTGCTGTCATTTTCATTAAAGATATTTTAAACATACTTTAAATAATCAAGATATAATTAACAGGTTAAGTAAAATATAATATATAGGATAATATTGTGCATTTATTTAGTGCAAGAGTTAATTTCTCTAGGAACCAACAAGTTGTGGACACTTAATCACTTCCTGCTGAGGTAAATATAATGCTAGTGACAAGCTATGCAGTTTTATTGACGTCTTTGCGCTGCTGAAACACTGATTGAGCGATTACACGAGTTATGATGCCTTTCAGTAAGTATACTGTATTTTTCAACATATCTTCAGGTGTCCATTCATGTTTATTCTGTAACTGAGGAAGAGATGATCGCGTTTACTCGCGTTTACTCCGCACTGCCGCTACTGTTACAATCCGTGGTGACAGATAGTTTTAAACTGTGGGTACAGATTGTCAATTTACATCCATGTGGACAGATTGGTAAACTGTGCCTAGTTTTGTAAAACTGTGCACACGGTAGTTTATTTTTCTTCTGTAATGAAGCTTGGCTGTCCATCTAGTGAAAAATATTGGTACTGCGGCCAAATAAAATCTTACTGAAAGCTCATTTTTTGAGATATCAACCTAAAATTTGGAACACAACTTCTTCAGATTTTTGGCTTACATTTTCTGGCAGTTTTAGAGTAAAATATATTTAGTAATATATATATATATTTTATATAAAATATAAATAATTATATTTTTACATTGTTCATTTTCATAAACTCAAACTTGTATAACTTTTTTTCTGTTTCACTTTCATAATTTCATAATACTTCACTTCAACATTAATCTGGCAAATGTCTTCTTTAAAACAAGACCAACCATAGGTCTATATTCCAAAGCATTCTTGAATTACAACCATTTAAGTTTGAATAGGGATTTTCATGTCTATGCGAAAAAAGGGGGAGTGACAGTTAAAGGGTTAAACAATATTAAACTATAATATCTATATCTATAATATCTAAAATATAATTTATATATAAAAACTCTCCTACAGTCCAGTCACCATCAGTCGCGACGGTCGCGACTCGCACGTATTTTCATTTAAACGTCACTCACTGACGTTTTCCTAACCAGAAAAAAAACCGATTGCCCTGCTCTGCCTGATTGGCTAGTACTCATTGCCATCTGGGTCAGAGCCAATTAGAAGCAGGATGTGGGTGGGAAAAAACTCTGTGTATAGGGAAAGGGGAGAGACAGAGGGAACAGGCAAGACAAACTCCCACGTTTAAATAACATATAGAAAATATCTACTTGACAACGAGCTGAGAACAAGCTCAAATAAGCAACTACACTTTAGAAACAAGCCCAAAAAAAAACGCGACCCGCGACTACCAATATTTGTAAGCGACTTTACAGAAAAACAAGCCCAAAGTCGCTTATAATAAGCGGACTTGGCAACACTGATTCCAGGTCCAATCAATGAGCCGGGCTGGGCGGGGCCGGGGTAGCTTGCAGGGCGGGGCGTGTTCGGTACGCCATGAGAGTATCGCCATTCGAATCGTGGGTTCTGTATCGCGGTTCTTCGGTTTGGTTCGAATATCGTTACACCCCTAATAAAAAGAAACATTAATTTTCTGAATAAAATACATTTCATAGGACAATATTATTCTTAAACATTTTAATAAATTATTAATGTTAAAAATAAGTTGTTAATCTAATTCATTATTAATTATCGAATTTAATTGATTAGACATGTTTTATTGAAATTTTAATAAACAAACAAATTATTTCAAGTTTGTTATAATAAAAGCATTTGTTCAACCAAAAAAAATTCCTGTTTTCATTAATTTAACTGTCATTTTAACTGATGATAATAATAATAATACCTATAATTTAGTAATACAGTTTATTTATTTAACAATTGATTAATACTGTAAACCGTGATATTTTCTGAGACGTTACCATACTGTGAAAATCTTATACCATTACAACCCTACACGGGAGGGTCCCCCACCCCACCCCACCCCCGCTGTTAAAAAAGTAACTCAGTAACTTTTACTCTGAGTCAATTTTAAATTAGCTACTTTTTACTTTTACTTGAGTAGATTTTTAGACCGGTACTTTTACTTGTACTTAAGTAAAATTTCATTGAAGTAGTAGTACTTTTACTTGAGTAGAATATTTTATTACTCTTTCCACCTCTGCCTATTAACAACCTATTGATTTGTTCTTCTGAAGGTCTGACAGGGAGTTCAGCAACAGAGCAGAATATAAACAAGTCAAAAAGACCTGACAGAGCAGCAGAATTCAGAATCAACACACACCTAAATAATGACCCAAATACAATAAATAAGGGCTGCTAGATGTGTGCTAATAATGTTACAAGAGAAAAACAATGTAAGTGAAGTAGACTTACAGGCCCAGTCTTGTGGCATCCTTGATTCCTGCAACGTTTGACTGTTTTCTTTTGTTTATGGGTTGAAATATGTGCTGTTAAGCATTATGAGTGTGTCACTGAGCTGTCATCTGCAGAATTTGTAGCCTTATTAAAACAAACTGCACATGTTGTGACTTTGACTTTTATCAAACGTAGTGTTGTCAATCACTGAAGCTGCGGGCAGAATGAACCTGAAGCTCGATTACGCCGCCTAGTGGAGCGGGTGAAACTGCGCTTCAGTTTCTATCGGTATTTTAGTGCCAAGAGACTCAAAGTTGATTCGGATTCAGATCGACTATATCCCAAAAGGTCACACATACCTTAACATATTGATACTAAAGCAAAATACTAATTTTACTTGGTTAAATGTTTATAAGTCGGGTGAAACACAGCTGATCATCAGCGCCCTCGTGTGGTCAATAAGTTTATCCGCTTTAATAAATGAAACTACAAACCCGACTCCCGAGGTGGCGAGTCGCAGGTGAGAGACTAACATTTACATTTTATGTTTTACTACAAATCTACGATTTTGTCACGGCCTCGACCAACAGAGCAACGTGGATCTAGTAGTTTCGTTCAATGATTCACATCAGCTTATGTGGTAAGACAGAAACAATGTTGTGTTGAACTCAGTGTAGACACATAAAATACGGGACAAAATATGTTACGAACTTATTTTCCTTTGACTGTGTATTGATTATTTGTTATGTTTGTTCACGATTAGACAGTGACTTTGTGTCGTTTTGGTTGCAGATTCGTTTATTATGATCAAACAGCTGCCAACATAAATGTGTCTAATGGTAGCTTTTTACTGCGTAATATAACAGACACATTGTCCTGTTTCTCTGCTCAGACTCCAGCATCTCTACATAGGACAAGTGTTTGGAGAATCATGGATGGGAGAACAGGCACGTGCATGAGACCAGATTAATGTTCATGTACCCCGCCTTGTGGACAATAAGTGTATCTGCATTAATATATGAAAACAGCATGAAGAGGAAAGAGATTTCCTGTTCCTGATGAGCCACTTTCCTGAGTTTAGCTCCAACCCTGATTAAAAACAGCTTTAGCAGCTGATCAAGATCTTCAGGATTATTAGTATCTTGCTGGAGGTTGTTGGACTGATTTATTTTTCACAAGACATAAGTCATATGTTACTGACAAGTGTATGTGTTATCAGTTTTAGTTTAATGGAAACATGGTTTTAAATCCCTTGATATATGGAGTTCAGACTGTGGCTCAGGAGACGAAACATTGTGTTTTAATAATGGAGTCCTGAGAACAAATCCAAATATTGCTGACATTAAATTGTTGTTTTAATTAATGCTGTAGGTAAACAAAAAAATTACTAAACTGAATCAAATCGATCATCACAAATGCCGAGGCTTCCCACAATTGCTAATATTTTTCATCATAGAAAACAGAGCCCTCAATAAAACTCAGTCCAATAGAACTAAAAACTTCTGGGACTCAGTGGCTCAAGAAATAAATGGTTGCATTTTAATCTTAGATAATCAATGTTAAATTGTATATTTAACAAAGTGCACCAAACAACAGATGACATTGTAGATAAAGTGGAATGGGTTCGAAACTCGCAACCAAATACATTTTTCCATCATATAACACAAAGCTCTCAATAAAACCAGTCCAAACACACCATCAACTCACAGGTTTCAGTGGCTCAAGATACAAAGTGTTGTGTTGTGATCCTGGAGTCCTGAGTTTAAATCCTGCCATTGCTTATGTTAAAGACCATGTATTGCTTTATATCCAACAAAGCGGCTCAAACGGCAGCACTCAGTGTGAAAGCCATGGTGGTGTAGTGGTTAAACACACGTTACTGGAAGAAACGGTTGTGGCAGAGTCACCGGTTCAAACCCCATAGCTCAGTGTGTTAGATGTGTCATTTAACTGGTTTATTGTAAAAGCCCAGCTCACATACAGGTGAATAGTGAAATATAAGTTCCTTCACATGTTCAGACAAGAGATCTGTGGCTCACAGGTAAGAGCGCTGCCTCATGGGTTCAGAGGTTGCTGGTTTGAGTCCAGCCAGATCTCTGTGATATGAATGAATGCTGTGGTGTGAGTGAGAAGGTGTGGGGGATCATGGGGTCCCCCCCTGAGCTCCCGCACGATGTCCAGCAGGGGTTATGCTTTTGACTGGAAAAAATGAAAATGGCTGTTAAAAAAATGAATCCATCATCCCTTCCCCACCTACTTAGGTTACCATCATTTGCCTTTCAAAGGATTGTTCCTCCAAAAAGAAAACCATGGTAACCTACACACTTACACACTAACATGTCAGAAGCATTACCTGTGCCTGAGCTGATGTCCATCATTACAGTCAATGTCTGTCCACACGTCCCAGAGCTCTGCTTCTGTCGGCCGGGTTTATGCTCCACATCACTGATTCTGTAGAGTCACGGCATAAACAAAGACATCATTACACACTGTACATCTAAACAAATCTGAATTTAAAAAAATAGTCTACAATAAAATCTGTTATACATCAGTAATGCTGTATCAATTAATCTACTGTTTGTCTCGTTTGATTCAATTACTGTCTCACGGGCCACAAAATTATGAAAACACTGATTAAAACTAAAAAATAATTCCGCATTCAATGACAGACCTACAGAACACCAGAACAAGATTACAGAAATTATAAATTACGCGATGAAAACCAAGAGCAAACGTGTCTAGAAACTGCTCTTTACTTAGTTTAACATTTATATTAATAGTATGACATTTTTCATTAAAATACCATTTTAACGGCTGTATTACTCGCATATAGCTGGCAGTCATTACCGGAAGCAGAAAAGCATGAAGCAACAGAAGAACATCAGAGCTTCACACAACTCCTGCTGCCTCAACATCAATCCAGAAAACACTGCAATAAACTTCTTATTACACCTTATAATGTGAATATATCAGAGGGCGATTTATTCAGACTAAAAAGGTAACGCTACAACTAGCGATTGATTTGTTACATAGCGAGCAAGTCATTTGATAAGATAAATTGACTTTATGCGGATTGTTACTTACAGGTGAGTCGCGTGTCATACTCGTTTCCTTCATTTTATCCGCCTGTGTGTCGGTTTTATTAGCAGATGAGCTGTAATATGTGATGTTAAAGTGATATTTAGAGCTGTCATCTTCTCATCTGCAGGATCTGCACGTGTTGTTGTGATTGTCAGCGTCATGTTGTCAAGCAGCAGAAGTGTCAGACTGAAGGAGAAACCCGCTTCTGCCGCCTTGAGGAGCGGAGGAAAACTGCACTTCATTTTCGGATTATACTGGCACTGGCGAGATCACATTTGAGACTTTGAATCATGAAGCAGCAACAGAAACGTGTTTAAATCCCACAACTCATCTTTTATAAAGCCTGAGCCTAAGTTATTTCATACACATACATTAGATACAAGCTCTGACCCGATGAGAATGCAGTGCTGCAACACTGAAACAGAGACCTGTGATCAAATCCCACAGACATGATGAACATCTTTTCCACAACCTAAGTTAAGATCATCATTACATCTCAGACTCTGCGGCTCAGTGGATAGTTGTCTCTCTTCCAAACCTGAAAGTCCTGGTTCAATCCCAACATTTGCTGAAGTTATTCATCATTTAAACACAAAGCTCTGGATCAAACCTGTTGAAAACGCTCATCATCTCTGCAGTATCAGTGGCTCAGGAGAGAAAGTGTTGTGTTTCAATCACAGCGTCCTGAGATCAAATCCCACTATTGCTGACTTTCAATTGTTCTCATTAAACGAGGAATCCCAAAAACCGGCTGTTGTTGTGAAATCCATGATGGGCGAGTGGATAAACACACACACACTCTCTGAGGACAAGACTGTGATGAAGACACAGGATCAAATCTCACTTTAACTGCTTTATTGGAAACTCTCAGGATAATAGTGAAATATAAGTTCCTTCACATGTTCAGACAAGAGATCTGTGGCTCACAGGTACGAGCGCTGCCTCACGGGTTCAGAGGTTGCTGGTTTGATCCCAGTCGGGTCTCTGCGATAGGAGTGAATGTGTGTGTGAGTGGGGCGCCAAAAGGAGGGGGAAACCAGTGCGGTCTCCCCCTGGAGCTTCCGGCACAGTCACCAGCAGGGGTTATGCTTTTGGACAACAAGGAAACAAAACTTTATTTGTATAAGAAAAATCACACTCTGTCCCTTCCCCAACTGTTTAGGTTCCCATCATTTGCTTTTCATAGGTGAGACCCTTCAAAAAGAAAGTGATGGGAACCTACATGTTTAGCACAGAGAAACACACACATCATATACATTACCGGTCCATGAGCTGATGTCCATCATTACAGTCAATGTCTGTCCACACGACTCTGATCTCTGCTTCTGTAGGCCGGGTTTACGCTCCACAACACATCACTGATTCTGCAGAGTCACGGCATAAACAAAGACATCATTACACACTGTATATCTTAAACATAAAAATACAAATAAAAATCAGATAAAAAATTATTTCAGCTAACTTAACTAAAATTAATAAATATAATTTGTTATATATATTCAATAGTGCAAATTATTCTCTAACAATTGCAGAGTATATAATACTTCAGTAATGCTGTAACAGTTCAGCTTCTGTTCAGTTCTGATGATGCTTCTGATGAACACCGAACAGAAGCAAAAATAATCTCCACGTCTGATGCCTCTATTAACCCTTGTGCTCCTTAAGGACATCTTTGTCTTTTTAAGGTTTTTGCGTAACAATTGCATAAATTCAACTGCATACATTTAGGCAGAGGTGTGAATTTTTATTGGAATTATACTATTTAACCCTCATTTCCTTTAATAAATCTATTTTACACTAGTAACAGAAAATAGTTACATGCAGGACCTTAAGGACACAAATGTCTTCCCTGGGGCATTTGGCTATAAAATGATGTAGTCTTTGTTAAAAGGCTTTCAGGCTTTAAATTAACATTTATAAAAAAATTACCAGATTGTACCATTTTATTTGCACCAGATTTGGCATATGAGGCAAATACTCGTTTTTTGTATATGATCCAATTAGATAAATTGTGCATCTATAGCCTAATTGTGTGGGTGTGTTGGTATGGATGTCAGAGTGTGGTTTGTATCTGTCTACTATAAAATGTTAGCTTTGCTGGCATCTAATGTGGAAAATTTGGTACTGCACCCAAACTAAATCTGAAAGCTAATTTTTTGAGATATCAACCTCAAATGTGGAACACAAATTCTTTAGATTTATGACTTTGACGTTCTAGCTTTTTGAGTTCAACCTGTTTTATACAAAAAAAAATTTCCACTTTTTAAACTTTTGTGCGTCAAATGTTTATGACCATTTTTGACAGACATTTTTGTCCTCTAATAAGCCCTCAGAGTAACAATTTAAAATTGACGCATCATGACAGCACTATATCAACCGAGACAAAGTTTTCTTATTTTTCTACTTTGTAATGTGAAAATCAGATGACGACCCATTCAAATATTATTAACGCAACAACTAGCAATTGATTTGATCTTCTGAAGGTCTGAAAGATCAGCATAAACAAATACTGATAAATCTTAATAGAAGAGATGGGACTAACGTTACCTCAACTTGTTTATAGGTGAAATTATACGTTTTGTTTTTCAACAGCAAGATTTTAGGTAAAATAACTTTTAAAGGACTAAAGTTAGTTTTGTAGTTTTTAGTTCACATCATTTTACATGAACTGACAAAAGAGCCCTATGACATCTACTATGTAATCATTATGTAAACTCAAACAATGACTTATTCAAATCACAACGGCTGTTAACAGGAGAAGATAAACCAGAGAAATTGACTTTATGCGGAAAATTACTTACAGGTGAGTCGCGTGTCATACTCGTTTCCTTCATTTTATCCGCCTGTGTGTCGGTTTTATTAGCAGATGAGCTGTAATATGTGCTGTTAAAGTGATAGTAAGATCTGTCATCTTCTCTGCAGGGTCTGCACGTGTTGTTGTGATTGTCAGCGTCATGTTGTCAAGCAGCAGAAGTGTCAGACTGAAGGAGAAACCCGCTTCTGCCGCCTTGAGGAGCGGAGGAAAACTGCACTTCACTTTCTTTAAATCACACAGATGTAGTGGACTTTATACATGTACATTGAAGTTACTCCCAATATTTACACTGGATACAAGCTCTGTGGCATTGAAGAGAATTGTTTGCGTTGGAAGATGTTCGGAAACAGGCAACAAACAAAATCTAAAAACAACACACCCTATCCAAGGCTTGAATCTACACTGGTCTGATCTCAAGGTCATGGTCTTATGAGCTGAGCTACCAAGCAGATCCTCTTCTCTATACTATTTATGTGGGCCTAATGACTTTCAAAATGAAACTAACAGTTTACCCCCACAGACTTTATTCAGTGTGAACAGTTAAAAGTCTCATATGCATTGTCTATTATAATTGTCCATTTGTACATAGCATCTCAAAATTGTACATCTGTAAATAACATCTTAAACCGTTCAGCTGTTAATAACATATCTGTACAATCGTAAAACTATTATATACACAGACATACACACACACATATATATATATATATATATATATATATATATATATATTATATATATTTCTATTACTTTACAATATTGCACTATTTAAATTTTGTTTTCTTATAATATTATTAGTGTGTTATATTTTATTTTTGTGTAATAACTATGTATTTCTGTACTTTTCTTCTGCACTGGAAGTTCCTGTCACCAAGACAAATTCCTTGCGCGTGTAAACATACAGGACAATAAACCTCTTCCTGGTTCTGATTCAATAGCTTGTGTTTCAGATGTGTTTGGGTTGGAGGCCAGTGAACTTTCAGGAGTAATACTGAAGAGCCCTACACTACGGCAATAATGGATTTAAAAATAGGAGATGTAAAATGTAGTGTTTCTGCTTTGTTATTAAAAGCATGTTGCAGTTAATGCAGAAAATCAGCATTCTTTTCAGGATGTTCTTCATTTGCGCCTTTATTTTAACTTATAAAAGAATACATTATTTAAAAACAACTATGTGGAGCCATAAGTGTTGTGGAGGAAGTCGATGACTGCAGACGTACTGGATAAATTATTGAAAACCCTCCTCTCGGGCTGAGAGGTGATGCGTTCCAGCATGTAAATCAGGTGATGGTGGAAACAGCTGAAGGGGGTCCCGTGCTCCACAGCGATGTCCACCCAGTCCCACACACACTGCAGCGGGGTCTCCTCGTACCCTGCGAACATGGCAGGATTCGCCAGCAATCCCCGAGCAGCCATCACACCTGCAGAGATTCAAAGGCATCAGATACAGGTATCACATTAAGATCATCCATGTGGAGAGGCAGTTCATCTGACACACACCATCCACCCCTGTGATGGCGTAGGTGGCCTCCACATCCTGCAAGCTCTTGATGTCACCATTAGCAATGACTGGGATGGAAAGGCTATCCTTGATGGTTTTGATGGCATCATAATGAACAGGCTGGTGCCTCTCGTCGGATGTACGCCCGTGAACTGTAATCCATGAGACGCCCGCTGCCTCGGCCTTCTGACAGAGATCCACTGTCTTCCTGACATCTTTGTGGATTCTGAAGACAAGAAAAAAACAAAACTGCCAGTAAATGTCAAGCCACTTTATATATATATATATATATATATATATATATGACCTGTCAAAAGTTTGCAAAAGTCAAAAGTTTTTTGTTTTTTTAAGGAGTTTCTTATGCTCACCAAGGCTGCCTTTATTTAATCAACAATATCCAAAAATCATTCTAATATGATGATTTGGTGCTCAGGTAATATTTCTGATTATTATCAAGGCTGAAAACAGTTCTTTGATTAATAGAAAGTTCAATGAACATGATTTATTTGCATTTATTAAAAATAAATCTTTTGTCGCATTATAACTTTACCGTCACCTTTGATCAAATTTAATGCATTCTTTGTGAATAAAAGCATTAATTTCTCTCTTTTTTTAATCTTACCACAAAATTTTGAATTGTTTCCACAAAAATATTCTATATTAGAATGTTTTCTGAAGGATCATGTGACACTGGAGACTGGAGTAATGATGCTGAAAATTAAGTTTCCATTTAAAAAGTATATTGCAATAGAAAGCAGTTAGTTTAATTTGTAAAAATATTTCACAATATTGTTGTTGTTTTTTTACTGTATTTTTTTATCCAATAAATGCAGCCTCGGTGAGCAGAAGAGACGCATTTCAAAAACATTTAAAAACAATTACCAACCACAAACTTTTGACGGGTAGTGTATGTAGTATATATCACCTTACCCTAGTATATACTGTATGTATGTATATATATATATATATATATATATATATATATATATATATGGACAAAGTTGGACATATTTATATATCCAACTTCATATAAAGACATTATTAAATTTTGGAACGAAAAAAGGGTTCCAATAATTTCATCAAATTTTAAAATGAAGACATTTTTCAAATTCAATAATACAAGTTAGCAAAATGAGTGTACTTTAAAGTCAGGAGATCATATGCTCACCTTATTTTAATAGATACTGCATAGTTGGGATTATCTATTTGGTTTCGGACATGCCTAACCATATCTTTCACAAGCTCAGGTTTGTTAATCAGACACGCACCGTAGCCTTCAGACACGGCCCACCTGCAACAAACACATCCACAAGACTGCTGTCACTCAGAATGGGAAATGCAGGGAAACTGCAGCTTCCACAAACAACCTGTGCACAAAATGTTCTACTAACATTTTTTTTAAGCAGTGTGTGATGGGAAATATTTAATTACTCTGGATATTAGCATTACCTTTGTGGACAGCCACAGTTCAAATCCACCCCATCTGAGAAAGGAGAAACCACACATGCAGCATCTGCCAGCGTCTGTGCGTCCTTCGCAGCAAACTGGACAATTAAGGGTCGGTCAGCTAAGAAGCAAACATATGTTAAATATGATACGAGTAGTTAAGTAGAAGGCTGTGCCAATGACTCAACCAAAAGTGAAAGGTAGCATTACATCTAACTGTAGTCTTGTTGAGAAAACTGACAACAACAACAACAACCTTTATTTATAAAGCACATTTGACAATACAAATTGATCCATAGTGCATAGCAGAACTACGCTATAAAAACAACAATTACACGTTTCAAAAAAGCTAGAGAGTAAAAATGTGTCTTCAGAGTAGATTTAAAAATATCCAATGAAGGAGCAGACCTCACATGATAAGGAAGAGCATTCCAAAGCTTAGGTCCAGCGACAGAAAAAGCCGATCACCTTTTAATTTGTAGCGACATCGTGACACATTTAAAAGCAAGTGATTTGAAGATCTAAGTGCCCTCGCAGGACAGTATGGCACAATAAGATCACAAATGTACCTTGGTGCACAGCCAGACAACGCCTTATATACAAACATAAGGATCTTAAAATCAACTCTACACTTAAATGGAATCCAGTGAAGGGATGCCAAAACAGGAGAAATATGATCCCTCTTTTTAGACCCAGTCAAAAGTCTTGCAGCCGCATTTTGAACAATTTATAATCGCGATAGTGTAGATTGAGGAAGACCACAATAAAGAGAGCTGCAATAGTCTAATCGTGATGTTACAAATGCATGAATTGCAACTTCTAAATCTTTGCTTGAAAGAACATTCTTCAACATTGCAATTGATCTTAAATGGAAAAAGCTTCCTCTAATAACAGCACTAATTTGTTTGTCGAAAAATAGTGAAGAGTCAAAGATCACTCCAAGGTTTTTGATTTGTTTGCATACTTTTGTTGAGAGAGGACCTAACTGGGCTTTCAGAGCAGGAGTGGAATCTGCCGGACAACCCAGAATTAAAACCTCTGTTTTATCCTCATTTAACTGCAGAAAATTATTTGTCATCCACCTCTTAATATCTTCTACACATTCCAATAACACATCAAATGAAGCAGTGTTGTCAAGCCTTACTGGAAGGTAAAGCTGAGAATCATTAGCCTGGCTCTGCCCTCCTACGCACTTCCGCTCAATTTCATTTTCCTTCAGTACTACGTCTGGGATTGCGCTGTAGACTTTGGTTTTCTCCGATCAATTTTTTACCGGGCCAATCAGCGAACAGAGGGAGTGGCTGAGAACGATGACGTTGATGTCGACTCGTGCGTTATTTTGAGTTGTAGTTCAAAATAAGACAGATGCGAGCGAAGCCATTTGGTCCGTTGAGGCAACGCTGCCGAATATCAAGAAGTTAAAGCCGGAGCAAGAACAATCTTTGCTTAGATTTGTGTTTATGGCCATCCTCCCACGGGGTTCGGGAAAAGACATATGTCACGACCAAACGTCAGCGATCGGTTATGGCAGATAGAGTGACTCTAGGCAGATCCAATAGTTTTAGACTTCAATAGAATACCCGCCTACAAGGAAGTTAACGCTTGTCAATGGAGCGGTGCCAGACTCTCTGTACAAATGAAATGTACGAGAGTCTGGTAGAACCAGGCTAGAGAATCATCTGCATAGCAGTGATATGAAATGTTATAATTCTGAAAAATGAGGGCCGAGGGGAGCATATAAAGGGAAAACAATAAAGGTCCCAAAATAAATCCCTGGGGCACACCAAATAAAACAGGCGCAGATGACGAGGAACAATTTCCTAAATTTACAGAAAAAGTCCTCTTTTCTAGGTAGGAAGCAAACCATTGTAATACAGTGCCCTTGAAACCTACCATATATTCTAGCCGTTCAAGAAGAATGTTGTGGTCGATGGTATCAAATGCAGCGCTCAGGTATAACAAAACCAGCACAACACACTAGCCTGAATCTAAAGCAAGCAAGATATCATTCGTTACCCTCAAAAAGCTGACTCAGTGCTATGTAATGACCTTTTAATATTTTGGAACATGTCCAAAATATTAAAAGAATTCATATAAAACTGGAGCTGTGAAAAAACGATTTTCTCTAAAAGCTTAGAGTTTAGAGATTGGTCGATAATTACTGCACATTTCTGGATCAAGTTGAGTTTTTCTCAACATAGGATCCACAATTGCATGTTTAAAACTAGCTGGAACGACACCTTTGTCTAAAGAGCTGTTTATGAACTGAGGTCAAGTTTATGAGTGAACAATGTTAATTCTCCCAATAAATGTGAGTTTGTGTGTGTGTGTGTGTGTGTGTGTGTGTGTGTGTGTGTGTGTGTGTGTGTGTGTGTGTGTGTGTGTGTGTGTGAGAGAGAGAGAGAGAGAGAGAGAGAGAGAGAGAGAGAGAGAGAGAGAGAGAGAGAGAGAGAGAGAGAGAGAGAGAGAGAGAGAGAGAGAGAGAGAGAGAGAGAGAGAGAGAGAGAGGGAGAGAGAGTGTGTGTGTGTGGGTGGGTGTAAACAATTCATTTAAATTCGACTGAACCCTTGACATGACACAGCTTACCCATAAAGTCACTGGACAATTTTAGGACAAATTTAGGTCTATTAGTTTTTCTAATAATTTATTTATCTAATAATAAATTTTAGTTTTCTCTGCAGTCTGTTAATGTCACAAGTGAACAGGGAAGAAACAACGCTATATACATATATTCATGCAAAATTAGAAAACACTTCCCATGTTATTTTTTTCTTTTTGTTAACATCAATGGCAGTATTTTAGCACAGATTTTACTGTCACTTGGGAATATGGCTAAAAATAATATCTGGCCAAGTGCATTTATAAAATTGGCAAATTTTCCCTATTCAATCTATACCATGGTAATAACTTTGCATATTATCGCACCTGTGCAGTTTATAGTAAAAATATAGACATGTCAATGTTTTGTTAACTTTTGTATGACAAATAATTTTAATATATACATGTACAATGACTTACTCTTATTGGTGGTGAATTCACTGTCTCTGGCTTTTGCAGAGCGCATGAAATCAGCTGCAATGATCATTGGAGTGAAACATAAATCACAGTCATATTTCCTCACTAAACATCTGAAAGCTAACCTGAAAAAAGCCAGAATAACCATTAAAAACACATACGACATGCACAAAATATTACATTACAGGAATTAATTCAATATAGTACTGTCTAACTTACTTTGAGTAACGGACCATGGGTGCACATACTCTGACTGGCCTTCCCCTGTTAAACAAGTCCGTGATGATATTCCCACTGTCCATTATTATTTTATTGTGGACCTCTGTTATAAATTCCGCGACTCACAATCATGCCATATTGTAAGTAATCGCGCAGGTCAAATACTCAGCATTAAATTCCTTATTAAAATGTACATTTTAAATTACAAACTGTACACATGTATTCCTTTAAAAAGCGCGTTCAGAAGAGTAAACATTACGCATGTTCACAAAAAGCATCCTTTGTCACTTCCGTTTGTCAGAGTGGGTGTGTTTAACCTTTGACCTCTTGTCTACAAGAAACGGAATTAATTTTTATTTCCAGTTATAATACGATAGATTATGAAATAAATTAACAGAATACCTTGAATTTTTTGTAAAAGTAATTAAATCAATATTACAATAAAATTGTGTCAGTTTGCGAATTTTTAATGAATGTCGCGTCAGTACAGCTATTTCATATTCATGAGCCACCGCCGTTGCTCTCCATTCATGTTTTGACGCAGGAATTGTACGTCACTGATGAAGTGGCAACGATGGACGCTTATCCGGAATCAACAGCGAATTCACTGCTGAAAGATGGTAATCTTCATTTAATATGAATTCTCTTTTAGATCTGATCTGTGCTTGTGTTTTTAAGATAGCCAGGCAGATTGATTATCTTTAGTTGCAGTAAAAGCACAGTAACACACAGTGTATTCTCCAGGCAATGCGATCTCCTGTAATGTGTTTTATAAACCCTGATCCTTTTCCTTCCAGAGTGCTATACCGATTTCCTTAAAGAGGAATTCGACGTAAAGATATACACAGCTCAAGCCATTCATCATGCTGTCATTGCAGAGCAGCTGGCAAAGCTGGCAGAGGGCATCAGTCAGCTGGACAAAGAGCTGCACTGCCAGGTGAGTGACACCTGTCAATCAACAAGCACCAATGTTTCTATGCAGATCTATATTAGTGCACTAGTGTAGAAAGTGCAGTAATCCTTTATAGAAACGTATTCCAGACAACTACTAATTAGAAAATGATCAATTAAATGCTACCAGTGATAATACTAAAATTGTACAATGTTTACCAATATATTTAGCAATATTTTGTTTTTGATCACAGGTTGTGGCCAGACACGAGGATTTACTAGCTCAGGCAACAGGGATCGAGTCTCTTGAAGGTAAAGTTTCACTACCTGCTTCACATTTTAACACTTTATTATAGATATCCTCATCACCATCAGTTGGATTAAGTTTATGTAATATTAGTTTAAATCCAGAAATGGAAAGTTGCGATTAGCCTTTTCTTACCGATTGTGACATACAGTAGCCTGATAATAAAAGGCTAAAAATCCAAGTGAAACGGCTTCTCAAACAAGAATAAATGTTGGGCGGGGCTTGATTTTCTTGATTGAATGGTTGTAGTTTGCTATTGGTGGATCTCATGTGAGTGACAGGTAAAACACATCATCACAACACACACCGCCCTCACGCCCGTAAACGCATCATCAGAGAAGATTGTTTTGATAAAAGATTATGAGGACACATGAATAATAATAATAATAATGATGTGCACGGATACATCTTTTATAGTAAAACATTACAATGTTCCATAGAAATTAAGAAATGTAAATTTTGAATTCATGGTGATTTTAAAATACAATGCTTGGCATCTCCTACCATTCATGTGTACTTTCTAATGAGCATTTCATACAAGTATATAACAAATTACATTTCCGAAAGAACATGTATAGAAGTTGCAGTGAGTTTTCCTCTGAATACTTACCTCATCTGTCATAGTTTGAGAAAACTGGGAAGACAGAGACACAGAGTTTACACTTTTCAGGGAAATCAACTCATGAATTTGAATGTGCATGCAGTTTAACAGCTGTCCTGCAGGGGGATCCCTCGTCACATCTCAAATTCTTGACCAGTGCACTCTTTCTGAGCATTATGAGTGTTTTTGCTTCCACACAGGTGTCTTACAAATGATGCAGACCAGAATTGCAGCTCTCCAGAGTGCCGTGGAAAGGTATATTACCCCATTAAAGTTATTCAAATTGTTCGTGCATTTAAAAGGTGGTGCATGATTAATAGACATTAGAAAATATCTCTGCAATTTGTGCACTATGAATTAAACAAAAGAAGTACTAAGTTGTCAGATACTTTGTACTAGTATTTTATTTACACATTTCTCTCTCTTTCCATTCTCAGGATAAGGACTAAAATCGTTGACCCTTACAATAAGATTGTGGCACGGACGGCCCAGCTTGCCCGCTTACAGGTGTTGTTTTTTTCTTTACCTTTACATCTGCTTCTGTAATCCATATCTCTATCCCTGCATATTCCGAGCAGACAAAGAGATTTGCATTCTGCTGAACCATTATTTCTTCACTGTCCTGCTTTACAAACACTGTGTGCTTTTTTTTCTTCCTAAGGCTTGATTTCCATGTTTATTGGCTCTGAGATAGATACAACTGCCTTCACAGTTGTTTGCAGTCAAGACAGATTCTGTAATACACCCGATATAGGAAGAAAAAAAGAAATGCACACAAACAAAAAGAAATTCATTCTGGAGGAATAGATGTTTTAGAATATTGATTTGTGATTTATCACATCCCAAAAAATATTTTTAAAGAATATTCTACCCAATTTAAAAAAAAACAACAGTCTTTCAAAATCTTGCAATTAGTATTACATAGTATAGTAATAATCTCGTGTCATTCCAAATTCATTTGTTTTCTTAGAGGAATATAAATAAAACTAATTTTCTTTTGTGCAGTGTTTAATATTTACAATCTTTATGCAGCTCTTTTCCAACCACTTCACATGATTTAAGCTTGAGTGAAGCTTCAAGCCTGCGGGGAAAAAAATCAATAAAAGTCAATTTGGGCCCGGAAAGGAAGGGTCTCTATCACACTTTATCAGTCACACACGTGAATACACACAGCTAGGTGAACAATAGTGTCCCGCTCGACACATCTTGCGGATTTATGGGGTCTTCAGTCCTGGTTTTGTGTGGCTTTGGGGATATTGTTTTTAAATATGAATGAAATACAGCTGCAGTAAGGTTGCTGTGGTAATGATATTATCCCCTTTACTCTCAAAACCTCTTTCTGCCCCTTTTACTGTGTGGCTTTATAGAAGAGTGGACATATATTTGTGTTTGCTCATCAGCATAGCATCATCACAAACTCCATGATGATCTGTCAATGGTCTGATTATTGTTTGCATGCTGCTATCGCATACAGGGTATGTTGTCATAGCTGGTATTTCTTCTTTAACAATTTTTAAACATCTTTTTCAATATCTGTATTGGATTTGGTACATACCTACAAAAAATAAACCTAATGAATATTGGGTAGCACATTGTTTTACAGTCCTGTTTCGCATGAACCTACTATGTACTTATTGTAGTAATGACACTAACTAGGTACTAACGCTGAACCTACATCTAAACCTTCACTTAACCCATGTAGTTACCTTACACTACTCATTACTTTTGTGGTAAGAACACTGTAAGTACATTGAAAGTGCACGTACTGTAAAATGAAGTGTTACCGAATATTGATTACAGGAGTTACACTAATGTTATTGCCCTGAAAAAAAAAAGTTACATTTTGTTTTTTAATGGGGCAGGTTGTCACAAAGGGAACCTGCTGTGTATTGAAATGTATAGAAGAATAAGTCTGTGTCAAAATTATGTTTGCAAAGGGGCGGAAAACTTCTGCTAAATAACCGGAAACTTTCCATGGGAAGTTAAGCTGGGGAGTTTTGGAAATATTCAGAGTTGGAAACTTAATGGGAGTTATAATGGGAAATCTGGATAATTTATGCATACTGTATCATATACAAACATAAAAATAAACATTTTGTTTTGTCTTAAGCAGACATGCTTGTAAACTAATACGAATTTTAAAAATTACATTTTTTATTAATTTGTGAGTCGAACAAAAAAGCATGAATGTTGGATAAATTTAACATATTTCCTATGATCCCAATGCATGCATTACTGTTATTAGTATTCATCTATTTTTCTAAAAATAATATGTGTAACCATTGTAGTATTTGACTGTCTGATGGCACACATAGATTCAGAAGTGTGGGGCATTGTTCATTTCATGTTGTCTTTGTGTTTGGGTCTGTCCTGTCCTTGCCTTTAGCAACAGATTTTTAATTTATTTTTATTCCTCATAAGAATAAGACCAGACTTGACGATGGGGACACAGCTGAATATTTTTCATATTTTCCTTTTGAATTTTTCCATATCTTTACACTATCTGACAGTCTGTCACCCCGGGACAAAGCAATCAGTCTCAGATACACACAGAAAAAGATGCATGTACCTTTGGGACAGTTCAGCTGCACCTTTTTACTGAAACACAAAAAAAACTGACCTCTCCGAGTCCTTCATTTGCCTGCTGTCTGCCCACAGGCATGATTGTCATACTAACTGAACATGTGGCTTAGTTTCACGTTTTGAGCACAAATGCCCTGGGTTATAAGAGTTTACGGTTTATTTTTTAATTGAAGTGTGTGTTGTCTGCTAGGGTGTGAATCAAATGCCTATTCATGCTTGTTTATAGTATTTGTGTGTGAAATTCATTGACAATGACTGTAACTGATATGCTATTCTAGTCCTTAAAGTATCCTGTGAGATGATGCACATCCTTCTCCTAGATAAAAGACAAAAATTATAAATAAAGCACCACTTGTTCTGAGTATATTAACTCTTTTCAGAGTACAGAATCTCCGGGTCAAAACACAGGTGAAAAAAAGAGCAGAAACAAGTGATAAAAGCTTATGCATGTTGTAGTCTTTCAGAAAGAACACCATTTCTCAGCTTTTTGTTCAAAATGTTGTTGTTTTTATGAAACTTACCCGCATCCAAGTTTTGATTAAAAAAAAGAATGCTTAAAGCTAGAATAAATTGAGTTTTTGTTTAAAACCAGAGGCTTTTTATTTTATTTTTTTATATATATTTGCTTGTGCAGATATTCATACAACAAATTTTTCTAGGGGCCATGACATTTTTATGAAAATGATCAAAAACGCTGGTGGTGGCTGGTAACTTGACAACAACAACAAAAAAAACGCTTGCACGGAAAGTGTTAAAAGATTTGTTTGAAACAAATTATGCTATTATTCTACAGGTGAATGCAATGGTCTTTATAACATAGGTCAGGTTTCGCCTTCAATTTAGATCTGTCAGTTTAACTCTGTCGATCTCTCCCTTAATTTTAAGATTGCCAGATGAAAACATAAGCATGCTTCTCTTTAACAAGAAACACTATTCATCCTTCATGTCTGTTGCACAAAATGTGTGTAACGAGGTATTAATACCATAACAATAATTATTGGTCGCTAATACCAGGTTTTCAGTTTTATTGTACTGTAGGTACAATCTATATCATGGAGACTATGGTTACCATGGTAATTTTTGATAGAGGATTTCACTTTTTCATAATATGGGCATCATTATCTTATCATTGATATTAGCTTGTGCTGGTTATAATAGGCCCTCAAGTCATTATGTTATTTGATGAACAGCGGATTGAGAGCCCTTATCATATTTTGTGTGGCAGGTGGCGTGTGACCTGTTGAGAAGGATTATTCGCATCCTGTACCTGAGCAAACGACTGCAGGGGCAACTGCAAGGGGGCAGCAGAGAGATCACTAAAGCTGCCCAGAGCCTCAACGAACTGGGTGAGTGACCCGTCCCGACGAGCGTCGCTTTGCTCACCCCTCGTGTCCTTCAAAATGTTTACTCATGATGGAGCACTCTGCATGAGTGGCAAAACTTTACCTATGTTGTCTTTATTGGATTATATCACATACACTCTTAAAAATAAAGGTTCCAAAAGTTTTGTTTTTTTCACAGCGATGCAATAGAAGAATCACTTTTGGGTTCTCAAAGAACCTTTCAGTGAATCGTACTTAAAAACAAAAAACTTTTTTTTCCCACTACACAGTACCAGCTCGACTCGCCTCGACTCGCCTTTGTTTGGTTGTCCACTGTGTAAGAGTTGTACCTGTACCTGCTTTCGGGTACTTTTTTTCCGTATCAGGTTCTGAGCGAGCTGAGGCGATACTAAAATGTGACGTGAAAACACTGCAGACTGCTGATTGGCCAGAGAAAATCGTCACTATTCACTGCGTCATCACTGCACGCGCCAGACTGAGCTGTTTTTTTCAGCCGTGTTTCATTTTGCTGCCCTCAGCCTCTCCTGAAACAAACGCTTCTTGCTGTGAGAAACAGCCACATCCCGAGGATCAAAAACAGCATACACCCGGTTTCCTCCATTGTCCTGTGTGTGTGTGGGTAGCGGGTGTGTGTGGCGTAGAAGCTGTGGCGTCGCTATGACGACCAGGTACTATTGTGGAGGTACTATCTGTAATGGAAAACGGCGCGAAAAGCGAGCCGAGTCGAGTTGAGCTGGTACTGGTAATGGAAAAGTGCCATTACTGTGAAGAACATTTTAAAAAATCCAAGAGCCTTTTAGGGGCTTTCGCACCAGGTAGTTACAGTAGGAACTCAGTAATAGGAACTAGCCACCAGGAAAGTCCTCTGAGAACTAAGGGCGTGTTCACACTTGTTCGGTTCGGTTTGCTTGGTTCGTTTGGTCTGGACCAAAAAATAAACATTTGGTTCTGGTCTGCTTAGTGTTCACATTGACATTTTACCACTGAACTTAAAGGCATAGGGATATGTTCACAACCTGATTGGTCAGCTTTTATTGTGTATATTTTGCAAAAAAAATGTGTGTTCTTGGCTAAATGCGTGGTGATGATATTTTTGACCTGCTGAGAACTCGTGAAGAGCTTATACAATGTGTAAAGGAGTGAAAACAGTGTCAGGAATCCCTCCGTCAAACACACAAACGAAGATCTGTTTTGAGATGAGGCGGTTCTGATCTGGGATGGGGCAACATCGTGACTGTTGAGAAAAAGCAGGTTTGCTTGAGCATTCGGCCCTTTTTAGGGTCCATCTTGTGACATCATGTCCCGTTTTTAGTTTGTTTACATGTCTTTGATTCGTGTTGCGTTCATATTTAATTCGAACCCCACATGATTTTGTTTGGAACAAGCGGACCGAGACCGCTGAAAAGAAGGGTCTCGGTCCGCTTGTTTGGTGGCATCAAGGTTCGGATGACAGCGTTCACACTTAATCAAATGAACTGCACTAACAGCGCATTAATTGAACAGAGCATTTTTATCGAACCAAACATGCTAAGCGTGAACACACCCTAAATTTTCCTGGTTGCATTCGCACCTACAGTAGGAACTTTGAAGTGACGTAAGCCGTAACTTACAGCCTGCCACTCCGGTTGTTGTGCAGGACTTTTATTTTGACGGCACTGAGAACACCAGAGCCTGAGCACACAGTGCTCCCATTCTCCATCTTCATCAGTTTACGATCTGTTTAATAGTCATATCCAATACGTTATTTTGGTTAAATTGAACAAAGTTAAACAAAGAAAGTGAAGTACGTAAACGTGTTTTGTTTGATCCCTTGAGAGTCGTGTTGGATTTCCTCCTTAGCGTTGAGCGGTTTGAGAAGTGCCTGGACTTCGGCGTCAGTCCATCAATCGCTGTTTTATCCATGTTCATGGAGTTAGTTAATGTATATAAACTGTTTACACGGCTCTTAAAAATGGTGGGTGTTGGTGTTTCACATGCGTTCGGCCAATTAGCATACACTTACTTCACTGGTGGATCCTGTTGTCCTGGGTTAGACCCTACTCTGAAGTAAGAGCTAATTTAGTCCCCTAAAAGGCGCTCCTAAAACTAAAATCATTCCCAGTCCCTGCGGTGCGAACCCGCCAAAATGCAGGTACTTCCGGCAACAGTTATAGGAACTATGAAAACGTTCCTCTGGTGCAAAAGCCCGTGGAAAGGAAATGTTCCATGGATGTTAAAGGTTCTTCATGAAACCATAGATGCCAATAAAAAAACTTTATTTTAAGAGTGTAACACTTTCTGTAGGCATGGCTGTTTTTCATATAGGATTTAGTTCTGTTTTAAATTCAAGTGCTATGGCATGCACCAATGTTGTGTAAATGGCTTCAGATCAATGTTGTACTATTTCCAGGTCAGCCCTGTTCTTGTGGCCTAAATTTTTTGTTGAATTTGCAATGCAGGTGTGAGGACTGTCTGAAACTGGTTTAGGAATCGTCTGACCTGTTTTAGGAATCGTCTGACCTGTTTTGGAGATATTGTAGGTTGTTTTGTTGAAAACCCTTGATTAATGTCTGACCCGAATAGCTCTTACAAGTGACTTTAGTTTTAATAGTGACCAAAGTACATTATAGTAATCTCATAGAGCTTAAAGTTGACAGGAAATGAAAAAATGACTCCATTTACATTTAATACACGTTCCAGGTCATATTGGTGACCTCACCTCTCAACCTCTCTTTTGTCATACAGAGAGCACCTTTCATGATCCAATCAATTCCTGTTACATCAAATTTAAGCCTGTCTGTCCCCCTATTTAATCCTGTTTCACTAGAAATTTCATAAGTAAAATGAGTTGAGATGCTGTTTTATGTTGACTTTGATGTTGAGTTGTTTTCGTGTAATTTTAGAACACTGCCATAATTATTTTCTGGAATTCATACGGTTGTTAACATTATCTGGAATGTAAAACTTATTTTCGGCTCTGGGTTTAATGGCTGTAATATCAGATTCATATTGACTCGTACTCTATTGACCTTTTGTTTGTACCTTTGCCTAGATTTCGAAAGGACAGATAAATAGCACAATGCAAATCCAGTGTGCTCTTAGTAAACACATGTCTTTATTATTAAGGCACAGGCCCTGTGGGAAATATTCCAGTGAAGATCAGCAAGGTACTTTTTTTCCCGCTTTCTATTTGCATATTCTTTTCAACTGAAGCTAAATCAATGCAGGCGAACAGAAGTTTCCCATTGTGCATACGAAGGGCATGCTGATATTGGCATTTACCGCTTGCATAATATTATGCCGTGGCAAGCAACACAAAGTATTTCTGTCTTTTTCTCTTTTTTACTTATAAGCTCTGTTCTGAAACTTAGTAAACGGCCTATATAGACAATGTTTTAAAACATCATAGGCCCACTTCCTATGGAAACGCTGGCTGCCTTCTAAGATACCTAATTTTATTAACTTTTTTTTGCAGAAGTCCTAAAATGCACTGTGACAGTGAAGGAATGAGCAACATGATAATGTCAAACTGTATAAGAACCAAATGTGGTTCAACTCTCTTCTCTCTGCATTTCGTGAGTTAGCTGTATTTTTGAGTTGCTGCCTGTTAGCGTTTCAAAACAACTGGTTATTATGAGATGCCTTAAAAGGCAGCAGATTGTGTTAGCAGTATAAAACCTGGCAGCTCTCTAGCTTTTGGTTCAAGCCATTCTCTTCATGACACAATATGATTCAGTAATATGTTGTCTCCATCCATTGAATTATTTATCATGTCAAAGTGAGGGTCATATTTGGATTCGTCTCACCCAGCTAATGGATTACAGAGACATCTTTGCATTAGCATCACCGTCCAAGATGAGACAATTAGAGTGCTCTAACAGCACCTGTCCTTTTTTTCGCAGGATGCTCAGCTTTTATGCCTTCCCTCCACCCCCTCAAGATATAACATGAACAGCCAAGGTCTGGTTTGATATCATTATCTGTATGTGCAGCTCTCTGGCATCCAGCATAGAAAGCTGTCTAACAAATCTCCCATTAGGCAACCTGTTTAAAAACATACTGCCTTACACGGGTAGAAAAGCTTTTTTGTCTATAAGTTTTGTCAGAATGTCAGATTAGTCATATTTTTTCAATACAGCAGGATGCAGCCCTGAAACTGTAGAAGCAATTAAACTGCTTTCTTTGTTTTGAAGTCTGTCTCAGTCTAGGGCACGCTGTCCTCAGATGGTGTTACAAGAAAATCCGATGAGGTGCAGTTGGACAGTGATTGGTTTCGAGCTTGAGAGTTTATAAAACTGCTGATAGCATCGTGCTATTGGATTGTAAACAAGACGATCAGTAAATGATAATGGACCCTTAAAGGTTTAATTGACAAATCGCTTTCCTGTTTACCATGCGACATAACTGTGTAAGACGTTAGCTGAGACATTGTGTTCCAGTGTAGGGTTGTTCGGATGTACATCGTATATCAAGCAATAGTATAAACGTGTTAATGGCAGAGAACTATACTGTGATGTATATCCTGATACACCCTTAGCAAGTATCTTCTATAGGCATTTCTTTACGATAGTGACCAATATGGCATGAATTCAAAACACTTAATTCTTCTTTCATATTACTCTTTAATTTTGCAGGCCATTGGTTGCTTTCTGTTTGTTTCCACAAAACATATGTCTGAATCAGCCTTGAATTATAGTGGCCCTAACACAATAATGACAGCACACTTAGTAACATGATTTATGAATCTGTTTCCCAGCTATGCAAGGGAGGGATGGGCAGCCAGATGGATTGATGAACAGTTGAAGGAGAACTCTAAAATGGCTTCAGGGTAGGATTGACTAGGCTAGCGCAATGGAGGGAGGTGAAGGTGTTTTGATTGGAGGCGTGTGTGTAGCTGTAGTCAGTGATTGGAGTAGCATGAATGAATGAATCAAGCATTTATATAGCGCATTTCTTATGTACTACTGTACACCCAAAGCAATTTACAATCTTCACATGAGATCACATGGGAAAACTGAAGCAATGATGCTGTTGTGGAGAGGAAATCAAGACATTAAGTCAGATAAATGTCAAGAGCTGAGAATTGACAGGAAGGAATGAGAATTGTGTGCTGCAGTCTGTTATGGAGACAATTATATTTCTACATGTGAGTAAATGTACTCACGTGAGCCACCATGTTACCTTATATATTGAAATAAAAATAATGTGTATTAAGTAATACAAGGGATTTTATTCTGTTTGTTCATTTTTTGCATCAACCTGAACTGCACCTGTCTGTCAAATGGAGATTTGTGTCAATCACACAACTTCGGACTCAGTGACTCCCTCCTTTGGGAATATATGAGTGGCATGTGGATGTCACAATCAGTGTAGCGAGGTAAGAGGAATAGATTGGGTGAATGAAAGCAGACAGTGGAGAGGTAAGACAGATTTTAAAGAAAGAGGTGAAACAATCCTCATTGTGGTTTGATTACAGGCTGTGGATATAGAGGCAAGCAGGGAGAAATTTGACTCTTGGATGCTGCTCAAAGTTTAGTTTGTGGTTGGTGTTATGTAAAACAAAACAAAAAAGCTAATCAAGTTACAGGGGTCTAAATCAAGATACATGTAATAATAGAAATACCAGGCAGTTCAATATTCTTAACCTCTTTTTATTGGCATTAACCATGAAACAGTACTTTGCATTAGTGCTAATGTGACTTTGGATGTTTTCAGGCCCTGAACATGGCAGAGCCGTTCCAGTTTTGGCAGCCCTTCTTATTGGCTGGGGCCTTTGCTCACTTGCCCTCATTATTATTTTTCTCCACATGCCTTTCAGAAATGTTGTTTACAGCTAAAACAATAAAAGCCTTCATTCATCATGAGCAACCCCAAATCATAGGTCAATTCATCATAGGGCAACAGCTCCACAGGCCTCTGTATGATCTGTTGCATATGATTATACAATTGCCTTAAAGGGCTCTTAAAAGAGTGAGTCCTTTGGAGTTGTCTGGGAGGGCACTTAAGCAAAAAGTTAACATTTCACAATTGATTTTGAAGCACAGGGCCCCAATATTGCTGGGTGTTGGGTATAGCGGTTTGGACCGATTTGACACTGCAGATTTTATTATAGTAACTCAGTGTTTTGAGAGACCTGTAACACCATTAAAGACATGCATCAATCATGCACTTCTTCAACTCCCACTTGCTCTTGTAACAGCATAGCGTGTGAGCTCTAAATATGGATCAGCTACCTTGGCTTTCTGAACTGTAATCTAGATAAACTCAAGAACATAACATTGTAGAACAGTCACTTGATGATATAAGTTGAAAATAAGTAATGTTTAGTTCCTAACATTGGAGTAATTTGTAATGAACTGTCAGATGGGTTTTCAATCAAGTTTAAAGCCTATCCAACTGAGCTGCGCTTTGGGTACCTGCCAGTATCTGTGCATATAATTGTTTTGCATTTTGCACCAGTGCTGAAAATGGAAGTGAAAGATTTAGTACTTAAAAATCTTTAAGTGTTTGAAAAGCTTTTTAATTTGATAAAGTATATTCAATCAGGAATTAGTGCCTATATGATGGAGTCATATGTAGCCCTCATTGACTCCCTTGAGATATTTTCACCTCGATTTACTTGTTGCGTGACATCGCAAAGTTTTTATTAGTCTCAGCACTGATAGATCATTACACCATAAGCAAGATATCATCCAATACTAGCACCTATTTCCGAATTTGAGCATTTCAACCAAATAGGGAATTGACCTCCATCTCAGAACTGCATTTTGCTTAATTTTCAGTCTGCAATTGGATGACTTTGCCTCTTACACAGATCAGTGTGTGACCTTTCATTGCTGCAGTGCAAGGGGTGATTATTTTTCCTAGCCTGCCAAAAGATACATTTATCACCCTCTAATCCAGTTGAACCTAATCAAACACCATCAGCTCAATGGGTCTCATAAGGTCAAGTATTCAAAGTCAACACCTTTTCATTGACACTCCCCAACCACTTCATGCCCTAGCAGCTTTATTGGACAATATGCTGTGTGCCACCTCCCTCATCCCTATAAAAAGATATGATTTGTATGCCAACTGGCCGTGCGGTTGATTTTGAAAGGAAGCAGACCTTGCTTTGAAAGTACGCCCTGTGACTTGTTGACCCGAGTAATATAGCTATCTTGTTATTTGTATTGCAGGGTAGAGGGCAGATAGATATCCACTTAATGAAACCCATAGTTTGAATTCATAAAAGTGTTTGTCATATTTTCCACAAGTAAAAATTGGGGTGGCTGAAGGAGAACAGACATAAAACCTTTTTCTCTACAGAGTGAAAAAGTGTTGCCCAGTGTTATCACAAAGCAGTTGCGTAGGGGTCATCATGATAACAAAAAATATCTCTTCAGCTGTTTTTTGGGGTATTTAATGCAAATGAACAAACCCAACAGCATCAGTTTCTACTTCTTTACATTTATGGTTTATACTTAGGTATGAATGTACAATCTCTAGGACCACTTCAAAAAAGCACATGCAGTATTTACACTACCATCTATGACATCTACAATAGTCACCATTACAATAAATAAGAATAAATTATTCCTCTTGAGGTACTGTACAATTAATACACTTAAGTTCATTACTGCTTTGGATTAGTGGTTTCCCTTTTTAACGATTCTTTACCTGATGAAGATATTTTCCTAAAATTGGCCCAGTAGCTCATTCCACATCCTCTGATGAGAGGCATTTTTGCCTGACCTCTGTCTCCTCAAAAGTCACCTTTTTGTTCCTTTTTGGGTCAATCCATGAGTTGTGGATGACCACATTATTAGGCAAAGGGTCAGCCTCTACAACTGACACAACACGCTTCTTCATTTTACTCTTTAGAACCTTTTGAAATTTCTGCCGAGTGAAGGCATAGAGCAACGGGTGAAAAATGGTGGTTCCATAAGCCATGACCAGGAAGCCCAGTCTGAGACGCACAGTGAGGTTGCTCGGCCCTGTACTCAGGATAACCGTGTTGAGTACGGTGATGGGTGTCCAGCAAAGCAGGAAGGTTGAGATGATAAGAAGTGACATGCGGAAAACCCTCTTTTGCCGTTCACGGCGTTCCCTGTGCCGTTTGACTGCCCTGCGGAGGGCTATGATCACAGACACAGAGGTACGCATACCCAATGGTGGATTCCTGCCTGCACTGCTCTGCGAGGCATCGGTGGACTCTGGCTGAGTGGAAGTCATGGAGATGGTCTTTTTCTTTCTTGGTTTCTTCTTGGGTGCAGAATGGAAACGTGTGCCAATACGGATGTTGAGTGCCTGCAGAATCTTGTAGTAAGTAACCAGCATGACCACAGCAGTGAAAAAGAAGATTGGAATCTGTGCCAACAGGTGATAGTAGAGTCCCAATTCACTGTAGTAATAGTTTGGAGGTTCTTCCCCCTCTGTCTGATTCCTTTCGTTACCTGCTTGGCTAAAGAAACCCTCTTCTATAAAGGGTACCAGAAAGCTGAGGAATGATAGAGCCCAAATGGACCCTAATAGGGCTACTGCACGTCCCATTGTGAGTACTCGATTTGCAGGCCGAACTGAGATATCATAGCGGTCTAGAGTGATGGCCAGGACATTGGCAGCAGTAGCAACGCTAGCAAAGGACACACAAGCCTCGTGGAAGCAGCAAAGGAGTGCGTTATTTCCCTCCAGTGGTAATAGCACCACCACAATCGTAAGTGGGATGCAACCCACACACACTAGAACGTCCAGCACATGAAGGTTCATGGTTACAATGTTACTGACTGAACTCACCAGGTTTGACTTCATACAATAGAGAGCCAGAACAGTCAGGTTGCTACTGAGACCCAGCACAATCTCCAACATGAGGAAACCTGTTAGAGACACCTGGAAGCTGACAGGGTAAGGTGTGTCCAGGTCCATTTCGAAGTCGAGAGGTTCAACGTTATCGAGGACAGTGAAGTTGCTCATGATGGCCTGGAATCCCAGCACAGGAGGGGTATGCATTCTCCTACACATGCAAAAAAATTAAAGTGGCTGTTTTAAAATGTCTGCTGGGTCAATTTATTGTTAACACAGCAAGCTTTTACCAGAAATTAGCTGTTGTTTAGGTGTTTGTCTGAGAAGCATTTATATGGCATGCTACTGAGTGTCTATGCTAAAACTGTTTAGCTGTTAAGTACAACTTACCCAAAATCTAGCTGTCAACTAACAAGAATGTGAATGTACCATAATTAAAAAAGAACCTAAAAAGGAAGAGAAGTTTATATTCAATACATGTGCACATAAAATATGTGCATAGACTAACAAAACTCACCCCTCCCTTGTGTTCACTGTCCTTTTTAGGAGTTTGTGTAGCAAATGCAACCAAAGCGCTGATGTGTTGGCAGGATGTCATAGACGCCAACCATACTCCAACGCCTGTTTTATCTCGGCAGTGTCCTTTGCTCCTTCAACGCCATTCTGTTATGTGCCTGCTCCGTTGTGGGCTTGCGTTTTTTTTTTGTTTTTATGAAAGAAGTGATTTCAAATGACCTAAGATTTAACAAATGCTTCAGCAAAGGCTGTCATCAGCCCCAGCATGGCACAGACTGAACAAGTGATGACACCCCGGTTTCCTCAAACACCTCTTTGTAGGGTTGATTAAACGCAGTCCAAACAGCTCATACCTCATTCCCTCGCATCCTCAGATTTCTGTGGGAGGATGTGGGAGATGGAAACACACTCTGCTCTTCCTTTTTTTCAGAGCGTGGGAAGGGTTTGTGCATTGTAATATCCACGTGGTTTTGACATGAAAGCTGTGTTGTTTTCAGGCTTGTCTTTAGCCTTTTGTCCTTTGTATTGGCCAAACAGATCTTGCAGAATTGATCAGGGACAGCACCATGTCCCATTCTGAGTGATTATTCCAAGACTTTGTGAACCAAAAGCAGAAATGCATCTCCTTCACTGTGACCGGTTAGGACTGGCATTCTCTCGTCACCATTTAACAAAAGTTGCACAGTCTCCCTGCAGAGTCCACGGCCCCTTGTATTCCACCTGAGTAAATCACACCCCCACTTGCTGTGCCACACTACAGCTCCAGGAGACCAGTCAGGTAGACAGCGGTACACAGTAATCACAACAAGGTCAAAGGTTTCCAGAGGGAAGGAGGTAGTCAAGCCGGTGCACTGTGTGGCATATATTTACCCTCTCTTTTTCACAGTGTTCATGTGGGACACCAGAACAGGAGCTCCATCCTCCAGTAGTTTCACTCTCTGGCTGCTGGTAGGTGCAAAAAAAAAGTGAGACTTAGAATTATTTTGTTGTCTTTCTACCAGAGTCATGACCTTGAAAATCTCGACAGGATAGTGTCTTCTCCTTAGCATTCATATTAACCATTTTACTGTAACTATTGTTCTATTATAAAACGTGCATTTTATTTCTCCATAAATGTTATGGAGAGACCTTGCAGAGATTGTGCACCCCAGTTAGTCAACTTTTTATGTCTTTGAAGGTGTCCCTGGTGTAATTATTTGGTCAAAAAGCTTTGTTCCCAATAGAAACTCATTAAACTAATGTTCTTTGGAATAATGGACTCCCACTGTGACTGTGAGTGGTTGTTTACAGAGCAAGTTGCAGTACTCCCACACCATGCTTACAAGGGCTATACTCCATATCATACATCTCCTAGCATCTCTCACTCTTTTCATCTTCAAGCATCTCTCTCGCTTTTTTTTTTTTTGCGCTGGAAGGCAGCTTTCAGCACTAGACAGAAGCAGTAATGGCGACAAGAGCGCTCACATCATCTTCCCCTTAAGAGGATAATGGTTTGGATGGGTTTCGATTGCTCAGTTTTGCTCTTTCCACATACATTAATTGAGTTAAATGTGTCAGTTACTGTGTTGGCCACTGGAGGAACCACATAAAATACAGCATGCTTATTTTTTCCACAATTTAAGTGTCAAAGCTGTTTTTTCAACAACAAAAAACATCTTTCTGTCCACAGTATAGAAGCTAACTGCTCTGAATTTAAAGCCTGCTGTCACGTAAATTTGCTCATGTTTGGTATTAACCCTCTACAGTATTTCCTGTATTTTAAAAAGTAAAGTTGTCAGCTTTAAACAGATCTCTAAAGTTATCGCTTGTATGAAATAGCATGCATTCCCCTTAGCAGATGCTCTAGTTGTGAGAGTACAGAAACCTGAAGCTTTTTACCTCTAGTTGCTGCCATAAGAGCGAGTGACCTGGTAGCCCATGTATTTCCCAGTTTGAGTGGAGCCATGCCAGGACGAGTGATAAAGGACATGCTTGTCTGAAGGGATGAGTCTGCCTGTCTTCCTCTATCTGCCTTTCTCTAAGCACTCCTGCGCCTGTCAAAGGGGGGCAGGGAAATCAGATGTTGTAGGATGTAGTGTCATGCATCTTGCTTGGAGATCTGCTCCTCTCCTCCTCCCTTGTTCCTTCCCTCTCAGTCTTCCTCTCTCACCATCCCTACACTCAGCGCTTTCAAAATGCCCTACCTACTCATTTCTCTCCTCCTCCTCTTCTCTCTCTCTCTCTCTCTCTTCCCTCCTACCTCCCCTCATCGCTCTCGCTTTCCCTCCCCCTTCCTCTGCTGTGGTTTATAACACTTATCTGCTTCCCGATTGGTCTCATATAATAGTTGTAACCCTTTCTTTTCCTGTTGCTCAAATAGGGCTTACACCAACAGGTGAATTTTACTCTCTTTATTGACATTGACAAAAATACTGTCTAACATCCTAACTTTTTATTTTTGTTCCAAAATTTTTCATACATCCACAGTTTTGGAGTGAGTAAATAAGCAAAGGATTATAAAACATTTTAAAATAGCCCTCAGCAAGGATAAGTGAGTTTGCTTGCAAAGCAAGGGCTCCATCTGAGTCTTCATAATGCAAACATGACAAACCTCGCATGAAGCGTGATTTAGGTTCAGTCTTTTTTGCCATACATGTGTGGGCGTGTTGGTGCACACTGATGTGAAGAGAAGGAATGGGCTAATTATGGAACATCATTTTCTCACCAAATTAGAAACTATGTTATTGTAAATCTCAAAAATATCACAAAAAAGCCTTCAAATTACCAAGCTGAACATACCTGTAAATATTCAAGGTGGGCATTCATATTTAAACTTTTTATTCAGACCCTGTCCCAAGACAGTTCTCGGTAGATACCCAAGCGAGAGAGAGAGAATGTGTGTTCATATTTTTTTTTTTTTTAGACCGGTCCTTGAGCTAATGCCCCAAAGCGTTATTTCTCTCGATTCCAAAAGCTGATGTCTCATTTGGCATTTGTAGTGTCTGTCAGTAATGACCACTCTCTTTGTCGTTATCTCTCTCTTGTTGTATAAACTGCCCTATTGAGTGTGTTGGTGTGATTCTAGCTTGATAATGCTGCTGTGACTGATACTCATTGAGTAGAAGCAGAACTCCAGAAGCCCAGGGTGAATTAACTTGTGCTTAGCAACCGCAGGTTCCAGGAGCGGAAGGTAAGACGCCAGGTGGCAGCTCACTGGAAGAGGCATGAAGGATGGATAGTTGTGTAAAATCTAGGCCTCTGCTCCCTGGAGCAACCTCCTAGAAGCAAGCGTGCCCACTTGGTCTCTGGCACGACCCTCTGGGATTCTGCCTTGCAGTTTGCCGCATCTCATCTGGCTGAATCCCTTTCATATATTTGGGGTCTTTTTTTAGTCTTTTTTTAAAATGGTTATTACATTTCTGTCCTCAAATTGTATACATTTAAAGCATAAGGCCGCGTCTCCACCCAAGTGTTTTAAGCCAGCTGAAAACGCCTAGCTGTGGGCTCTTGAGAGCGTTTTGGTAGCACAGCATTTGAGACACTTTGCTTGTTATGATACGGAATATCCGCAAAAGTGTTACTAGTATCTCATTTCACACATATTTTGTTTCTGTGTTGAATGTATATTAAAATATCGATACAATGTAACGTATTTTCTCTGGCTCTTGTTTTAAATTATTTTGTTTCGTTATTATGCTTGTTGTCATCTGTTGACGTTAAAGGCAACAAGCAGAACGTGGTTGGTCGGTGTGATATTTGTCCCGCCCCTCCTCCACTGTGATTGGACGGTTGGGTAAAAAGTGACAGTGATGAGCGCTGCGTTTTACCCAAGTTGAACATTCAACTCTTGAACTCTCGGCGACCAGTAAAAAACGACGGGCACTCAGCGCTTCAGTGTTGAAAAAAACGCTCAGCGCCTCGTTACGCTCATGGCGTTTAAAAAACGCGGCGCTCCCATTGAAAGCAATTGACCTATGGCTAAGCCACGCCCCCTCCACTCACTCGGACAAACAGTCAACATTCGGTGACGGCGCTATATTTAGTTATGTTGAAGAGGAATGAAAAGGCTACATGTTTAGCTAAAAAAAAACAAAGTTCCCCAGGTTTTTTGGTAGAAATTTGTCTAAAATGTTGTGCTCCAATATGAAATTAATGGTTCATGATCAAATTAAATATGTACAGGTCTAAGTTGCATACGTTTCCAGGACAAGGCTTTTTACCATCTTTACCAAGAGTACCTCTCCGTTAGCTTGGTGCTACAGTATTTACATGAATCATTCAGCACAACATTGCTAACATTTGTTATCTTGGTTATTTACAGATACGTTAATGAAGCTAAGTGACATGATGTACAAAGCAGCTAGAAGCTAACGTTAACGTTTTCTAATGTTAGGCTAACGTTAGCCTAACGTTACGTTAGAGATGTTAAAGATAACGTTCAAATACTTTGTTGACTTACCTTAGAACAGATGTAGACATCATTGTTTAATTTATCCACGTTTAGTTGGTGTTGTGGTCTACCGCGTAACTTAATCCAGACACTTATCTCGATTGAGATGTGGCTTAATTGGGAAAGGGTAAAAAATACACACCGTCGCCCAGCCTCTCGGGATACTAAGGGTGTCACAATTTCGATTTTAAATCGAAATCGAAAGAAATTAATTCACAAACTCAAAAATCAAAATAAAAAATGGAATCGTCGATACTGCCACGCCCCCATGTCGCGCCCGTGATGGAAAGTTCGGATCGTTTTACTGACTCTATTGTTCAATCTCGTTCATCAAAATTAACTAATCTTTTTTCTAGTCATTTCAGGGGCTTTAAATGTTATACTTTTAACAGGCAAATTCCCCGAACACATCCAACGCAATCTTGATCATATTCTGAATTAAGAAATCATTATAATGCAGTCAAAAGTGAATTTACAAGGAACATTAATACTTGACCTTCCGAGTCTTTTGTTCATTTGTCGCGTGACAGAGGCAATGAACGGATCGTTCATGAACGACTCATCACGGCACGGGAAAAAAACACACGTGTTGAAAGGCTGTGAGTCCTCTAACTTGGATTCTATGCCCGAGCCCGAACTTGGCCGATATTTCCCGTCACTATCCTCGGGCCGGGCCCTTGATCTATAGACGTGCACTCCCAACGCAATAGAGTGTGGCGTGGGAATAGATTTGATGGCCAAGTGCGAGCGCGGGCGGTAATGCACTCACTCTGTGTGTGCGGGAGAATAAAAAGATTCGCGGGACTCCCGCAAACTAGAAATATCTATGAATAAAACATATAAAAACTAATACATTTTTTTCATCTGTTGCAGAAAAGCAACAAGAACAACTAAAACAAAATAGAAACGATTTACAGGCCAGAGTTTCTATTTATAACATGTTGCAGCGTTGAGCGACTTAGCCAATCACAAACATATGTGTTGATTTCTTGAACGCAATGACCAATCAGAAGCATTTAAGATAGACTCTCCTCACCGCTTAAAACGGACTTTTTGTTCAGTGCTGAATTCTGTAAGCTGGCAAATCCTCTAATTATAACAAACAAAGTGTAGGCTATATATTATGAAAGATTCATTGTGCAGTCAGCTTCACTGATAATAACAGAGATGTGTGAGATTGCGATGAACTGATGTCAGCTTTTTAGGAGCAACAGCAACCTGTGCTTAAAAAAAAAAAAATCGAGAATCGAATCTAACCGTGACCTTAGAATCGAAAATGTAATCGAATCGAGGATTTGGAGAATCGTGACACCCCTACGGGATACCTAGTGTCGGAGTTGCATGTACTCCATGCACACCGTTTGACCATTTAAACTTAAAATGACAAGAAAAAAATATATAAAAACGAATGAAAACTGACTAACTGCAATGCATTTTAATGGACGTGGAAGCAGAGAATGTCCGAGTGTATTGGGAGCTATGCGCAATGTGATTGGAATAGGTCACGGCCATAGGTCAATTGGAAAAATACGCCAGCTGCGTGAAAAAATACTTTGGTGGACACACGGCCTAACTGTTTTTGTCCATACTGTGAATGTCGGGTTTGGAACAGCATCAATGTGAGTAATTTTTTTTTTTTTTTGGGTGAACTATCCATTAATTAAAGAATTTGATGAGTGGACTCAAGTATGACAGTTTTTTGACAACAGCTTTGATTGTAGGCCATCCAATCAGATTCTAGAGCCATCTTGATGTGTCAGATCAGTGTGAGCTGTGAGTCGTACCTCTTTTTCTGGCTCAGTTTTAAACCCTATCCCTCTCTATCCTCTCTGGCACTGTTACATCTCATCCAGAGCCATGTGTCAGGTAGGACAGGTTGGAAAACTTCATCTGAATGTGGTTTGTGATCCCTAGGCAGTTCTCCAGTATCTGTTATTACATTTAAGATATGGTGTTCCTTTTTTATTGGTACATGTTGTTAACTTTAACAAATACATTTCCCTTAAGCTTCTGGAGCTTAAAGAAAACAGCCACCTAAAACCGAAGCCAAACAGGAAATTCTGGTTGGCCTGTAGTGTTATATTTTGTTGGCTCAATACTCCTCTGAGACTCAGGAGCTGTTCTTGGTCACATTCCCAGTGTCTCCAAGGGCTCTTTTGCATGTGGACTTGAGACAGACCAAATGCAGATGACAGACCCAGTGGTCAAAGTCGCCTCTGGCAGTCCACAGTCCCCAAAGACCTACAGCTGTTCCGTCATGGCCGGGCGTGATAAATGCACATCTGTTGAGCTGGGTCTAAGTGGAACTAAACAAGTTTACTACTGCACTTCAGCGAGATGAATTTTGGGCACATGACTGAACTGATTTTGGAGCATTCAAAGGCCTAGAATATGAATACAAGCAAATGCAAGGAAATTTTAGATGCTTTTACGGCATATATATTTTGTATAACCATCTGTATCAATAGAGCGGTTGTAGATCGGTTTAATCAACTCTTACAACCAATGGTATTGATACAGATGGTTAAACAAAATATAGTGCAATCTGCAATCTCAGAGGTGTTAGGTTGTGTTTTTCAGTGCTCATTATCAGAACAATTATAAACGATACTACTGGTGCCTAGATAATTTTTTTTATAGACCACTTCAAATGCAGTGGAAGAGACTGTGGGAAATGAGATTGTGTTGTATTTAGCAGATTTCAGAGGCTTTAGTTGTATAAACAGTGTCAAGTCCCTTCAGCCTCAGTGGGGCAAACACGTCATCATGTGACGCAAGGTTACAGTTTTAATGTGAGTTTGGATCCCCCACATCGTGTTTTCATGGCAGCAGATTAGCAGGGACACCCTGACTGTGAACTTCTGTTTACTGCGTATGTTGGTTCAGCTTTGCTTAGCCATCCCGTAGGGATTCTGTCCAATCCCAACAAAGCATTCCGAGTTCATTCACTTCCTTCCACAGTCCATAGGGCTGTGTTGTTACGTGTTTTGTTGGCCCGGGGGAGGGGAGGCATGGGAAAACACCATCCCTTATGCACAGGGTGACCTTCAAAAAGCTCTATCACCTCCCTTATAATCTGATCTGATTCAATGACAGAATCACTTTAATTTGTTATTATGTAACATGCTAATGAAACAAATGTTTACTGATTTTTAGTTATTGGTTAATGCTGAAATGGAAGGTATTTGACATATGTAGGACAGGTTTTTTTCTCTTTTTTTTTTTTTTTTTTTTTTTTTTTTTTTTTTTACTATAAGCACTACACATAGAGACACAGGCAACATTGAAACTAAAAATAAATTGCACACTTCTTACTGAAAGCATGTTTCTTAATACTTTTTTCTGCAATCTTAGGATCTTTCCCCAAGTGCTTCTTCTGTAAGAAGCTCATTTTTAACCTTGCCTGGGTTAAATCTTCAGTCAACACCACACAAAATGTACAAAAGTAAAAAATAGATATTCTCTATGCTGTCGCATTTATATTTTACTTTTGTAATAAATATGATATTGTGGTGGGAAATATTGATGGTATGGGAATACCAGTAGGCCTATACCATAAAATAAAAATGAAAAGTTTAACAATATGTAGTTAAATAAAGCATTAAGTATAGCATTAAGTCTTTCTTCTCCATTTTTCTTTTCTAGGTCCAAACCACATTGACATTCGTGTTAGTGGCACTATGAAAGGTAGCAGCAGTGGTTTGCTCTGTAGTTAGTTAACTTGAAGTATATAATGTGTTATTGAAGTATAGAAGGGTATCTTGAACGCCTGTCTGAAAGAGCCCAGCTTATTTTTCCAGTTGGTCGGATTGATGCGCGAGGACAATGCCTGAACTTTGGATGTGACTTCAGTGTGTAACTAGTGATTCTATCAAGAAGCTGCTGGAGCGATTTATTCACTGTCTTGTCACTTCTGACCAACTGAATTGTTTGTGTTTCCCTCACCCGTCAAGTATCACAGCAATGAAGTGTCCAGGTGAAATGAGACATAGGATCAGGTGGGAGAATAATAAGTCATTTGACAGAGAAATGATTCAAGCTTGCTTTCAGGCTAAGTAACGTGATATGGTGCTCTCCCGTCCCCTGACACATGATTTTAGCATGATTCCAGAAATCGCTGTTGGCTGTTCTTATGACCATTGTTTGTCATGCGCCACTGTGCAGGTCGTAGAGTATCGGCCATTTGATCAAAGTCTGTTTTGAAAATGGTTTCCTCCACTGCTGTCGGAGTGTGATACATGATGTCGTCTTAAAATGCGATAATTTTCTTTCATTAGTCAACGTTTTTATTTTATTTTTAATTTTTTTATTTACACGGAAAACAAAGCACAGTTTGATTTGTTTTGAGCGTGTCTTTTGGTGATGAGTTTTTGAATTCAAGTGATTTTGAACCTAGTATTGCGTTTTCGTTTGACATTTTCATGCTCTTTCTTGGAATTTCAGAGATGACTCAATCTACACTAACAGCAATTACTTTTTTTCACTTTTGTTTTAATCTCAAACAAATTGAGTGCCCCGCTTTGCAGGAATCACCTCCTCAGTCGGACCCAATATTGAATTTCCACTAATGTTCCTTATTTTTCTCTTCTTTTTTTCCGCTGTAATAGGGAAAAAATTACGTTTCCAAGGTCACAGTTAGAATCGCTTTACACTTTATTGCATGCTACACCTTCTCTCTGTGGAGTGGCTGTTGTGCTTCATTCCAGATAAATGCAGGTAATAACTGTGATTGATGCTGAACCAATGGATCTCTAGTGCTTTTACAAAAAAGAAAGACCTGCGAAGGGCCAACACAGTGTCACACTAGCGTCTTTTTCTTTTCCGAAACTACAAGAACTGTCAAGGGTCAAGATCTGTGATTAAACAAGCATCTATGCCCCTCCCCCTGACCTGCCCTCTGACCTTCATGACCCCAGCATGATTTGATTTTGGGAGACGGGAGTGTTGTCTCTGCTCAAAATGTAATACTAATGTATTCCTACTGCACAGTGCACCATATGTACTGTATTCCTTGCGTGTTTAAAGGGATACTCCACCCCCTAAAAACCTCTCATTTCCTCTCATTTAATCTCTAATTTTTTTTACTGACCATCATGCCATCTCATATGACATCCTTTCTTCAGATTAACACAAACAACGATGGGTGTGGGTGAGAAAAAAATACTGAAGCTTCTTAAGCGAGAAGTGAAGCGAAAAAACACCGGACCGGCACATCTTGCGCAAGCTTAACAACACATTTACATCACACTTCACATCACAACATGCAGACGTAGTGCAACGCTCTCATGAACTTGTGTATGAAAGTTGGCCGGAAATTATTGTTTCTATTTAAAGTTTCAAATATTAGTATTTTTCTTACACACACCTATCGTTTCACTTCAGAAGAAATTGATTGGGGTCATATGGATTACAGTTGTGTTCACTTTGTGTGGTTTTTGAAGTGTCAAATTTTGGGGTCTAATACCACTTGCATTATATAGTCTCACAGAAATGATAAATCTTTGTGTTCATCTGAAGAAATTAATTCTAATACATCCTGGATGGTAAATGATGGGAGCAAGTGATGTTACGGTTATCTCAGAAATAAATATTCGGTTATTTTGCACCCATTATTGTGTAAAAACAACATACACATGTAAAGGCCGGGACACACCTAGATGACGGTCGGCCGTCGGGCAATGTCAGGCCATTTCTGAGCATCGGTCAGCTTGGTTTTTCCGGTGTGTTGTTGGACGCGGTCAGGTTTTTCTGGACCGATTCAGCATTTTGAATCTTCATCGGTGAGAGAGATCTCTGATTGGCTGTTCAGTTTAGTGAACAAATTAGTGCACGAGAATCAAAGCAAAAGTGATGAAAGCAATCAAAGAAGTCAAGACGGTACAGACAGAAGGCTGTTAAAATTTTACGTCATAATATTACCTGTTCAAATATTGAAATATTGTATTACCGACTGTAATAAATAAAGTGATCAGCATTATAGATATTCAAAATCGTAAGCAAGTACTGTTTACGGTTTGTATATCTGCAGTGCTAGTTTTGGTTTTCTCTTTTTAAATAGACTCTTATTGATACCTGGTAATATAGACAGATGCTAGTTGACCCACATGCTAGTTGTCAATCGCCTGTAGTAGTTTTGGTGTGTTCAAGTGCAGCTTTTTGGGCGAGACAGTCAACAAGAGGCTAAAATACAGTCAGCTTTCGTCGCCACTAGTTCTTTGACATCGTCTTGTTGTGTCCCAGGCTTAAGTATGAGTAGAAGATTACAGAGTAGAGTGATGTCTTTATTTGAAGAATGCAGCGTGTGCATGCTATAATTAATTAAATCTCAGCCTGTTGCTGCTTAATAACCACAAAAGGCCCCATTGCATTTTTAATTAATTTAATTGTGCAGTCCTAGTAGCATGGCATTCCGAACATAGCCTGAGTTACAGGATCGTCATGTTAAAGCCCTGCATCCATTTGTCCTTTTAGAACCAGCATGCAACAGTTTCAGCAATAGTTATCAAAGTGCAATTATAAAATGCTAATTGAGAGTCCCTCTACAGTATTGTGGTTTTCTTCTTGGACAATGTAATGATTGACTACGTTTACATGCAGCCAATTTTCGGGTTATGGTCGGGTTAAGGTCACTATTCGGGTTTCTGAAACATTAGGAATAACCCGTTTACATGCGTGAGCAGAGAGAGTTACTCCTGTATATATGGAATTGCAATATCCCGATGTAAACGGCGACGCACGGTTAGCGTCTGGACGTACGGACAACCTTAAGATAGTGATCGCCTTTGTTTGCACTTTGGTGCTGGTACTGACCTCGCTCCAAACGTATGCTGTGCTGCGTCTCGCCATGTTTACTTCCGGTATACTGCACACGGGTTTTTGTGTGCGCAGAGAAGTTCCTTGACTCAAAAGACCAAGATTCCTTTTGAATAGAACATGCGCAGAACACAAATCATTATGGGGATATGCCGATACGCGTTTACATGACCAAAAATTCGGGTTAGAAAAGGGATACCCCTGGTATCATATCCTGTTTTTTTAAAATCCGGGATATGAGCATATTCGGGTTTTGCCGGTGTTTACATGGCCGTGCGTGACCGGGTTATTGCTATCCCGGTTTTGAACGGGTTATTGGCTGCATGTAAACGTAGTCAGTGTTGTGCTCTGGCAGAGTGAAGCAGGAGAGGGTGAAAATGAGGTGAAATGAAATTGCGCTGCGACACCAAGACTTCTGGCAGGGATCGTGGATTTTAGTCTGGCTTTGGGCCTACCTGCATGAACAGGAGCCAAAGACTCCCCCTGCTTTCCTGTGTAGAAGCCACCTGTTTCATACAGCTCTCCAGATTTTAAACCACAAACTCAAGGTCGCTTCAAAGCATCTGGGTGTTACAGTATGGAGTCATTTCCTCAGCAAGATATCTGACCTCTTCTAATGAGACAGCTCTGGGTTCTTTATGATATCTTTGTTAGCAGTCTGCAAATTGAGTCACAGAGTCATCAGATGGTGTGTGTGCCCTCAGAAGGCGCTAATGAGTGGATCTATGTAGTGACATTGTTCTGCTTGGTGCCACTGTATCCGTATCAGTCAGCATCTCTGACTCATGGGCTGTCTGTTCAAAGGCCTGTTCAGTATGGCACCCTGTGTTTAGAGATGCTGTTTCTTTCCCTTCTCATTTAGTTGCAAGAATCTTCTACTCTTTAAAGTTCGCAGTGTGGATGCTCTTGTGCATATGCTTCTTGCGTAAAACATTTGTGTATTTATTAGAGATGTGCACTACTACAATTTCAAAATGTACCTCTCTGAATGGTTAATTGACCTGTATGGATTTTTTTTTCTGTGCAGCACAACTGATGTTGTTTTGAAGTGTGTTTTTGTCCGTTCAATGGGGTTAAATGTTGATAGTGTACGACCCCTTTAAAGAAGCTCTATTATAAACTCTTAGAAGAAAAGGTTCTTTATAGAACCTTGAAGGGTTCCGTCAGGCGCTTCATATATAGAACATTTAGGGGTTCCAGTCATGGGATACTTTTATGGATTTAGATTTAATAGTTTTGTTTTAAGTTATTTTTAATTGGATTTTATGAATTAAACCTCGTAAACTTACTTTTCACTTGAACGGTTGTGAATAACAGCTGGTCTCCCGTGTGGAATATTTTTAGGTGTATCTGGGACATTAAGCCTCCTCCACCTGTATCCCACATTATCCTAGTTGCTAGCCCTAGTTGATGTATTCATTCCAGAGCATGCTGCCGTCTGAATAAATGCTTTGCTCTTTTCGATTAGTTTAATCAGCCCTAAGTAGGAAGTTGCCAACATTAGCGCAGTTGGAGTGCTTTCTGAAGCCTTTCTCATCTCTTCGAACAGTTTTGATTTATTTCACGCTAAAAAAACTAAATCAAGCATAATTTCCACAGCCTGCTGCGATGAGGGTTCGGGTAACTTCCAGACACCCTACTTAGTGTAGGCAATTGTGAATAAGACAGTTTGCATGCTAACGGGTTCCTAGGGGTGTGCAACCACATCCTCCATGTGACACGTTCCTGTTATCTATCACACAAACATATGGCTGTCCATGTTTATGAAAAAAAAAAGTCTTATAAAACGTTTGCCTGTAGAATAAAATGGAAATATTTTAGTTTTAGTTGATTCCCCTTATTTTAACAACTAAAAAATGCTTTGAAAAAAAATTAAAAACAAAAATAATAGTGAAAATATTTTTTCCCATTCCTTTCAGATTACCTGTCCCAAGGTGTTGATCTGTCAGGTATTGATGTCATAGAAAATGACCTGCTGTTCATCAGTCGAGCTCGTCTGGAGGTGGAGAACCAAGCCAAACGATTACTGGAACAGGGCATGGAAATTCAGGTAAAAATACCACAATGTCTTTGAGAAACAAAGTACAAAATGTGCCAACACTTAACTGGAGTTTTTTTCAAGACACTGAAAATGCAATGTAGTTTAAGGGAAAACTACTTTAATTTATGTGTAGTTTGTCACTTGGCAGGCAGCAATTTCAAACATTTCCAACACCAAAAACCTGCAAAAAGTACAAGCAATGCTGAAAATCCACTTGTGTTGTTTCATGAATTGTGGTCCAGCACATTTCAAATGCAATAATGAATGGAATTGAGTTTATGTGGAGTCTACATTTGCATTCATGTATTTGCACTTAAAATTGATGTGATGTCTAGCCTAACATTTCAACAGGATGAAACAAGTGCCAGTATTCTTTCTATCTCTCTATATCTCTCCTTCAGCATGTTTCTCTGTCACACACGATGTGCTCACACACAGCAGATGGGCCGCACTGGCCTTTTTTCCCCTGTCTACGGACACACAGCCATCAAACTAAACTGTCCACTCACATTTCAGAAATTCAGCTGTCACACGGAGCCATCTCAGGGGCTGAAAGATGCAGAATATGTCTGTTTTTCAATATATTGCCATTTTGAAATTGCCTCCACAAATAACCTACAGGATATGTTGCATATCATTATACAAACGCAGCTGTCAGAGTCCTTTGTTTTGCTGATTGCTTCTCTAAATTGTTCTTTCCTTTTGATTGACAGTTTAATTTTTCAGCATGCTTTTTGGAGCAAATCAATGCAAGGCTCTATTTGGAGATGACAGGACTGTCGAAATACAGACTACAAGGTCAATAATTTATTGCTTTATGCATCTCTCATGGGCAATCAGGTGTCTTTGAAAGCATGAGTTTTCAAGTTGTGGATATGAACAGCCCATTTCTGATGAGAGGTCCAGTCAGGAGAGTGTCATCTAGGCTCTGTTTGTTTCTGCATCTTTAATGGTTTCCATTGCCGGCCACTTGCTAAAATAAGCCTCACAATGCCTGCCTGTTGTATTTTTTTCTCTTTCTTATTTTTTAGCTCCAGGGGTTGACTGTGTGATGGTCAGTCAGCCCCATATATCTCAAGGTTATTGGCTGCAGACAACGTAATGGCATTGACCACTGCGTGATCTCTTTACATTTAGATATTGTGTAATGGTGTCTATCTTTCAAAACCTAGTGCACGGCCTCGCTTGCTAGACCCTTTTTGGGGACATCATAGATGCCAGTGATCCTGAAACATGCTGTTTAGGTATTTTTGAAACACATTCTCAGCATAATTATTTAATTTAATATCATGTTTTTTTTCCATTTAAACTTAGATTCAGCGCAAATGAGCTACATCAGAAGTCATCAGACAAGGTGGAAACAGATTTAGCTCTTGTTCACTTCAATTAAATGTGAATGGCTATTCCTATCACAGTTCTCAGTACAATGTGTCTCTAAGATAATTCTCTCTCTGTGGTCTCCCTACAACTTTTTTCGAATTCTTGGCCTATTAGCATCTCATTATAAAACCAGGCGATGCAAGAGCCCCCTGACCTCTGTTCATGTATTTGTTGTTCTGGATCTTATCATGTAGTTCACTGCACTCCTCCATGGCCAGTCCTGCATCAGTATATTTAGAATTGTGTGGGTTACATAAGCCGCTATTCCTGAGCTCATGTGGAGAGATGTCCTCTTCATTTCACTCTTTTCTTCTAAACAAAAAAGATTAACTTGGACCTTCTTATGTCTTTAAAGGAATTTTCTGGGTTTAATGCAAGTTAAGCATGCATCCATGCATCCATCCATCCATCCATCCATCCATCCATCCATCCATCCATCCATCCATCCATCTATCCATCTATCCATCTTCTTATCCCTCAGTTTGTAAGAACAATCATTTTTACAATAATGCACAATAAAGTGTACATTTATGGGGCAAGATAATTGTGCTGCACAAGTTAAATAAATAAAAATTTCTCCAAAGTATAAAGTTGACATTAGTTTAATGGTTAAATTGCATAACGATACTTTTGAAACGGTGCGCATTTTAACATTTACTTCCATACAATGTTAATAAAATAAACATCAACAATGAAATCAAAAATATTGACTTCCACGTATTTTTCAGATTAACTTGTATTGATCCTGGAAAATTCCTTTTAGCACACAAAACAATTTCATTAGCGTTGCAAGAAGTCCTGTGCTTAAAGACAACATGAAAAAATGCATTTAATTTATATAATATGACGTATTTCCAAGTGAAACAATATTAATTTGAGAAAAAAAAAAAATACTGCAAAGCTGGACATGATTTTGTCCTTTAGGATTTAATGGGATCGAGCCTGACATGATTTTTGGGATCAAGTTGGCAATGATGAGTAATATCGTTTTATATTTTTTAATCACAAGTTTCATGTCAAAACGATTTGATGAATAAAGGAAATAAGAAAACATAATCTGATTAAGTCTTAAAGCTACAGGAAATGTTCAAGATTTTCTTTCAAAAAGTATAGGATTGGAAGGATTCATCTGTTATTAACCATTGCTTTTTGGTGCATAGTGACATATTACACAGTGTATTTTTCTCCTCTAAATTCATTAAAATTGTACAGAAGACTGGCACTTTATATCAGTGCATTCCTGTTTTGAAAGCATCAGCTGTCTGATACGCTGCCATACTGTCAGAAGGGCACTTGAAAAGAGAGTGCATTTGAAGGTCAAAATTAGACATTGACACGCAGAGAGGCAGAACAAAAAGTGTAGCCTTTATCTGCACATTAATTTAGGATGGGATGAGAGAAGAGGAGGACTGTTAAATGTTTTATCCACCTTTTTATTCAAGTCTTTTTTTTTTTTCTCTGCTCATACATTTATATCAGCTGCTTAAGAGGGGTGTTTTCACACCGAAGGTCGCAAGAGGTCACATTCTCATGTTTTTCTTTCCTTTTCCTTTGTATTGTGTAGATGAGGGGATGAGGGTTTTGGAAGTGGATTCTGATTACCGCGGTGAAGGTCTTTACTTACTCGGTAAGGATTGCTTGGAGGTCATTGAGGTGTGTGTGTGTGTGGTCCTGACTGGAGATTCATACTAGGGTCTCAAAGGGCTCAATATTCACTGTGTGAAGTCGCACAAGTGTGTATACAGACACACATATGAAATTGACTACTCTCGCCTTGGCTCCTGTCTTCCTGACCCAGAAAAGCAGAGTACTCACGGGGCCAGTGTCCTGTTTCACCTGCTTGTAGGGGAATGGAAAGTAAGGCTGCCTTCTCGCTTGCAGAAGAGGAGAAATGACTATCTCTCCATCCACAATACAGTGACCCAAAAATGTGTTGGATTGCAAAAAATTAAGCCAATTGTCATTTATTTGAAAAAAAGAGAGCATAAACACACTTTGCAATCTGAACATTCCACAAAATATTTTACAATAAGTTCAATTTGTTAACATTTACTAATTATTTAAATCAAAAATTGTCTGTTGATTTTATTTAATGGACCTGAGCTAACATGAAATAACAATGAAAAATTGAATTTTTATTAAAAGGGTCCTTCGTTGCTGGCAAAATTGGCTTTAAAAAAATAACTTGTCTGCCTGTACAGTAGAAAGTTTTTTTTATCGGTGCTACCTGACCAGAGAAATCTTGTCTTCCCTTTTGCCAAATAGGTAGAATAACTTCAACACCCATAATGCACTGGGCATATTGCCATCCAAGGCAACTCCCACCAGTCTGCTATGGATACACTTATCAGAGTTAAATACCACCTTTCTTTAGTAGGAAATGCGCTATACAAAAAAATCGGATCTGAGCAATAAATCTGAATTTATTGACCAGCAAGTTCTTATGAAATCATGTGATCAGCTCCATGTATTACCAAAACAGAGTAATAAAACCTGGAAAAAACGGACCCACTGCAGACATAAATAGTGAAATCACAAGAGTGTGGCTCCTCCACATAATTAAGCACTGGATGTATTGGAAGGCTGTTGATGGTAGAATCAATGACAGTAGGGAACGAATGAGTCTAGGTTTTAACTGAGTCACCTCTGCTTTGACAGACAGATGTGCTTCTTACCCTATTGGGAGTAACTGTGCATTACATAAGCTGACCAGCAGAACATTGATCATGCACCCTTTAAACAATACGTCACCTTTGTCCATTTCAAGAGGTCACTTGGACAAGGAGTGCATGAGATTGTTGTCTCGCATAGAGAGCTGCGTTTTGTTCTGTTGATGTGTGGTGCAGATATACAGTCCACATTGCCACAATCAATTGGGTCATATTGTTTTTCAATAGTCATTTTACTAAACATTTAAATTAGTGCAGATATACTGTTGTTGTTTTTCCCCTTGAATGTTTGTCAGGAATGTTTGTTCATGTTCTCTGCTTTTGGTTTGTGGTTGTACTTTCTTAAAAATAATAGTCCTTTTTTGGCATCTATGGTTCCATGAAGAATCTTTAACATCAGTGGAACCTTTGCATAGCACAAAATGTTCTTTAAAGCGGAAAATGTTTTCTTAGATTATTCAAATGTTCTTTACACTTAGAAAGAGATGGGTTTTTTACAAACCTTTTACTGAAAATGTCTTGGTTCTTATATTGCATTGCTGTCAAAACCCCATTTTGGAACCTTTATTTTTAAGAGTGTATTGAAGATTGGCGTCATTTGGATTGAAATGACTTTCAGGTCTTTACATTAAGGTCTCATTTGTTTACAAAAAGGTCTCATTTGATTAGTTAATGCATTAACTAATAATAAGAAATACATATTTACAGTACATATTAACCTCTGTTGATGTTAGTTAGTAGTAAAATGTTTGTGATAGTTTACAGTGCATTAACAAATGTTAACAGATACAACTTTTGACTTTAAAATTGATTTAGAAAATGTTGAGATAAACATGAACTAAGAGTAAATGCTATAGAAGTATTATTAAATGTTAGTATTAACTAAATAATGTTAACAAATGAAACCTTATTGAAAAGTGTTAAAGATTTTCCTTTCTCTGCATCTGTCCATTTTGCCCATTCTCTTTAGTTTTGTCCAGTGTCATAGTGGGATGTGTTTTTTGTCATCCGCAGCCTAATAGACCCATGTACCTGCGGAATATAATAGAATTTTCTCTTGCTTGCTCCTGAAAAGACGAAACAAAAATATGTTATCCGCCTTGGGCCAAACAAATACTGACAAGAATGTTAACTGAAAACGTTTCAATGCTTCTTTTCTTTCTCTGCTATACCACATAATAACTTGAAAATTCAATAAATAAATGCCTTTCACTCATGCAAGAGTATTTATAGGCAATCTCCTGCAATTGCTAATGCCCAATCCCTGTTACTAATGATTTGATAACAGCATTTTTTTTTATTGTTTCTTTAGGGCTGAACTTGATGCATGACTCAAACTGTGCTCAAGAGGGTATTAATCATTTAGAAATGTTTTATTAGCACACGGCTTAGCTTGTCACTGCATTGTTACTGCGAATGGCAGGACTCAAAGTGCATTTGGTATTTGTAAGTGTCTTTGTGAAGATGTGTGGCTTCATTTGAGCTTTTTGACTACATTTTGCACACTGACATTCAAAACATGGTTCAAAGAGTGTGTGTGTGTTCACGTTCATTCTTGAATGGTCTGATCTGTCTAATATTGCAAGAAGCTTTGTATTGCGTGACAGGTGGGATTTTTTCAGTCTCTACAAGTTGCATGTGTGCGTGAATAAAATAAATGGGTTTTAATTTACTCAAATCATGAGTGCAAAAGAGTTCTGCAACAACCACTCACTCCCATTAATCATTGTGAATGATTCATTCTTAAAATAATTGTATAGCTAAATATTTAGCAATTATTAAAAAAAATTATTAAACTAATACTCAATAACTTTAACTAAATAGTTTAGATAGTACTATTATTTTTTTTATTTGATTTGTTATTTGCGGTGATTAATTGGATAGGTTGTTCAATCCTTCATGAAATAATTTACCCAAGAAGTAGAAAGTATCCAGTCTTGTACCATTTTTTAAATAGTTTATAGAGTTAGTTGATTTGGTTCATGGTGTTATGCTTCATGAATTTAATGCCTATGGAGAAAACGAATGGGGAAAATGCCAAGGTATCTAAAGAAAAAGTGGATGTCATTGTTGCACACTATTCAAATCTTTAATCGTTTCACTTGGTCCAATGGGCTCAATTGTGCTGGTCACTGAAAAGGTTATGCAGTCACTCTCCTGATATTCACGGTTCATCCATTTTTTGAGTCATGTGTTTGAGTAACCTTTACATCAAAAGCAATGTCTCTCGGGAGTTTAAACTGCTAAGGAGTGAAAACATTGCCTTTATGTGTCTTTTATTTGCCGCACTTTTTTTGTCTCCCTTTTCTTTTGCCTTCTCACTCACTTCAAACATTACATCTCTGTCACTATCTCACATTCTTTCTCTGTCTGCTCTCTAAAGACCATCTTGAAGATGTAAAATAGATATGCTGGATTGCTCAGATAGCTGACAAGCACTCAGCAGGTGTGGCCTGTTCTGCCAATATGGCTCCCTTTGTTCTGTCAGTGGAAAGAAAGCAAAAGGCTTGTTTAGAGTGATCATAAAATATTTACAGTATGTTTACCGTAAGTGATATACTGGACAAGACTTATGTGAGCTGAATCTCACTGCTAAATAAAAAAACCTCAAAGTCAGCATGGAATGAAAATTTAATATAAAATACAACAATTCATCCATGCATATGTTTTATTTTATTTTATAATTTGACCTAGTAATGTTTGATAAAAATGTCATAACTGGATCTTCTGGCGAAAACGACAGACTTCTCTCTTATGTCTATGCTGTACTACTTTTGTGTGCTTAAACTCTGCCCCTGCAAGCTCACATTCGATAGCCACGCCCACATCTCAACATCCAATCAACAACCGATGCATAGAACTAAGTCTCCGCCCTTCCATTTCATCGCAACTGATGCTTAGGAGACTGGAAGGCCAACTTGCTAAGCCAGCTAAGACCTAAGCTAAGAAAACACTTTCGACTGGATTAAGCTCTGTTTTTCAGCAAGGTTGTGCATTTTATTTTGAAAAGGCACTGGTACACTGTTACAGATCAGAGACCTGTTAGCGACTGGCTCCCATGTGTGCTGATTAGCACTCCTCGTTCTCGCACGTTGACTTCTCTCTCCCATTACCCATCAGGCACCCACCTGACAAATTACTGTTACCATGGAGACCATATGCACATGCTTTTTAACATCCCTTCTCTCTGATGTCCATTCTTCACAATTAAAAAGTCACACAAAGGTTAAAAGCGCAAAGATAAAGCAATTTATTTATAGTTGAGTGTCATTAAGAAAGGCTTTTGATTACTAGTACCAGCGATGCGCAGGCGATATAAAAAACAAAGGCAAGGATGCGAAAAAAGAGCAGAATTTTTAAACCTTTATGGTACGAGCCCACATGTTTTGCTTGTGTGTTTGTCACTGTAATAGTTCAAGCACATCACTGTCTTTCCACTGACACCTTTCACAGAATCGTGATGAATGGTGCTCTGGAGTGACTTTAAAGTCACATGAATTTATGTGCATTTGACTGTTGCATTGCAAAACATCTGACCTGTATCAGATTTAGGACCACATATGGAAGTGGCCTGAATCGAAATTGAAAAGATCAGATTCCATGTGGTTTGTGCCGTTCACACGGTCATGGCAAAAACAGTCACATATGAGCAAAAAAAATGTATTTGGGCCAAATTATATATTAGTTGATTTAACCACGATATAACATGCATCTTAAGTTTATGGTTAGTTAATTTCCTTTTAATGTCAATCCAAATCAAAGTTTCTTTATCGCTGAAAATCTTCTCTCTCATTAGCAATGCTGAGCACACCTTGTCTTTCACCTTTCTCCTTTCCATAATCATCAGTTTTCTCCCAAATTGAGTTCATCTCTTCCTTGCCTGGTGTTGCGCTGACATTTGCCAAGTGCGTCTTAAAAGGCTTTAATCGGTCTTTGCCGTGTTTGTTTTTGGGTTGCCGTGGAAACACGGCACATTAAATGTCTAAGTGATCCATCATCTTTTCACTTTTTCCTCACACTTAAAATCTCACTTTCGCCCTCTCTCTGTTCTTCACCAGTGCTCTTGCATGGCCATGGCACTTCACGAAGTGTGAGCAAATGAACTCCGCATGTTCCAATGACGCTAACGTCGGCCATGTTTGCTGTTCATTCTGGAGTGGGAATGACTAGGCCAAAAGGAAAATAAATTGTCTCTCTATTATCCATATAATGCATGCAATTCTCATATGTGCTGGGTAATTTTTTTGCTACAGAGCACAGCTTTTAAAAAAGCTTTTAGTGAAAACAACAGCACAAGCATCAGATAGTATTGGAAATTATTTGATGAAAAATTCTATAATATTTTGCACTGTTGTTTCACTCTAAAACATTGTATCTTGCTTGATAAAAGTGCTTGGTGTTCACACTTGTAGTTGGGTTCGTTTGGTCCGGCCCAAAAATAAACATTTAGCCCTGGTCCTCTGCGTCCACATTAGCATTTTAACACCGAACCTAAAGGCATAGGGATATGTTCACAACCTGATTGGTCAGCTTTTATTACGTATATTTCATAATGGAACTTTGGAACCAAAACAATGCTGTGTTCTGGGCTAAATGCGCTCGTTGTATGTGCGTAGCCTACATATGATGGTATATGATGGAGCTGACAACTAGTGAAGAGCTTATTAAATGTGTAAAGGAGGCAAAACAGTGGCAGGAATCCTTTCGTCACACACAAAAAAAGATCTGCTGCGAGGAGATGCGGTTCTAATTGCCTGTACCGAACTGTGATGGGTAACATCGCAACTATGACGAGTAAAAAAAACAGGTTTGCTTGAGCATTCGGTCAGATTTAGGGTCACATCTAGTGACATCATGTCCCGTTTTTGGTTCGTTTTTCAGCGTTCTTGGTCCGCTTGTTTGGTGCACACCAGGGTTCGGATGGCAGCGTTCACATTTATTCAAATGAATTGCACTAACGGAGCAATCGCACCAGGGTCTGTTTTAATCCAACCAAACCTGTCAAGTGTGAACAGCCTAAATCAGTTACACTTTAGCTTTATTATTTGATTAATCCCACTTGCCATTTCTTGCCATTTGTAAAAACAAATCTCTAATTGACAGTCAACTTGATTTAAGTTTTTGTTTACATCTTGTTATAATACTCACTTCCTTTAAAATTGCCACATTTTCATCTAATATGATTTTTGTTTTTATGTGTGTATATATAACATTTAATCCAATATTAAAATGCAAATGAATCATCCAGCATAGTAGAAATGACCTGGGCACTGTATGTGCTCAAAGATGGCATCTACTTATCAGCTATTGGTTCCTTTGACAAATATCTGGATTGAGTCTTCCATATGGTGACAAAACAAACACAGCCAGAAGCTAATGACCCTGATGTGGTGACCAGGTGTTTTTATGAAAGGAAGCAATTGGCTGGAAATTACAGTGTTGTTTTTTTCGTAAGGCGTTGCATCTCTACATGATGGCCAAACTCTCACTGTGTTCCTCTTGAGGTGACATACTTGATATAGTTGCCAGTTCCCTCTTTGGGCTGTGTATTATTATTTTTTCTTTGTGGTTTCTCTAGAAAAGGACATCTACCTGAAGTACATACATGACAATTCAATCAAACCCCCACACAGCGTGTGTAATCAAGGTGATACCATCAGAATGGCATAGTTATTGCAGGCCCAGGTAGGAAACATGTTGGAGGCGGGTATAACTGTGATAGTGGCCCAAAGATGATCGACCATATCCACTCCTTAAGGCCATTGCACACTGAGTCCGAAATTTTCGTATGCGTTTTTCCGTATTCGTGATTCGGTGGCTCTGAATTGTTAAAACACCATTCAAACTGCTTGCTACGGATGCGAAAAACGCAGAGAATCGAACCCGATCCGATTTTTTTTATGACGGACGAAAGTTTCGTAGACCGTGAGCAAGCGTGATTGACATAACTTGAGGTCGATTTTTTTTTTTTTTTAACGTGCGAAAATTTCGGATGCGAATTTCGGACTTAGTGCGCAATGGCCTTTAGCATCCCACCCAATCTTGTTTAACTTGCTCAAACCATTTTCTTCCACTTGGTTAAACACTGATACATCAGCTAGTCTTTACTCCTATTACCACTGCCATCAAAAAGAAAATACAGCAAGCACTAAGATGTTTTCACATGCATTTTGTCTCCTACGTTTCCCTGGAGAAACACGCCTGAATCTCAAGATGGCAGAAATAACATTGGCACATCTTAAACCTCCTTGTACATATGATCTGTAGGATTCAGATACAGTGATGTGTTCGCCAAGCATGCCACCTGTTTGTTTTTTTGCAATTATGTAAGAATCTCTTGAATCTGCAATGTTGTATATAGATGAGCATGCTACGCCTTGCTGTGAAGATGGCCAGACCTTTTCTGACCTTCAATATTTGTGAGGGGTTATCTGATATAAACATATTCATTCCATTGTGAAATGTAATTCTCCCTAGAAACAAATCAAAAAAGAGCGCTACACCCTACACACGTTCATGCGATCCCTTGGACAGAATAAATTTCACATCTGCTGAACAGGGGATGCAGTGAGACAGGGGACCAACTGAACATGCTGTAAACGGTTTCCCACACTTTGCAACAATAGCCTACAACATGCAAGCCAATCTAATCAACATAGAAGCGGGGTGTAAATTTAGTTACATTTCACTTTCCCATACATGTCTAGCTGTCTATTTGTCCACTCAAAAATTGGTCTCTTCAAGAGTTTAAGATTAAAAGCATCAGACCAAATATGTTTTTCTCCAACTTACTGGTTAAGAAGCGATCGTTGGCCACCTGTTCCATCTAAGTGTTATTTCTGGGAACAAAAGCGTAGTGCTTGCCTGGATGTAAGTAATGTGAAAACACCTCATTCACGGCAGTTGGCAGCTAGCCATCGTGGGTCACCGGCTTGCACTGAGCTGATCAAATCCATCTCCACAGTGACTGTGCATGTCCCTGCTAAACCATTATCCTTCCGCAGTCCAGGGTAAATGAGGGCTAACGCATTACATGCTGTGAGTGAACCTGCCGCAAGCAATTAGGTCTCTCTCAATCCTCTGTTTTCCTTGGTCTGTGATTCACATCTGTTCCTTGACAACTACACTCAACTGTTGCATAAGTAACAACACATCATTTATGTTGCTGGACAACAGCCAGTTTTGGCTTGGTTTGTGAATGTTTCAACTGGCTGAGCAGTATAGATAAACAATTATACCTCTGTAGTTTTAGAAAATACAACAATAGATGTTAATAAATGTCTGTAATTACTGCATGTATTTTTACTAAACATTTTAATATACGAAAAATGACACAAATCGATTGCAGTTTAAGGGCCAAGTTTACTAAACAGGTAAATTAGCATGAGAGGGCAATTATAAAGCAATCTACTTATGCTTTTTTTTGCCAGTAAATGATGGAGCAAATACCACTAAATTGATGAGCGCAAACCCCGCATGATTCATTTAAATACTCTCCTCCCATCAATTTTGCATCTGAAAGGGGAAATCCTACATATGCAATAAGGCCAGCCACAAAAATAACCCTGTTCATGCCTTTTCAGCACTAATTTTACACTGCGTGTCTTTAGTGAATCCTGACAGTAATTTTTTTTTGTGCTGGAGCAAGCTGTTAATAAATCTTGCCCTAAATCAGATTGTATTAAAACATGTTTTTCTTAACGCTCTTATACTCACACAAGCTATCGTCATGTGAAGTGTCTTAAAATGTGCTTTGTGACCCTGTAGCAATAAAACTGAAATAAGCAATAATGCATTGCAAATGTTTCTGAGGACAGTTTTTTTTTCCTTCAGTCTTACTTCCTAAGATCTTAAGTAGCTACAAAAACAATGCAGCCACCAGTGTATCAGAAATCGAAACGGCCCCTCACTGACACCTGTAATGAGGTCACAAGGGATTGCGCTTTCTTCTTATACTAAAGGATATTCAGAGACTCGCTTGGGTTTTCAATGTTGCAGTGCGTAAGTGTGCAATCTAATTAGCTCTTTAAAAAACTGTTTTGTCTTTAAACATACATTTTGTTCTTCATCCCAATCTTTTTGCATCTTTTTAGAGTATTAGAGTCAAGCCTGTTAAAGATTTCAAGCACAATGCTGGAAGGGGAGGAAACTCAGAGCAGGAAACTTGAAGGCCTCAGTTTTAGCCTTCAAGTGGGTTTGAAGAGAGAGTGAAGGAAGAAATGTGAATCATTTGTCTGATTAGAGCTTGAAACCACTGATTGCCGCCAAGTACTTAGCCACCACTGATGGCTATATCCCACCACTCTGGCCTATTACTCTCAATCTGTGCACCACTAGTCAAGCACATAGAGAAAAAAGGGTAGATTTACTGGATTACCACTTCCTCTTGTCTGCCTTTTGTATTTTGTTTTGTGTTAAGCACATCAGTTGAATTTATATCCATTCACCTGCGGTTTCTCGTGTACCGTTTGGGTAGGCGACTGGGCCTGATCATCTTTGATCCACTGGGATTAGATTGAAGTTGGACGGGGTCTTGACTTGGTTGTAATGCTTGGCGCTTTTATCCTGGGAGATTAAATTAAAGGCAGGATCAGAGATCGGGACTGTCTACTGGAAGCTGCTTTGAAAGCAGCATTGGAGAGCTTTCTGTTTTGTACTTTAAACGTTAATGTCCTGTAGTCACAGCTTAGCTGACACAGTTGAGTTTAAAGAATTTGAATTTGACCTACTTTTCCTACATGTGCTCTGGTGTTGAGCGTAATGACGTCAATCGGTTGCTCTCGCGGCAAGTGATGCACACAGTCTATGATCCTCTCATGTGGAGACAACTAGTCTCAGGTGTAAATTTGACTTGGACCTGGAGATGTGAATGTAAAGATTTTAGGAGGTCAGACATATTTTAAAGCATTTTGATTTATTTGTGCCAGTGACCCACTTCCCACATCAACCTAAGACACCTTGTTCAAAACCACTGAACACATAAACCAAAAAAACATATATGTTCAGGTAAAACAAAATATTCCCTTAGTCATGTGAAATGGCATTTTATCATGTAAACTGGTATAGGAAAATGTTATTATGCTTCGAAAGATTATGAAAAAAAATTCTTCAGAATAATGATATTGAAAACAGATTAAACCTTTTATGTAAAACTCATATTGCATATTGTAGCTTTGTACATTTTCTTCTTTGTTAGGGCAACCTTTGATGTTGATGTTTTTTTATTATTGTTTATCTCACAGAATCCATCACAGGTGGGGACGGCCCTACAAGTGTTTTATAACCTTGGCAATCTGAGAGAGACCATAAGAAGTGTGGTGGATGGATACAGGACATCTGTGCAGGAGAACGTTGTTAATGCGCTGGACATTAAAGTCCTCACTCAACCTGCCAACACCAGAGGTTTGTTTGTTTAGTGCATTTGTTGCATCTGTGTTTCAGAGTGCTTGATGATTTTGCATTGTTTTAGTGTGTGCATTTTGTGTCTGCTATATTTAGGAGCCCCTGGCAGAGCCGTCATGCCCACTCCAGGGAATACGGCTGCGTTTCGAGCTGCTCTGTGGACGAATTTAGAGAAACTAATGGACCAGATTTGTGCCGCGTGTGGTCAGGTATCGAACTTACAAAGATATTACTATTATGAAACACTGTTATTGTCATTAGGCAAAACACCAGTAGTTCACATATGTCCCTATCCATTTTGTTTGGTGTTCACTTGTAAAGGCATTAAATATTTAGCTCTGAAATCAACTTTTGGGAAAAAATATGCAAATTAACTTAAAACTTTGTATTAAATACAAAATGCATGATATTAAAATCTTGTTTATAGAAATTCTGAAGGCATATCACACTGTGCTTATTTTTGTTTTGTTCCCCATTATATATATTTAAAGCTGTAAGACTGTAAGAACTGGAAGATGGCGCAACTCTCTGAGGGAACAAAGCAAATTAACATTTGAATTTCTCTCTTGTGCACCATTCGAGACGCAAGTCTCACCTAAGCAATCCTAATCTACATTTTTTACCCTTGACCCCCCATTCTCCCCCCACTCCTTCTCCCTCATGCTGAGATCACCTGAAATTCACCGAAAAATCTACATAGTTTAATGTGAATAATTATCATACAGTATCACACATGTTTGATATCATTTGAAATGTCTGAATGTCATTTGAAATGATACAAAGGTCTCATTCTCAAAGTAGTAAACCAAAAGGTAATTAGGCATTTAAGAGTTTAGAAATAATTCACATACAGTACATGGAAGGGTGTGTCTTCCAGGCAAATGGCCTCATGTTCTCAGAAGGTGTAAACTCAAAACAAATTCCCATTATTAGCAAATGGTTCCATGTAAATCAACTTCTGCCCCCAGTAAGTCTGGTATGGTGATTAATGTGAATTCCCACTGTGAACTCATGTTTACATATGAAATTAGGTCTGTCTATCTATATAATGAAATTCAACTAGAGCTCAGTGCACTTTCTGTTACCAGATTAGCCCGTGATGCGAAGTGCACCAAAACACTTTGCATTGTGTATCTTATAATTATAATGTCAAGGTATTGCATCTTATCTCTTTATTTCAGAGCATTTGGTGTTCGTATCTATTATCCTTGAACTGATTATGCAATTGGCGTGATACATTTACTTGACCTAATAAATTGTAAACATTTGAATTTATTCTAATCGACTCGGATATTATTTTCAGTAAAGAGTTAAAAAAGAATAATCAAATATTCGTTCACTTTTAATGATGCCCAGATATCATTTAAACCTTTTTCATTTATGGAGTCAGAAGAAATAACGAGTTGATACGTGAGAAAATATATTTCATTTAATCAAATTACTTTGTCACACGGAAAGACAGTAATGCGCAGAGACCTTCACCCGCTGATCGGAAAACCTCCTTTGGGCCGATCCAGCCGGGCTTTACAGAGCTAGCGTTTCAAGATTAGGTGACGCTTGAAAGGGGTCATTTAATATATTGTCTAAATTTTCTACTATGTTCCTGAACAGGTGCAGCACCTGCAGAAGGTTCTAACCAAAAAGAGAGACCCAGTGACTCATGTGTGCTTTATTGATGAGATCATCAAGGTGAGACGGATGATATAATTTCATACCTACATTTTGCTTTATTTGTTTTTGCTGGAATAGGTGTGCAATTAAATTTCAGCAGTTTGTGGAGTTATATGTATTGATATTGTGTGTATCCCATATGTGAAGAGTTTGTCCTTGATATGTAGTGATTTATTACAAAGGATTTTTGTGTGTGTTGCCCTTGCCTGTGGCTGACCTGCCTTCATAGCCCCTGCTGGTTTACTTGCTGCTGGCACATTAGCAGTAAATGACATCCTAATTGGTGTCTGCAGGTGGCTGGCCCCTCTATGACAAGGTTATCTACCCCACACGCATACACACTCATGCACACACATATATCCACCACACATTTTCAGCCAGACAGTGATTGGACAATTTTTATCTACATTCTCCATTTGGTTCTGGGTGACTTTGTGAACTAGTGTGTGTTGGCACACGCTGAGTGACAAGAACAGTGTTTGCAAAGGCATATGCAATGCGTTTCCCCTTTGGTATCCCCGACATCCGTGGCTCTCCATTCCTTCAGTTGCGAATTTGGCTAATTACAGCCGGTAATTAAGGTGCTATTTTCCGCCAAATGAAGGGCTAAACTGTGAGATCAGAGCAGTTTAGGAAGGGGTGGTAAGATTTCACAGATGGATTTCAAAGAGAGCATATAATGCAGTGATTTAGAACTGGCCTCTAGCGATGCATTTCCTTAAATCATAACCAGCAAAGCATATATGCGTCCAAGACTTCAGAATATCTGATGCAGAATTGTTACATGGGCTGTATTTAGAACGGCACACTAGGGCTGTAGTACTCGAGTCCGGAATTTTTCTATGGTCTTGGACTTGTCTCGGTCTCGGCCACTGGTCTTGCCAAATATGTCTTTTGGTCTCGACCGTGTCCAGGTGTCTTTATTATGTTCCCAGTAAGCACACATAAAAGCCATTTGTTTGCTCTGGTGTGAGCCGTGATTGCACCAGAACCAGCCAGTCGTCGAGATAATTCAGCACGCGCACTCCCCGGAATTTCAGGGGAAAAAGCGCCGCTTCCATGCACTTCGTAAATGTACGGGGTGTTAGGGACGCACCGAACGGCAGAACTGTGTATTGATAAACCTGCCCCTCGAAGGCGAATCTCAAGAATGGCCTGTGATGGAGGTCTATCTGGATGTGAAAGTATGCGTCTTTCAGATCCACAGTGAAACACTGCTATTATGAGGTATCACCATATGTCATCATTCTGTTTTCTTTAGATTAGAAGATTATATATTATATGATATCAAGGGGAATGTCTATACTTAAAAATCCTGGGTGTTGTGACACTGTTTTTGCTTTTAGATCAACAAATAATAACCCAAAATGATTGTCTTGATAATGTCATGCATAAGACTTTTTTTTCCTGTCCTGGACTCGGTCTTGACTCGGTCTCGAACCTTGTCTTGGACTCAAACCTCTTTGGACTAGGTCTTTACTAGTCCAGGAGCCAGTTGCATAAACCTCTAAGACTAGTCTTACAAGTTAGACATCAAATTTGTTTCTTTTAGACTGTTCATAGCTTTTTTTTTTTAAATCAGTTACATTAAAACGTAGATTGGCCTAATTTAATACCAAAAAGTAAGACTGACTGCCCCTGACTAACTGCTAGTGGGTCATACTAGAACTTAATACACTGTCTTAACGTAAAGGCTGTGTTTATGCAACCGGCCCCCTGGTCTTGGACTTGTCTTGGACTTGACAAAGGTGGTCTTGATTACAGCCCTACGGCACACTACTTGTATTATTATATGTTCTGTTTGCATATTGTCTGCAGTATGCAAATTTTACACATGCATTTTTATTTTTTAATGAAAATTTGTGTCCTTAATGATTTTATAATTTACGTAGAATTTTTATAGATTTATAAAAGCATTAATGCACTCAAGGGAGTGCTGTTTTGTTAATATGATCATGACTGAAGGGGTTTAGCTTTGATTATATAGCTGTGATTATTTTCACTATGTAAACAATACATGGAATACTGCACTGCTCAGCATGAAGCAAATCAACCATCATTTTAAACTTCTCTTTCTTTACGTAACATCTGGCTAAACTGACAAAGTCGGATTACAATAATACAATTTCATGATAACTGCACACCACTAGCTCATTTAAATAATTGTTTAGATCATGCGACGACAATATAGCATACAACTACATACTAATGCTTTCCATTGCATAAAGTATTTGCCAAAGAATACCAAATTCCATTTTAAACATAGCATTTCTTTGTGTGTGTGATTTTGAGAAAGAGAAAAGGTCTGTCTCCAATCATACAGTCGCTTTTGCTCTCTTACTCTGTTGGTATTCCTCCCGTTTTCACTCAGTAAACAGTTTCGGGGGAGATGAGTTGAGCGGCTTCTAATCACCTCTTGGAAATCGAGATATTCGGTCAGAAGATTGAGGTCTGCAGGAATGGGTGGGTGGGGGGGGGGGGCAGGTGGAGGTGTTTCCATGGCAACACCTTCTCCCGTTCTCCCATAGACCTCCCATTTTTCTTTCCTTATTGGAAAAAACAGAAAGAAAAGGGGGAAAAAAAGTTTGATTTCAGAGGGGTGGGTAGTTATGCCCAATTTGACCACCTCTCTCATATTAGTGTAAGAAAAAATTGTATCCGTCTTTCAAGGGTGATGAAGATAATAAAGGTAAAATAGTGCTACATCATATGTGTTGATTTAAAACGATGTAATATGTGTTGATATAAAAGTTCAATGACTCTTAGTAGAAAGGGACACCTTGAAATTCAGACCACCCAGAATGACTGACAGGGTGTCTTTGGGTGCTCAAAGAGCCATCAGCTGTAGATGAAAGAGACTCCCGGCATTTAAAAGGCCCCATGAAAGGTTTTGCAGGGCGGGCACTACTCTTGGAGCCTCACAAGGCTGTAAAAAGCCCTTCAGCACCTCTGAACCTTCAGTTTAACAGGGTGCATGCAAGAGATGAACTGCATATGAGGTTTAGGAAAACATACAGGAACTTTGTGCTCAATAAAGCTGCTGTCAGATTCCCTGGAGATTGGAAAAGGTGGGTGAATGCCATGTTTTTTTGTTTTCTTTCTCTGCCTCCACTTCAAAAAGCTGTTTTCAAACTCCCACAATCTCACACCTATATTTGTGGCTAAAACACCCCCCACACACACGCACCCATCGGAAAGCAAAACCTGCAAATCGCTACATTTAACAGTTACACAAGTAAGACAGACCTTCCCGTTGAATTCCCAGCTGCTTTTATGTAGCAAACAAGCCTTCTGGTTCCCTGGCATAAGTTAATCTCCACCGATGGCCCTCTTGTTCACTTCAGGTGTCATTAATGTGAAATACAACTCTACAACAGAAAAGAAAATTCACAATTGCCTGAAATAGTGGAGCGAATATGAAACTCGCTTATATTTTACTAGAGCAAAAAAGAAAGAAAAGCCAAGATTGGTAGTATTTTATTGATGATTGCACTGAAATCATGCCACTCTGTATGCCACAACCAATGGAAAATGTAATAATACATTTAGAATACATAATCTATAAAGAAATGTGTAAAGTTTATATTTATAGTCACATTTATGTAAGAATCTGAGTGTGTTATACTGTTATTTTATTTTAGCCTTATTTTTGATGATGCCACACTGTCATTACTAACATATTTGGCATGGACATTTTTGTGCAAAACCTGATGATTCATGATTTCATAATACAAGGACATCTTGTGAACTTTAGTGGACCTTTTGTACAATGTTCACATGCTCAGTGTCTACATTTCTTTTAAACTTTACATCAAACATTTTTAATATTCAATTTTTTTTTAACTTGCTGTTAATTCTAGATTTAAATTAAATCACAGATTGTCATTGTGAACCCACGGTATAATCCTTGATCTTTACCAACTTGGAAGTCTTATTCTTTGGAGAATTCTCAGATTTGTAGCTGCAGATATTGTGTGAATCATAAGACACAGAGTCATTTATATCACTGTAAAGTCAGTGCAAACCCCTTTAGGCTGATGTACAGTGAGTCAGCGCAGACATTCAGAGCATTTTGATACGCACAGGTGATACGCTCACCAGCCTCTCTATACACACACACATATATTGAGCAAGCGGGTAGATTAGCACATGCAGCACATGTCCATCAGCATTAGACTATATTTGTGTTGTCATGATTCCCAAATGATTATAGACTTCCCTATTTACACACAAATACACACATGGCTCAGACAGTCATTATTCTGTCAGTGATTTGCTAATGCCTGTGTTGTCTGAGTGATAGCATAGTCTAGGGTTCATATTCTACTCTTTGTGTATGTATATATATATATATATATATATATATATATATATATATATATATATATGTTTTTTTACCCTGTTCACTTGTTCAAATTTCTTACACCAAAATGATTATAATTTGGTTTCATGTGACAATTTTCCACCCTTTCTCCAAATACTACAACTTTTCTTGAGACTTTTGTATTGTATATAGACTGATGGATTTCTAGGCTGGTAACAATGCATTTTACAGACAAATTTTATCCATAGCAACTTGTAAGTTCATGCGTTCCCTTGGAATCAAACCAATGACCTTGTTTGATTTGCTGACCTGGCTGTTGTTAGTATCATGCTCTGGTAAGCAAAAGGTTATTGTTTCAAACCCCAGAAGGAACATTTCATGCGCTATAACCATTGCTCTCTTGATTTAGGCACTTAATTCTAGGTTTCTCCAGAGAAAATGTTTTCTGGATGAACGAGTCTGGCAAATGAATGGCAAATTTAAATTTCAGTACTAACTTCATTGATGACATCTACATTATTTTGGTGGCAGTATTACAACAGAAAACCATTCTTGATACCTCAGAATCGACTCATTAATCGAGCACATGGCTTATGATTGCAACCAGTGTCTATCTTAATTAAAGTGCTAAACATCTTGGACACACACACATATATTGAGCAACCCGGTAGATTAGCACATGCAGCACATGTCCATAAGCATTAGACCATATTTGTGTTGTCATGATTCCCAAATGATTATAGACTTCCCTATTTACACACAAATACACACATGGCTCAGACAGTCATTATTCTGTCAGTGATTTGCTAATGCCAGTGTTGTCTGAGTGATAGCATATTCTAGGGTTTATATTCTACTCTTTGTGTAAATATATGTTTTTTTTACCCTGTTCACTTCTATTTTCAGCCCAAATTTCTTACAACAAAATGATTGTAATTTGGTTTCATGTGACAATTTTCCACCTTTTCTCCATATACTACAACTTTTAGGACTAGTGTATGTAAATAATCTGTTATAGCCTAATCCCTTTGCATGTGAAATGAGTAAGAAGAAAATGTGCTTAAAGGAGTAGTTCACTTTTTAAAAAACTTTTGCTGATAATTTACTCACCCCCATGTCATCCAAGATGTCCATGTCTTTCTTTCTTCAGTGAAAAGAAATTAAGGTATTCGATGAAAACATTCTAGGATTTTTCTCCATATAATGGACTTCATTGGGTACCAAACGGTCCAAGGTCCAAATGACAGTTTCAGTGCAGCTTCAAATGGCTTTACGACACCAGACGATGAATAAGTGTCTTATCTTGCGAAACGATCGCTCATTTCAAAAAATAAATAAAAAAAGTTTAAGTTTTATAAGCACAAATGCTCGCCTTGCTCTGTTCTGTGATGCACGTTCGTGACTCTCCTGTTCGAACTCGTTCATCAAAATGAACAAATCTTTTTTCGAGTCATTTCGTTCGTTGAATGAACGAAATGACTCGAAAAAAGACTCGCTCAAAATTAACAAAATTTTTGAATCTTTCGAAAAAAGATTTGTTCATTTTAATGAACGAGTTCGAACAGGAGAGTCACGAACGTGCATCACAGAACAGAGCAAGGCGAGCATTTGTGCTTATAAAACTTAAACTTTTTTTATTTATTTTTGAAATGAGCGATCGTTTCGCAAGATAAGACACTTATTCATCGTCTGGTGTCGTTTAAAGCCATTTGAAGCGAAACTGTCATTTGGACCTTGGACCGTTTGGTACCCAATGAAGTCCATTATATGGAGAAAAATCCTAGAATGTTTTCATCAAAAACATTAATTTCTTTTTGACTGAAGAAAGAAAGACATGGACATCTTGGATGACATGGGGGTGAGTAAATTATCAGCAAAAGTTTTTTGTAAAGTGAACTACTCCTTTAATTAGTAGTTTTTATTGAGGGTTAAATGTGACCTGGACATTGGAGTCACTAAAGACAATCATATCAGCTTTGTTTGCATAGTGTGTTAATGTTTTTGTTTTTATGTGTGTCAAAGGCCATTGTGGTAAAGTTCAGCTCTGGCTGCTGTTTGTAAAGTGTTTTCTCCATCTCTTTTTCTCTCAGGATGGGCAGCCTGACATCTTGCACACCTTCTGGAGTTCAGTCACTCAGACGCTCTCTGAGGAGCTACAGAAAGCCACAGCTGGTGAGTTTCAGTCTGAGGTTTTTGTTTAAGATGATGCCCTGCCATGCATCTCAAAAGCTCATTCTGTGTGTGAGTGTGTTACACAAGCTCCCCTCCTGCGCCTCGTCTCTCTCTTCTCCTCCGCTCTTGCTTTCTTTTCATCACATTGCAGTCGGATTCAAACTCTATTACCCATGTACACACTTCTGGTGTTGCTTTTGAGAAGACTGACTGTTAACCCTTTCCTCTTCTAACTGAGCTTGTAAGCCATCTCAGATATTGTTCATCCGCAGCCTTTACACGATCATCTCGAGCCTGGAGGGCTTCTTGGAGAAGCGTTTACATTTCCGTAGTCTGAGATGATTCTTCAAGCTCAGACGCAGCCAATGAGAGAGTCCAGCATAAAGCAAATAAAAAATGATCTCTCCATTTATCTCAGGCTGTTATCGTCACTAAGGAGCAGGATGAATCAAGGCAGGTGTTTGGTTACAAGGGAATATGGAGGAAAATTGTGACCTTCAAAGTTCAAACGTGAGATTCATTTGACTCCACAGATGTGTAACCAAAACAGACTTCTCTCTTTACACAACATCTGCATACACAAGTGTTCGCAAATAAATTACAGCATTATTTGCAGTGTAGGGGAGTAAACAAAAAAGTTGTGACTGTTAATTTTACAATTTTTAATAAACTGCAGAAGGATAGTATGTCATATGATGATTCTTTAGATAAGTAGATAAGTGCTGTGTGCTTAAAATTAGCCTGTAACTGTGGAAGCTACCATTTCAAAGTCACTTCTTCCACCAAGTGAGATTTTCTTGAGACTTTTGTATTGTATATCAACTGATGGATTTCTAGGCTGGTAACAATGCATTTTACAGACAAATTTTATCCATAGCTACTTGTAAGTTCATGCGTTCCCTTGGAATCAAACCAATGACCTTGTTTGATTTGCTGACCTTGCTGTTGTTAGTATCATGCTCTGGTAACCAAAAGGTTATTGTTTCAAACCCCAGAAGGAACATTTCATGCGCTATAACCATTGCTCTCTTGATTTAGGCACTTAATTCTAGGTTTCTCCAGAGAAAATGTTTTCTGGATGAATGAGTCTGGCAAATGAATGGCAAATTTAAATTTCATTACTAACTTCATTGATGACATCTACATTATTTTGGTGGCAGTATTTCAACAGAAAACCATTCTTGATACCTCAGAATCGACTCATTAATCGAGCACATGGCTTATGATTGCAAACAGTGTCTATCTTAATTAAAGTGCTAAACATCTTGGACAGCACGTCCACCCTGCAGAGACACAGTAATTTAGACCGTGGCCTTGATGGTGCGGCCCTATTGATCCTTGCCTGTGTTATCACGACCTAAAGATGCTTTGTGCTTCACTCCCGCTGATCAATAGAAAGCAAATAGGAGCCTTTGCATCGCTTTCATTATCCAAATGCTTCTGCATTACTCCTTCTTATAAGCCTTTATCAAGCCTGATTTGAAACCTCTCAATCAAACTTGCTTTTGTATTCTCAGAACCCTAGGTGGCTTACTTTCATACATCTATAAGGGAACTTTGCCAAAATACTCTCAAAAATGGAGAATGTTCAAGGTGAAGATGCTCTCAAAAAAACTATTATGGCTCCAAGTGGCCATCAGAAAACATTTTAGCTCTCGGGTCGACTGTTATAGACTCTGTCTTGAGACATCACTCTGCCATAAGCCTTCAAAGAAGATCTGTTTATAAATGATTTATCGCTCTCTCTTTGTCCTAAAATACGTTTTGTGACTACTGACAGCTCCCTGTCTCTTCCCAGAATTCTTTCCTGAACTGTTTGCCTTTCAAAGAGGATGTCAAAGGATGAAGCCAGTATTCCTCTTAATGCTTAGTGTGAGCTTTGTCTTCCACATTGCTTGAACCCTGGGGACCCATGAATTATTTTGCTAACCGTCATAGTGCTTGTTAAGGGTCAGTTCTGCTGTTTTTATTATTAATGTTATTTTTCTTTTTCATTTCATTATTGTATCACAACATGAAAGGCAAAATCTGGACCTTGAATAAAACTTGTTCAATGAACATTTTTCACCATTTCACCTCTGACATTTGTTTGTTGTTGTTTATCATGAACCTCATCACCTTCCCTGAGGAAATATTTTCTTGACCGTCAATGGTTGTGTTTGTACACTGCTCTGTGGCAGTTTTATGTAGTGAAGAAATTTAAGCTTCACTGCCAGCAATAAGTCAGAAATGTAGCATCAGCTGAATATGGTTACAGCTCATAGTCAGTACTCCATCAGTAGAGCAGAACTATCGTGGCTCGCCTTTGTTTGGGTGACGGTGAAACAAAGATGGAAATCGTTTAAAATTCTTGCTCAATTATGCATTCATCAAATCAATCTGCATAGGAAACAATCTGCATAATATCCATAATTGAGCATTTAATCACATGTAAAATTGGGTTATTACCATATTAATGAATAAGTATTTTTATACAATTCCATCTGTTTGACTCTCCATGCATTCTCTTTATTTCGCGTTATTTTTTTAGAGTGGTTGGCGATTAGGGAATTGTGTTTTTTCAGGTCACTGTCTCGCTAAGAGAGGATATGTAGTTTTAAATCATTCTAGATAGTCATATGGTATTCACAAAAATGACTATTTAAAGTCAACCCTGACTATGGTTAGTTTCCTTTTAAACAAAAGTTCCAATCACAATTCAGTTAATGCTATTGTTTTAGTAATGCAGTCTTCTAAATATGGCTGCCCCCTAATAGTTGACCAAATGTTAGCTGACGAGAAGAGTCTTAGTTGACCAAATTTTAATTAGTCGCAAAATAAAGTCACGGACAGATTGTAAACTCAGCTGGTCCATGTGGTAATTCGAGTATGTTGGCCAGGAATGCCAAACATTCATCTATCATTCATCGACTTAACTATGGCTTATCATTTGAAACTTGTAAGTAATAGCATAACGTTTACCACTTTACTTGCTCTAACAATAACCTGGATAAATGTGCGTTATTATTGTCATATATCCAAGTGTTTGTGCGGACTAACCCGGAGACGCCGGCACGATCACTTAAATTGATTTCTGATAACCGTGGAAAGAACTTAAAAATACAAATATAAATTTTGGTCATACAGATAAACGCGTAAGACAACATTCAAAACTGTTAAGGGTCTACTTTTATTTTATAGCAACAATTTTTGCTTTTGTTTGTGAATTTTTTGCAATTTGTAAAAATTAAGGAAATAAACAGGATGTGCTTTCTGCAGTCCTGGGTAATGTCTACTTTTAAATGAACGAATTTAAATCCAAAAACACATATTCTCTGAAAATGAAATCTGTATGAAACATGCATTTTTCTCGATAGGCACATCCACTATACTGCAGAGATGACGAGTCTGTATCGTCAACTGCATCTTTGCACTGACTCAAAAATGCCTAGTTTATTAAAAAAATATAACAATGTTCAGATAGTCTCCGTTCTGTTTGTTTTCCCCGACACATTCGTATTACTTTTGCCGCTGCGCTGCGGCAAGCTTTATGCGTGTTCTTGAGCGCTTTATCTATATTTTAAAGGCTCAATATTATGGTTTGGTATTTCTCTGTATTATAGAACAATGTTACATATAATGTTCTTTCTCAACCCTCAAACTCAAACCATTTTCCAATGCCACCCTTCAGTATATATTTAAGTAATTAAATTAATATAAGCGTGCGATTAAGTCGAATTCTGGCTTAAAATAACGACTACCAGTCGACTCGAAAAAGTCGGGGACAGCACTGTTCTAAAATCTAGCCAATATTGGGACAAAAGACACAACACATGAATTTATCCAAGTGTCCATCTTCGCTATTTAAACGCGCCCCCCTCTCTATTTTTTTTTTTTCATTTGTTCACAGCATCAACCTTCCTGAAGCAGGCTCTGGAAGGAGAGTATCCCAAACTCTTGAGGCTTTATAATGAGCTGTGGAAGCGGCTGCAGCAGTACAGCGCCAGCATACAGGGGGCGCTGGCGAGCAGTGGTGCGGGTCTAGATGTGGAACTGCCAGCATCAGAGCATGAGACTGACGATATGTTCACCCGGACCAAACCAGACTATGAGTGAGTACATGTACACTAACTCTCTAACATTTTTTTTAAAATAATTCTTCTGTAATTACTTAACGATTTAATCAAGTTTAGTCCCATACAGCAATGTTCCATGATACATAATAGTTTCTACCAAAATACAGTAGCTGCTACAATATTTTTTTATGACAGTGGTTGCTAATACGAAGTTACTAGAGTTTTATTGTAGTTACAACAGTAACTGTTATGAATATGGTCTTTTTGTAGAAACTATTATTTCCATGAAACATTTTTTTCAAGGGGAATCTATAGTAATGCTTGTTTTTAGTACAAAATTGCAGCTATCAATCGCTGAAATGAAACATGCTGACTGATTTAACATTTTGGGATGTCAAATGCAAGCAGTCAAATAGAAATGCCACGATTTCTCATCATAAAAACGAGAAGTTCATTATCTACACAAGCTATCATCTTCCTAATCATTCCTGGTGGCGCAACAAAGATTCTGCCTACCCGCAAAGTGCTCTCAAAACTGATCTCATTAATCACACAGCATTTCTGCCTTTCACCTGCATAGAGAGATGCATTAGAAAGCAAAGAAGCTCTTCTACTCTCAGGCACATTGTCAAATAATCTCCTAGAATGCATCAACGTTTCTGCCACTGCTCTGATCAAACACCCAGATCCCATAATCACGATTGTCCCCTAAACGGCCCACGTTTTACGCACAGTTGATCCTATCCCATAATACAGCTCAAAAAATCTTGTCAAGATGCATGACATAGCTGACAACCAGCAATTAAAGCCAAGATTATTACAGCATCTTGTCAAAAACTAGCAAATGTCAGGGTTATGTGGGGGGTAAACGGTTTTCTTTGTATTTTATTTAGCAGAAAATCAGTAGATTTATATTTGGCTCACATAAAAGACCTTCTTTGTGGTAGAGTTCTGTGCACTGCTGAAAGTTCAACATTGAACAGCATTCGCTGAGTTAAGTTTAGAGAGAAACAAAATTGATGCTATTGTTATGGAGAAATCTATCATGTGTTCATTTGCTGAGCTCCTTTTGTCCTGTCTTTAAAAGTCAGGTTCAGCTGTTTTTTAGTTTCTGACAATTATGATGCTGATTTTCTCAGCCTGTTTACAAACGCTTACATTTTTTGCTTTTTAGCATTTTGATGAAAAAAAGGAAGCGTGCATAATTTATGATAATGAATGACTTTTAACCCTCTATTTCACATTATTTGTCCAGTTTTTTTGTAATTATTATTTTAATGGCGATTCTTATTACTGTAATACAGTATATTTTACTGTATTGCAGTAAAAATACTAACTAAAATGTTTTTTTATTTAAATCAGAATAAATGCCAGAAAACTAATACTATATCAGGATATATACAGTAAATGCAAATCATTACTTTTTTATTTTATAGTGATGAGAATTAGATTTTTTGCATTATGATAATGAAAATTTTAGAATCAAATAATATTCTAAAATATGCTTAATTTTCATACCTTACAATATAATCAAAGGTCTGAAACTTTTAATGAAAATAGTAGCCATTGAGGAAACAGTATTACTACAGTCATATCTCAGTTATGCTTTTTATCAACAATTGGTCAAACAAAAGAATGATTATTTGAAATTAAGAAGCTGTAAGCCAGGAGAAGTAATTTATTACAATGGCGAAATCAAATGCTTGAGGCTTTGATCCCTACTGAGATGAGAAGTGTAAGTAGGCTACGGTTTCATTAAGGGCCATTCGGTACTTTTGATTTAGTCTAATTTGTAATTATCTCTACGGGCAGGCCTCTGATTAAATTTACAGATTTAGGTCAGTGAAATTGTATACATACACACAGTGTATGTAATGTGTATCACATCATACATGTCACGTATTTATCAAAATAACATCATGTACTCAGAGTACATAAAGTGATAATAGTTTGATGACAGGAACATTAGAGATGACCTCAAGGTACAGCAACTGCCAGAAAACACTTTGTCTGGCATTTACTTGTTATACTCTTTGTAAAGCAAATTAATAACTGTTTTGATGGGGTTTGTTTCCAGTCCAGAGAAGGATCTGAAGGATTCTCTTCAGCCATATGAAGCAGCATACCTGTCCAAGTCTCTGTCCCGACTCTTTGACCCCATCAACCTTGTTTTCCCTCAAGGGGGCCGAAACCCACCCTCTAATGATGAACTGGACAGCATCATAAAAACAATAGCCAGGTACACCTCCAAAATACATTATAACTCTTTCAATATACTGCCTTCTAAATAGGGATGCAGCGATTACCAGATTTCACAAATAACCGCGCTTTAAAACGTCACGGTTAATTAATCGTAAAGACTATGCTACACCGAGTGTTCTGCACGGAACGGAAATTTTGCAACTAACTAAATAAATAATAAAACTAATAAACTAATAAAACCTAGTTTATTAGTTTTATTTATTTAGTTAGTTGCAAAATTTCCGTTCCGTGCAGAACACTCGGTGTAGCATAGTCTTTACGATTAATTAACCGTGACGTGTTAAAGCGTTTTAAAGTTTATTTTAAACTAATAAAACCTAGTTTTGAATGAAAAAACTAGTAAGAAAACCTATTGACATGTTCGTCAATGAGTAAAAACTAGACGAAAATGTTAGATAGTGACGATTTGGGAAGCGATCCAGTCAGAAGTGATGGCCTGCGTTTGTGGTAGATGTGCACATTTGTACTGTAATGTGCTCATCTACCCAGCGGTCCCATAAAACGTTAAAAAATGTAAACGTCTGGGAGAATGAATAGAGCAGACATATATATATAGATCTTAATAAGAGTGACGATGCAAAAAAGAGCTCTATTCTTTACGGTTTTCTGTGCGCACACACCCGACCCAAAGCGTGCAGCCATGCACAATAGACACCTATAGCGCGCGAGTACTGAATTGAGCTCTCTTTCGTGTCTGAATAGACAAATACACACAACATTATGTCTAAATGTCCGTTTTGGAGAGTATTCATGTAAACTAGGTCTATGTCGGTTATGTCTTAAACAGTTGTGAGTGTATCGGATGTGGATCAGTGCAATTGGATCCGCATGTCTTTGGACATGATCCGATGTCTTAAACTGATAGTGGATAATAAACCTATTGCGGTCTATTTTCTTGTATTGATCAAGCAACAAAAGAAAAAGAGAAAATCATTCACTGTTTGTTAATAATAAGGATTAATTATATTCATACAAATAAATATGTCTGCTTGAAAGAATAAAGAATGATGTATGCAAGTAGTTAAAGAATGCATATCTCATTCATTGAAAAGAAGACTGTGTTTTACTTTAGGAAAAGTGGTTTTCATTTTTTACATTTGTTTTCTTTTAAAAGAAATACATGGTTAATATTTAGCTTACATTTAATTCAATAGATCCAAAGACTTTGTTTATTCTTATTTTCATTGGGATTTATTATCCCTTTATAGTATTATTTATGTTTTTAAGTCAAATATCAACAATATATTGTTTTCAGGTGTTCTACCTCAGGTTGAAAATAAATTTAGAACAAACTAAACGCTTGACAATTTTGTGATCTATTTCAAAGAGCCCTGCAGCTTTTGATTTAATTTGTTATTTTTAAAAGGAAAATACTGGATGTTTACAAAGCACTTCTCTTTAATTCCAAAGAAAGAGATTGATTATTGTTTGTCATTTTATAATTTTGTACTGTGTTGTGGCAGGAATAAATAACACATTAAAATCTAGTGTTGAGTGTTCATGTGATATTATATATTAGTAGTGTTGTGAAATTAACTGTTGCATAATAATCGTGATAATCGTTAAATCGTGATTATTTCTCAGACAATAATCGTACTTACAAAATCTGTAATCGTTGCATCCCTAATTATAAGATATCTCATTTTGGCCAAATGTTAAAGGGTAAGTTACCTGATTTTCAACCAGCTTTGTATTGTTACAATGTCAGCAGTATATGTGAATTTCAACTAAACTGTTTGTCAGCGAAAGAAAAAAATTATAAATCTACAGACCGAGCTTCCGCATTTTTGTATTTCCACCCACAGACAGTCAGATCGAAAGAGAAGAGTGCCAAAATCAAAAGTGCATTATGGGTGTTGATGTTTTTTGGCAAAAGGGAATGCCATAGCCCTTTTTCTGTTTTCTCTAGTCATGTAGCACTGATTATTGCATTTTTTTTAATTGCATTTCGCCTGCATAGACAGCCTAGTTTTATTAAAAGCCCATTTTGCCAGTGGTGAATTACCCCTTTTAAGGAAGCATTGCATGTATTCTTGATAAGGAAGGTAATCCTAATACTAAAAGCCTTAATTTAATTCATTTAATACTAAAAAGCATTGATATAATAAACAGTCTAATCTATTTACAGATGGACAAATAATGGGCTGGAGAATTTATGATGATTAAATTGGACTACTGACACTGTTTGTATTGACTGTAATTGGTTGACAGTTGATCCTGTGTGTTGTTTTTGCACGTTAGTGAGCTGAATGTTGCATCAGTGGATTCCGGCTTGACGATCGCAGTGGCCAAGAACGCAGCCAAGACGGTGCAGCTCTTCTGCGTCAAGTCAGAGCAGCTGGTAAGAGACACACAGGGATAATGAGCTAGGTTGAGTGGGAGGCTGTCTGCTCTCATGCCCCTCAACCCTGCCAGGGAGGTGACGTACACGGTTGGCGAATGAGCTCATTATGAAAGCTGGGGATGGTTGGGGCTCATCTCTACAAGCGTCAGGGAATCAGTGCACCTGCTGAGAGCCGTGACCTGGACAAGAGGCGGGGAGGATCCCATCCTGCCAAGTTAGAGGTGCTAGTTGCTTTGGTCTATAAATCAGGCCAAGGTGAGAATACAGAGTGAGATTGTGTCAGAATGCTAGGTCAGTAGTTGCTCAACTAACAAATAAATACCTGTAATTGGATGAAAAATCTGTATGCAACACAATGTTCACGCTATTAGTTTACTAAATGTACTTCTCTGTTGCTATTTTGTGGGCATTGAAGTGGTCAGAGTGGATTGAGTCTCCATCTCAATGTAAATAGTGACCAGTTTCCCAATGATCCTCCACATTGAGTTACATGAAGATAACCGGCGTAAAAAACTTTTCAATGAGATCATTAATCAATAAATCAGTAGATTTATCTGGTTCGAGTTAGCTGAAAAACTGATCGAGCTTTCTGAGAATTAATCCATTAAATCCTTATTCAGTCAATTTGTCCTGTTCTCCAAAGATCCTGCGGCTGACTTCAGAGATAAGACAAAAAAAATAATTTAAAGGCAACATGAAAACTTAAATTTGTCCTATTTACTTTCTTGAGGGGAAAAAAACATTTCATGGTAATGTAAAACCTTGATCAACATTTGACACAATTATAAAATGGTAATTTCCAAGCCTTGAGAGAAGTCATGGAAATAACTATAGCAATCAAAATTTTCTTGTTGTACTTGGCTCTAAATTTTTCATAATTTAAAACGGGGGGTAGTCAACCTGCCAGTAATTTTCAGTGATCCTGAACCTTGATTAGGTGGTTCAGGCGTGTTTGATCTAGGAGGAGATTTCTCCATGGGCAGATTTGAAATTATTTCATTGCCTATAATGTCTCTATTAGGTAATTAAATGTTTTATCCTCATCCAGTAATCATGAACACATGAAAAAACGTCATGGATATTCACCTGTAACTTTCTGGTCTTTTAAATAACTTTTTTGTATAATCATGCTTGACCCTACATTATTTCTTGCTGAATATTGTATTTCACTCCGAACATAATGAAAGTTCAATGTGTTTTGATTACTGATTTATGTTGTCGGACTTTTCATTTGTATGTTTGATTTCTTTAATTTTCCTCTCAGCTGTTTAAACTGCCTCTCAGCTTTAGAGAAAAGACTCGACTCGCAAATGTAGGTCTATCTCCATTCACTGTGAGCCGGAGGTGTGATTGATTTTGCCTGGCCAGGGAGGGTGTGATTGGATTAGTCCAGTGTCTGTCCTCGAATCACTGGCCTACTGACTCAATCTGTCTTATGTCAGCAAGCAGATGAATAACGAGAGTTTGGTTCTGTTCTTTCCTTCAGGACAGATGTGTGGGATGAGCCATCAGAACCCTGTGAACTCAATTCAGGGTCAGTTCAGAGCCAAACCTTGACCTCTCCTTGGACTATGTTCAGGAAATTATATCATAGTAGCATATTGCATAAATCTCTTAAGCAGGCCTCACATTCTTGGGAACAAGAAGATCCCCAAGACACAGATGGTTTCTTTTTTATCAAACCCAGCTTAACACGATCACAAACAGACTACTCGGTTAATGGATGGATATTAATGAAGACAAAGGGAAGGGCTGTATCTCTGACCTCTCATATCCTTCCTGCAGTGATAATAGAAAGGGACTTAAACCATCTCTAATGCAGCGATTTTTCGCAGAGTGCACTTGCAGGGAGAATGATTCCTGAAACGTGGCTAAAATTGCTGCCCAATCTGCCGTATGGATGGCTTTGAGAGTGATTCTTTCATCACAGAAGCTGAAGCCAGTGTCCTGATGATGCACATTAGCCGCGTTTCCACTGCCGGGCCAGGGCCGAGCCGTGCTAGTGCGTGCCAGGGCCAGTCGCGTTTCCACTGTCACTTCCGGGGCTTGATCGGGGCTTACTCAGGGCCAACGGCCAGGATTTCTGGGCCGTCGAATACCTTAGGCCAAAGCGGGCCAGCTCGGGCTAGAGGCGTGGGCAAGGTAAAAGGCGTAGTTTATCGGTGTTAGGGAAACTTATGGTCTGCGGCAAAGCCGGCAAGATGCACATTTCACTTTTTTTATATCGCGCAAAATAATCGCTGCTCGAAATGGAGAATCGCCTGTACTGGTCTGTCGAAGATACCAAAGCTCTTCTGAGAATTTGGGCAGAAGAAAGGGTACAACGTCAATTTGATGGCGTGTGAAGAAACGAGGACGTTATAAAATACATTGTTGCTGAATTTTCTAAGCTAAGCATTCAGCGAGCAACGCTTCATGTTGCGGGGCTACTGGCCCGGCAGTGGAAACGCAAGCCCGGTGCTTAAGGCCTAAGGCCTAAGGCCAATGGCTCTGCTCGCTGTTAGCCCTGGCCCGACAGTTGAAACGCGGCTATTGTCATTGTCCAATCAGATGATGCAATTAATGCCAGTTTTCTTCAGTAGCTATGCTGAGAAACACTGTAGAGTTTTACTTAAGTTACAAACACTCTTCGATAGTTTAACTAAAAAATATATTTTTACCTCAAATGTACTTTTGTTTTAAAAACTACTTTAGGTTATCTTAAAATGGCTTGTTACTTGGCAAGCTACAGTTTGAAAGAAGTTTCCTGTAATCTGGTTTAGCTATAGGGGAAATATTTGACAACAGTGCTCTTCTCTGAGGATTACAGAGGTATGATGTTTTTGGTCTTCGGGCAGACATAGGGTTGCATGGCAGTTAATCTCAGAATGGTTCATTTATTGGACTTCAGATATGCACCGGGGGCTTTGCTTTATTTAACATCAGGTGTGAAGGAGCAACCCACCTAGAATCATGACTAGTGTTACTGCATCTCCTCACCTGCCACGGGAAACGTTAATTAACTGTTGCCTTTCCATTTTTAGACCGTTGCCATGGTACTCACATCCTATGTGGCTTTTCCTCGCAGACGATGTGTGATATTTCTTTTTCTCCCCAATTTTATTTCCCCAGCCCCCAACCTTTGATGAGAGGAGGCCGTGCTTCTTTTTTACGATTTTGACTTTGAGTTATTTTGTCTGTAGCAGCTGTTTGTTTATGTCAGTAGGCAGCAATGCAGCACGAATGTGTTTGTGTGCGGTGGTCCACTCGTGACTAAGGCAACTCTCTGCTTGTTAGTTCCTGTGGTGTGGCACTAAGCAATGGCAAATCCTTCTTCTTTTTCCCCTCCCTGTTGCTCACCCTCCTACCCACAATGCCACCTGCTTTTGCTGTCTGAGCTCCATGGTGACGCCCGTGTCTCAGCATGCTGACCGCTGTGCCACCACTGAGCAAAGCGCTTCTGACCTCAGACGAACACTGGGACATCTGGGGAAATTAGTGGTAGCCTGCGGTCACCTCGCTTTTGAAGTTGACTCTATGATTATTTACTCAAGTCTTTGGTTGTGACACTTAATATTGTTTAATCCCTCTATTTTCTCCCTTTCTTCTCACTTCCTTCTGTCTTTCTCTCAGCTGTGTACGCAGGGGGACGCCAGTCAGGTGATCGGACCCCTGACCGAAGGCCAGAGGAGAAACATTAACGTGGTGAACTCTCTTTTCCGCCTGCAGCAAGCTGTGGCTAAAGTAAGTCTCATATGCAAGACACTATAGTTATTATAGGTTTAGTTCACTCTTTAATGCCGGATTTTTTTCATTTATTTACCCTTGTTGTTCCAAACCCATACCTATGTCTTTCTTTCTTACATGAAACAATCTGTTGATGATTTAAAAGACTGTCTTCTGTACTTTGATATGCAATCAAAGGGAATGGGGTAGGGTGCTAAAGCTGCAAAAATCAGTAAAAGTACCATACTACAAAAAAAATCAGTAGAAGTACTACAAAAGTATTCAGACTTGTGTGCTAAATTCCTACATATTTGAATATACATGGCTCCAATAACATTTGACAGCCGTGGTAAATAGGAAATCAAAAATGTCCTCAGACAAAGCTGATATAGCTCTCATAACACTTGACATATAGTCCATAAGGGCTAAGAACTATTTATGTGGTACCTATTCGATTTCATTGTATTGTAAAAAAAAAAAAAAAAAAAACCTCTCTGGACATTCTGCACATCTCTTTTTGTGCTTTTAGTTCTAATGGCATGTGGTGATTTAATAGATGTTTTGCCATTATGTGCTTCCCAAAGCTGTGTTTTATAAACAGATGCTCATAAGAACTCAATCAGCAAAATGCATGAAATCACTACTAGAAAACTGTAGTGGGTATTCAAATATTAGACTGTTTGAAGTTATTATAGAGTCCTGCAGTATTATAAAACTCCTCTATGTGCAGGACACCTGTCTATAAAGAACAAATGGCTGCAGTGCCTTTACTCAGTCTTTCCTCATGAGAGAGTCTTGGGGAAACTGCAGACTCATCACTAGTCATATCTGTACAATATGAGTAGTGATATTTCACAAGTGGCTTTTTAAGCACCAGATGATGTAGTTCCCGGTCTGCCTCATTAAAAAAACATGACAGCAGAAGCTTTTTCTTGCCTGTGATTAATAAGGTAATAAAAAGAGATTACTCTATGATTAAATATTTAAACTGGAGGTGATCAAAGTTTTACTTGTGAAAAGTGAGGCCGCTTGTTTCAGTGGGATTATTTGTTTTAGGGCCTGAACTGTGAGTAAGGACAGGAATTATGGTTTAAGGGCTATAAACGTTGGATGATTTCTGATTTTGAGTTGTTTTCAGGTTATATCTGGACTGGGCACCTTTCCTCCAGGAGCAGAGCAATCGCTCACAGCATCTTTACAGGTAAAGCAAAAACTGCAAGATCCCATTAACACCTAGTGTTAACATCACAATGATCATGAAGCATATTCATAGTTAATATAGCTTCTAGATTAAATAACAATGCATTCTACTTGAAACATCACATTTGTGGTTACATTGAAATTCAACGATATGTGCTTTTTTGCTATATGAAAATGCAGCGATAAATTGACAGTAAATTATATATAGTCACCAAATAAAAGACGAAATACAATTAAGACCAGTCACTGGAGATGCATGTTAATAATAGGGTGTAAACGACGCCTAACTGCATTTGGTCACATCAATATCTTTTTATACATGTATTTTATTTAGACATAAGCTCACAGCAGGCTGTGACGGATCAACTGAAGTTTGAAATCCAAGTGCAGTTTATTCCAAAATCTAAAAATGTACAAAAACAAAACAATGACTTGAAAATAAATGTAACATGAACTTGACTAGGCTTGGTATGGCATGGACATGAAACTCACAACAGTGGGTTACAGCGTAATATGACAAAGCTAGACTCAGAAACATGGTAACATCAGGGGTATGAACGCAATGACACAATGGACTAATGGGAACTTGACACAATAGAAAAACAAAAGCACAAGGCATGATCACATGGGGAACATAGGAATCACCATAAAAACAAGAACCCAACCAAACACCAACCCTTACACAGGTAATGCCTTCTATATTCATAACATTAATTTTATATTGCTTTTTTCAACAAGTGCACTGCACTATTTATGCAGACAGTGGTGCGATACAACATTAAGCTTTGAGTATTTGTTTGTGCATCCGTGATAGAAAGAGATTTAAGAGGCGAGCGCATGGGACAGTGAACAAAGGGTCAGAATTTTGATAGAAATGCAGCAGCCGCACACAATCACACACAGAGGCTGAAGGTGGTTTTAGAAAGTAATTGGGTAAACATTGAGCTGCTCTGAATTCATCGGTCTCTCCCCTGAGGTAAATTGGCTATCAGATGAGTAAAATGGTCATTCTCTTCCCCTTTATCTCTTTTAACAAAACCTGCCAGCTGTACGGGATCGCGTTCACTCTCTAACCCCTGATCTTTAAGTGTAAACACAACAGTACAAGGTGAAAATACACTACCACACTTTACCACCCGCTGTCCTCAGAGTTGGGCACCCACTCTCTTCCTATGTTGGGTATGTCATCTGACAAACCCCTGTCCCAAATGACTCACATGATGTGGGAACGTACGGTCTTGTGGCCTTTATTTGCACATGACCCATGAAGTCCATGAGATCATGGTTATCAGAAGATCTTCCACTTATCCTATTGAAAAGAGTACAGTACTACGTGTCAAAGACTTGTAAAATCAATCACCTTTATTTATATAGCCTAGCGCTTTTTACAATACAGATTGTTTCAAAACAGCTTTACAGTGATAACAGGAAAATAATGCAACAAAGTTTTTTCTGCTGTACAGCAATCTAGAAGAAAACAGTGTCATAGTCCAGCTTAAAGCAACACTATGTCGTTTTTGCGGTTTTCGCTCTCGGGGTCCCCCTACAGTTAGGAAACAGTATTGTCTTCTACTACTGTCGTAAAATCTGTCATGGTTACACCAGGTGATACACGTGTGCATTTGTTGACAAGCCGATACTGTCTTGAGTTCTCGTGGGCAGACTGCCAGCGTTGCGTGTGAAATGTCTTCATCCCAGGTACATTGCCATATATTTCAGCATGTTATATGAATATAATTTCATGGGTTTTATTTTTTTCAAACGTCAAAAGATCGCGTAGCTCACGTTTACAAGACATCGTCATTATAGTAGCCTATTGTCTACTGTTTTACATAACGGATATGCTAATTCAATTCAATGTTTGTGTGGAAGAAAAAATCTATTTGCATTATAGCCAGAGGCAAGACACTTTCACCAGAAAAATAAATACACAAACATATCAGCCTGCAGACATTAGGATAGTTATCCTGAAAGATTATTTATTATAACCATCGTAAACTAGCATGTTAGTGTAGCTACCAGATTGATGATTCGCTACTCTACTAGCATTACTTGATTCATGAAGATAAATGGAGGACCAGATAGATTCAGTAACATGGCCAGGCCATGTTATTCAGCCTTTTACATTTCGCGTGATAGTCAGCTCCCTGACTCCCTGATTTATTTATAAATGTATAAAGACTTTACAGATGACTGACTGCTGCGCTTGTGACAGGGTGCATGTTACTGAAAGAACGAGCAGAGAGCCGGTCGCGCGCGTGCACACTCTCACCGTCTTCAAACTGTCTTGCTCTACCTCCAAATAGGGATCCTCGTCCGGTCTTTTAATTTGTCACTCTCCCTTTTTCTTCTTTTAGTCTCCTCTGACAAAACCTTTTCCTTCTTCCTTTTAGTTGTTGCTTCGGTCATGACAACAACATACAGACGGGTATCAAACACTAGTTGGGCTCTCACGTCAGAATCTGAGGAAGTGGGGGAAGTGACGTATGCCGTAAAGCAGTCGAATTTTGTAGTTTTTTTTGTGCTCGGGTTCCTACCCGAAACCCGAAGTTACATAGTGCCAGTAAAAGCGATACAGACACTGTCAGGCTATGGCAGACGTGTCATTCAGCCTATTGTAAGTCGATGTACCATCACAAGGGTCTTGGAAATATATAATGAAGGTTGAAAAACTACATAGTGTTACTTTAAGTAAATTCAGTGATGGTTCATTTGAAAGTTACTAATTGAGTTAATTTATCTATATAGCCGCTCTGGAGAAAACCGTGATGTCATCATCCAGCTCAGTTAATTTCTCATATAATGGTGACAAATGCAGGCAGATCAATAATATTATTGAATATTAAATATCACAACTAAGCAAGCCAAAAGCCAATGGCGACAGTGGCAAGGAACCAAAACTCATCAGTGACAGAATGGAGAAAAAAATATTTTTTTTCAGTCGCTCAGTTCTCCTCTGGCCAGCCAACAGTGTTTGATCTATGATTCAGGCAATATTACAGGTCAGAAGGAAATTGGATCAGAACATTCAGCTCATTCTGAAATATTCTGTAGTCACATTCGATATAAACTTGTCCCAAATGAACTTGGACTGACTTGCATCACCAACGTGTAGAACTGAAAGGCATGACGGTGCCATTTAAGACAGGACATCACCCTTCACATTTCTACTCCTCATCACATCACACTCTTTACATCTATTCTGAACCAGAACACAACAAACACAACAGAATGAAACGAGGCACCAATACCTCCAAACCTCTAGCTGGGCAGAGAATGATGGGAAAGCTAAATCTGTTGAGTATGTGACCACCAACTTTGTTGTGAGGGGGTTTACGAGGAAGAGATGTGCACATGAGATTTGCTCTTTATCTCCTGCCTGCAGGGAATTTTACCGATGACGGGTCCTATTTGGTCAGAGAGACCTATTGGGTTTGCATTGATGTTGCATTGATGGAGAGTCAGATAAGAGTCTAGGACGAGCTGCCATGACACACGCGATGGTCAGACTGATGTCCCATCAGCAAATGTCAGGCCATCACATGGGAGGAGGGAGAGCAGGTGTTAGAAGGAAATGCTACACAAACCGATGACCTTCAAAAGAAGAAACTCTTTCACACCTTCAATAACAATGATTCTCTCTCTTCTTGTTAAATTCATTCTTTTTTGTCTTTTGCAGTCGGTTCAGGCTCTGATGAGTAGTGCCGTTCAGCCCCTGCTGAATTCTGTTACTGACTCCGTCGAAGCAATACTCATTACTATGCACCAGGAGGATTTCTCTGGGTAAGCAAGCATCAAACACACTGTTATTGCATTGTGCTATCAGTACTGTATATACAGCATATATTGCATGCATTCCAAAACAAATACATGTGAAACTACTCAAAGATAAACAGAATTTAATATAGTTAGTTTTCATTTTAATTTAATGTTGTTTTGACTTTTGACAGTTATATCAAACAATGAGTCAAGGAGGATGATAATTAGATTGCTTCCAGTTCATTTATCACAGGCTTTCCAAACTTTTTTGTCAGCCCCTGAGATTTTAAGTTAGCATTTCAATAATGTTGTCACATTTGCATGTTCAGGTCTCTGATGTTGATAAATTATAAGTAGTAGTGTGTTTTAGCTCTATAAAAATAAAGTAAGAAATATATTACTGTTGTAAATTACCACAGTACTGTAAAATAAATATTTGATAGTTAAAATGAAATGTTGCATGCTTCACTCTGAAACTGCAGCCTTTGATTTTATTAAACTCCTTGCAGTTCCCTCACAAACTGATCAACAAGTTGTCCAGAAAAGTAGTAAAGTAGTCCGAGTAGTTTAACCGGCAGCTGAAAAGCAAGAAACCTAACACTCCAGTTTTACTCAATTTTCAGATATATATTTGACCATTTCAAAATACCTCACAAAACAAATTAGAGATGTCAGACTTGGGATTTATGGTTGCCCAAAGATTGTGTTCTCCCCCTTGTGGGCTTTTCCTCAAACACTAACATGGCATTTGGGATTGTGTGCCCTATTTAATCTTGAAGGCAGTTCTGTGATCAGTTCTCTCTCAGCTCACCATATTTCAACATAAATGGTTTCTTAAAGCAAGAACGTGTGATGGGTGTGCTGTCATATTTCTTTACCATTTAAAAAATGTATGGGAGTGCTGCCAGCATTTTTAAAATTAGGTATAACAATGCTACAGTGACAGGGTGATGCAATTTAGTTTGCCAAATTAGTTTTGCTCCAATTTGACTTTTAATTTCACTCTTTCCCTAATGTTCAGTCTTTAGGCTTTACAAATCTCAATTCAGTTATTTGTCAAGCTGAAAGATGGCATGAGAGTGCGAGTGCAACCAGACTACAGACATGAAAATCCTCATGATGTGGGGATGTACATGTGTGTTTTTGACATGTTCCCTGAAGACTCTTTTGCATTTATCTCTCGTCGTCTCCTGCTCTTTCTCTCATTCGTTGGTCTGGTTGGTCCAGCCAATACAACAGAGAGTGATGTGCCAGCGTTTGATAACATTTAAACCATCACCCCTGTAATTCAACGCGGCTTCCTTTTGTCCACATCTCTCGTCCCCTCAGGGCAACTAGAGTCAGGCTTGGTGGACTTGTTTTATTTTGTGTCCCTGCTGTCGGGCACTCCTGAGGAATGACGGCAGAGAAATAAACATGCTATAGAGATGGCTTTGTCTAAAAAACACCATGTCAGCAGCAATCTTTTTTGTAGATGAGCTAAATGGGAGAATCTCACGAAAACAATGTCCAAGTCATATTTTACTGTAAAATCAAAAGTAAGAAATAATGTATATTGTGTAAAACTGCAGGACCGTTTTTGTTCTATTATTTCCAAATATATATATTTTTTAAATTAAGTATTTATATATTGTGGCTGTATTTGTTGTACTGCCTTTAATGCGTGCTGATTTTAATTAAAACAATCATTCTATTATAGTATTTGTATTCAAATATTAAATAAATGCTCTATTACAGTAGTGAGAATCATCAAAAATAAAAACAGATGAATTACATTAAAAAAACAAACTTAAAAGACATACAAACACATTTAGGTAAGGAAAATGATTTGTGCTTAATCAAAGCATGAAAATAATGGTTTTAATTGCATCCTGACATATACTTTTTTTATTTTTTATTTTAAGGTAAAACGTGAGAAAACTATAACGTGAGATTCACAAAACATGGCTTCTTCATGTGTGTAAGGAGAAACATCAGGGAAAACTGATTGTTACTTGCTAAAAGGCATTAACACGACCTTCCTTTTCTGACATTGTGTATCTCAGCAGTTCCAGTAGCGACACATTTATGATATTGATTATGTGACAGAGGAAATCAATTGTGTTGCTTGTAGCTGTGGTCTATACTCACATTACAGGATTACAGTACACTACTCTTTTGTTTGTGTATGTTTGCGCCCAGTCCTCTACCCGTGGTTGGCCGCCCGGACGTGCCGTGCTCTTTGTACATGCGTGAGCTGCAGGGCTTCATCGCTCGCGTGATGAGTGACTACTTCCGCCCGCTGCAGTGTCTGGACTTCCTGTACGACAGTACGGAGAACATCGCCCAGCGCGCCATCACCCTCTTCATCCGCCATGCCAGCATCTTGCGTCCGCTCGGAGAGGGCGGGAAGATGAGGCTGGCAGCAGACTTTGCTCAGGTGAGGAAAATGAGGGTCATTCGTCTCTCGTTCACAATCTAGGGGTCTTCCTCCTTTGGTGCTGGGTTTCAAAATAACATTCAAAAGTGAAAATTCATCATTTGCTCACCCTCATGTTGTTTCAAATTCATACCCAACTTCCTTTCATCCATAAAAGAAATTGTATGGGAACTGTTGCCGTCAAGCTCCGAAACACCATAAAAGCGATCATTCTGGAGCATGCATTAAAATTTAAGCATTCATTGAAAATTCATTGTAGCTCTTAAATCAAATATATGGTGCCTTTAGACCAAATAATTCATTTAAAAAAATGAAATTTCTGTCATTTACTCACCCTGATGTTGTTTCAGATCTTTCTTTTATCTCTAAAACATAAAGTATATGGGACATGGGGCTGTCAAGCTCCAAAATAATGATGTCTTGAATTCTTCTAAAGTTATACATTAGCTTTCTGTAAGAAACAGAGCAAAATTTAAGCTTCACTGAAAATTCACGGTAGCTCTCAAATTAAAGGTGGGGTATGTGATTCTCTTTTTTGTCCATTTTTTCAAAATAACTTGAAGTCCTATTCCTAACCCAACTTACAGCCACTGAGTTAGAAGCACTGAAATGAAAATTAAGCAATTTAATCATCTGTGGAACGGGCAGGACTCGAAAAACTCCAGCCAATCATTTCCAAGACCACCTAGAATCATTGGACAGTACGTTCGTCAATCAAACGGTTGTACCACACACCCCCTCTGCATCTGTGAGTAAACATCCCATGTGCATGTGTTACAGATGGAGCTGGCCGTGGCTCCTCTCTGCAGACGGGTGTCAGATTTGGGGAAGGCGTACCGTCTCCTGCGATCTTTCAGGTGAGTCTTTATTTACAGTCTGGATGATGTCAGGTGACTTCATCTTCCTGTCCTCGACTGACTACACTTAGCTCCTGATGTCACATCAAGAGTGATTCTTTTGTGTGTATTTCTCACACAAACGCTCTCAATTAGTGTTATCCTTCGTTCTCCTCCTCCCCCCGCTGAGACGAAGAGGTCGCCTGGAGTCTTCCCTCTGAAAATTGCTGTTAATTAACAGTGAGAGAGAGAGAAAGAAAGGAAGGTTATTAATGGAGATGCTCGTCTGATTAGCTGAGGAGAAGTCAGTGTCTGGATATACTCTAATGCTCACCTTAAATTGCTCCTTTGTAGTTTGGCTTATAACAGCTCCATGTTCTTGTTCTTGATTTATTAGTTCACGTTATTCCAAATAAAATAAAAAAGTTCTCTTTCGTAATCTTTCATCAGGGTATAATGACTTGCTCATCCATTTAATCGTCTTTCCGTTTCAGACTCTTTGCAAAGCTGCATTGTGTGTAAATGTGACAGTGATGCGTTAATGTTTTGTTTCTCGCTGTTGTCGCTGCATTGCATCAACAAATGCTCTTTTGGACGTAGAGAAAGTTGTCAGTTATGAACTGATGTCTCATGTTACGAACACTTTGACTTTCAGATTTACTGACATGTTTGATTCAGGCAGGTTGCATTCTCTGTACTTCCTCCAGGCAGTCTAATAAACATTAGTGAGGTCTCTCCAGGACGGCTAATCAAATTAAACCTCAGCCATCTATGCCAGCTCTGAGAGCGGCTGCCGTGCCTGGATCCCTCATGAGCAAGGCCTGATTCACCACTAGCAAATTTTTTTATTTTTTTATGTGTGTGTGCATAAGGATGCAAAAAGATGTCTGACGTCCACTGGGGAAATATGTTATTATAAGAGTGCCCTAAAGTAGAGATATTATCATTAATATGGAGATATTGGTCTTGTTTGATCGCATTGTTGAGGGACCGGAGATGGGAAGTGATGAAAATTTCGACCTGGAATGAGGATTGCTAGAAATGGTTCAACTTGTAAATAATGTTTTTCATATTCATGAACATTTTTGATTAAAATAGCGCCCTGACTAATACAGTATGAGGACATAGTTGCCCTCTAGATGTGTTTTAATTTAGAGCTGATTCATGAAGGTATCTTGTGACGCTGACCTTTCCTCTGTTGACTTGGGCAGCACATGAAAAATATTTTTTGCTATGTAAACATCACATACATGTAAACAACATATCTTACGATATTACACCAGCTGAAGTATCACGATACCATGCAGCATTGTGTTAATTCTAGGGCTGGGGCGGTATGGATTTTTTCTAACCGCGGTTGAAAAGCAACCTGCGGTATTCCTGCGTTATAGCGGTAAACCGCTTTAAATAGGACGTGGAATGCGATCTCTTGCGCGTGAACTGGAGCTCGTCTCATAAATGAACCGAAACTCCGCGTATAGGCTAGGCCTTGTCTCACAGACATGAGAAATAAATAGAAAGCTTAAAAATTTAAACAAAATTCAAAACGAAATGATACAATTTGGACAGTAGCCTAGTCAGGTAAGGTCAGGTTTGCCGATGTGCGTTATAGGCTTATTATTTATTTATTTTTATCCCTGTGTGCCGATCAGAGAATGAGTTCACTGCTGATATTCTGGGGATACAACATAGCCAATAGGCTATACTAGCGACTTTAGCCTTTAAATATATTTGCTGCATTGGATCAGTCTCCTTTCTACAGCCAAGAGCTTTCTAGCCTCGCGGCAGCAGCGCCTCGCATCGCTCATACACCTTAAAACAGTCAGCGCCATGAATGCGGTTTCGTAAATTGATCAAAAAACGTTGGTGCGGATGATAGCGGACAGATGATGAGTTTTGTGATGCGGTTGGGGATGAAATAATAATAGCCCATCAGCGCATCTCTAATACGAATGTAATGTTACGTCAACATCGCGTTCCCCAACTCGCGAAAGGTCGGATTTGCTCTATCTTTTTGATGATAAGTTTTGTTTAGAAAACCTTGAATCCATGTAAGACACAATAGACATAATCCATGTCATTAGAATCAATGAATCCATGTCATTAGATACAACATGCACACACGTGCAGGCCGATGTTTTTTTGGGGGGGGGTTTGGGGTTTTGGGGTTTTTTGTGGTGATGACGGTGACGAGCTCAGACCCGCGGTTGGAGTCATGTGACCGCGGTATTGCGGTAACCGTCCCAGGCCTAGTTAATTCATAATTCAAATTAAGACATGAATGTAAATGAAAACTTTTACTTTATTAATGAGAATGAATAACTTGGCTATTCATTTACCAATCAAATTAAATCAGTGTTAATAAAATCCATCTTAGCACCGCAGAAGTGGCATCTAGATATATTTACACTGAGTTTAATGCTGCTCAGAGGTGGTATTAATGCATTTATACTGCAATTACAATTGCATAAATAATGTTATGAGATTAATATTTTAAATATAAAATTCTGAATATAGAAATATGAAATGGTAACAACAGGCCTACTTTTAAAAGAATTTCCCTTGCAGTGATTTTGAGTGGCTCAATATCATGATATTATTACCTTTTCTTTTCTTTTTGCTATATTAATAACTTACAATGTTCCAAACTCTCTAAATGAACACACAGGAGAATAACACAAACCACACAATGTATAAACTGAACTTAATCTGACCAGGAACAACTGAAACACAGGTCTTTATAAATGGGGGTAGAACAAAGGAAAGTAAACTAGATATGTGAAACTAATAAGTAACTATGGAAACAAACGAGAATCAGTAATCAATACTGAATTCAGACTGAAACAAAACAGACCGGGGAAACAGGAACTGAAGGAAACAGAACAGGATGTCAAAATAAGGGTCCACAGTACAAACAGAACATAAACCCGATGGACGACAAGACTAGAACTAGGGCTGCTCGATTATGGAAAAAATCATAATCACGATTATTTTCGTCAGTATTGAAATCACGATTATGTAACATGATGATTTCACATGACTTTTGGAACGTGTTGCATTTATTAAAAAGATTTATTTCAACAATTCTTAAAAAATCTAAATTTGAACATTTATTGTACTTTAACTATTAAAATAAATAATATAACAGATAATACTTCAATAAGTAATAAGTAATAATTCCCACAGGTCTACCATTTATAATGCGGAAAATTCCCCCGCAAACATTGATTCACTTTAGCATGTAGACTGTACGAGTAGCCTAAATGAATCCCCACAGATTATAAAATCAAATCAATCATTTTAAAACTTTCTCCAAGACCAATTTCACAAACCGTGTGAGTGTTCAGCGGTGCCGCGTCTTCTCTCTCACTGTCTCTCAAAATGTGTTGGACAAGGCAAGCGTCGAAACTACATTCTCGCGTTTAGGAGTCTGGACTTTTTCTTCGGAATTGTCACTTGCACAATCGGGCCAGCATTGCATCATAACTAAAGTTGATAATTTTCACTTCTTTTTAAGTCTTATCAGTTTAAACATTCAAGCTGAGAGAGTTTAAGGCCTCGGGATGTGCACGTGTGCCTGTCATTCAGAACACAAGACAAAATAAGAGTGTTCTTGCAAAACAGAACATGGCAAAATAATCGTTTTTACTCGATTGTACTATTTTGGTGATCGTTGGGAGCCAAAATCGAAATTGAAATTCAATTAATTGCACAGCCCTAACAGGAACTAAAGGAAACAGAGCAGAATGTCAGAATAAGGGTCCACAGTACAAACAGAACATAAACCCGATGGACGACAAGCTTTCTAAGACTGCTTATATATTTGACCAGTATCAGCGCTGCTAGTCTCTGCGCATTCTAGACAAGCTGTCAGTCTTTGAGTCATTAAACCATTCATTCAACTAATACATTCAAAAACACTGATTCATTCATTAATGAAACAAGGTGTTGAAATGATTTAAACTTTGAGTGCCACTTTACAGCTCAACCGACCAGCAATGAGTCGCCCGAGTAACAACGCTGAAGCTGATGCTTCCCTTCATTGAGATCAATGGCACAGATTCAGTTCATTGGCCAGCGCTGACGCCACTCATGGGAAAAACCTTTTAACATTGACAGGATGCTACGACAGAGATATTGCTTTCCTTATTTTTTTGCACGAATATATCACTTGACCTGAAGAAGGACAGACAGAGGTAATCACACGGGCTCAGTCAATCTCTCTTTCACTTGCATAGGCTTGTTTAGTGCAAATCTACATTGCCTCTGTACAAATCTCAATTGTACACAGTGTTTTTAAAATTTACATTCTTCACTTATCTTATTTATGTTAAATTATTATTCTTATTTACTTATCCCTACTTATTTAACATTCAATACATATACTTAATCCTCTTCGCCCAGTGTAATGTGACCGCATTCATTACATATGCATTAAGTGTAAAACAAGAAGTGCATAGCCTTATGAGAAAGAAAAAGAAAATGTTTCTTGCATTCCTCTGCGGTTGTTTTCTCAGTATTGCGGTATCACAATATTGCGGTTATCACGACAGCCCTATTGACGCGTATTGAACTATTTTTTCATTGGCGAAATAGAGTTAAAACATCAATATTGACAATGTTGTGTCTAAATTGTAATTCAATATTGAATGCATGTTCCCTACTCTGATTGGAGGATAGCATATATATTATAGCACAGAAATTAATTTATAATGTTAAAATCACATTATAAGGATTGAATGATTGATGAATGGAAATGCGTTCGTCATCGCAAAGATGGTTCTAGAAACTAACCATTACACTGTTCCATAAGTGGTCAAATTAAAATGAAAATAGATAAAATAATTTGAAATAAAACTCATAATATAATGAGATTGCTTTACAATCTCATTATATTGTATTCAAGCATTGCACAAGCTGTTGAGAAGAGGTGAGCTTTTATTACCCAACCGATCAGATGTACGCTTTCCAGCTGGTGAACAATAAAACATTTTTTTTTTTAAAGCATGTAGTCTTGCATTATTTTCCATTTGAAAAAAGCATCGCAATCAAAGTCACTCATAAAATAAAACGTTTCCCTTTACGATCTCATTATATTGTAGTCATGCACAAAAATGAATCCCAGACTTCACTGAACCTGTGATGTTTTTTCTGATTCTGAAATATCATTCTCATCTTGTCAGCGGTGAGTAAGAGATCTGCCACGAACCCACTGGAGGACATCATTTGAGCTCCACTTTAGCATGTCACAAACATTTGGTGAATTTTTTTGGACATTTTTTCATTAGCACCAACCTTCCAAAATCTCCAGCATTCATTTCAGGCTCTAAATTACACCCGGTTTGAGATTTGCAGTGAATATGAATATATATGTCTCTCTGTTTCAGGCCACTGTTGTTCCAGACGACTGAGCACATCACTAGCAGTCAAGCGCTGGGAGATTTGATTCCATACAGCACCATATTACATTTTCTGTTCAATCGTGCCCCAGCTGAACTCAAATCACCACATCAGGTACGCACACACACTAATGCCGAGGGATGGAAACCTCTTGGTTATAGATCCTCAAGGATTAAGGTTTTAGGTTCGGGGTGTTAGCAAGCAGGAGGTTTTTGAGGTCAAATCCTGTTTACTTTGCCCTTGAGCGGGGCAATTCATCTCAAGTTGCCCCATCGCGACTGCCCCTGTGACTGACCTACTGTAAGCAGCTTTAGATAAAAGCTTCTGCTAAATGACACATTTCATATTTGAGTGCTCGGACTGGAAAGGATGAAGATATTTTGGGCCATTTTATAAAATGAGGGTTCTCTAAAATAGCATGGGTGGATTTGTAGAGCTCATATGTACCACTAATACAGCTTTCCCTTGAAACAGAGAGCGGAGTGGTCGATCTCTCGCTATTCTCAGTGGTTGGATGACCACCCATCAGAGAAGGATCGTCTCACCCTTATTAGGTAAGCTTCAGCTGGTGGCGCCAATTCCACCGCTTTCACAATAAAACTTCCCGGTGACATTATCTGGAAGAATACTAACACTCGTTTGATTTAGCTTGTGTTTAGTTTTCCCTTCTTTGACCCTTTATGAAACATTCATATTCAGTTATGTCATTTAAAAACGAACTAGAAATGTCAGGGTTCTCACAATCACAAAAAACCTGGAAATAGCAGGGAATTTTAATAATCAAAATGTAATGTTTTTATAAATTATTTTATAGAGATTGCAATTAGAAAGAGCAATTTCTTTCTAATAAAGTTAATGCAATTGATATATCCTACTAAAAATATTTATATTCACTGTGAAAATGCCCAAGATTTCTCCATGACTTAAAAAAAAGATTTTTTTTTTATTTCCATTACTTTTTTTCAGACTTTGTAATCAGTTTTAAAATTCCCTAATATTTCCAGACCTATAAAAAAATCGTGGACATATTTTAAGTCACTAAATAAATTTTTCTAGTTATGCTCAGCTCGAAAATATTTCATTGGCTAGAAATTGCATTTTGTGAGTGCAAAGTGATTTTTTTTAAATCCCTAATCATAGAAAACTCATAGAAAAACCAGGTGTGGAAACTATAAAATTCAGTACTTCGGACTAGGGCCCCGTTGCATAAACATAGCCACTATGTTAAGACTGTCTAGTTTGAATAACTATCAAGTCAATCTCTCTTTCACTTGCCGTCTGTTTAGGCTTGTTTATTGCAAATCTACATTGCCTCTGTACAAATCTCAATTGTACAAAATGTTTTTAAAATTTACATTCTTCACTTATCTTATTTGTTAAATTATTATTCTTATTTACTTATCTCTACTTATTTAACATTCAATACCAATACTAAATCCTCTTTGTCCCGTGTGAGATATGACACCGCATTCATTACATATGCATTAAGTGTAAAACAAGAAGTGCATAGCCTTATGAGAAAGAAAAAGAAAATGTGTTTTCTTGCATTCCTCTGCGGTCGGTTTCTCAGTATTGCGGTATCACAATATTGCGGTTATCACGACAGCCCTATTGATGCGTATTGAACTATTTTCATTGGCGAAATAGAGTTAAAACATCAATATTGTCAATGTTGTGTCTAAATTGTGATTCAATATTGAATGCATGTTCAATATGCAGCCACTATGTTAAGACTGTCTAGTTTGAATAACTAGCAGTTAGCCAAGTTAAGAATGACTTGTTGATGCATTTCATATAATCCCAACCCTTTTAAACAAATCTACAAATATCCATAAATATTAATATTTGTTTTGTAATTGTAAATAATCTTACTTCTCTGATTTAAATTAGACTAATATACCTTTTTATGTAATTGACATGAAAAAAGACCAGTTTTGAAGAAAAAATTAGATGACTAACTTGTAAGACAAGTCTAAGCAGTTTATGACACCGGCCAGAGGAAATCATTTCTCAGTGCAACATCAGCGTCCTCTACTGGTGCTCTTGAGGAAATACAGCAGCTTTTGTGTAAACAGCGAAAGGAAGAAATTCAAATGTGTGACTTTCCTTTGTTGCAGGGGGGCGTTGGAGGCGTATGTGCAGTCTGTCCGAGCCAGGCAAGGGAAGGAGTTTGCCCCAGTGTATCCCATCATGCTCCAGCTGCTGCAGAAGGCCACAAGCGCATCATAGGAGCCCTGTCTCGTCAGAAAAATGTAGACAATTAATCATAACAATACACTCGTCTTCACCAAAAGAAGTCTTTATTATTATCATCATCATCATTTTGTTTGTTTTGTTCAAATCGGATGTGTAAATTTGTTTGTTTTGCTTCTACAATGTGTGTGTTTTATGGGTTGTTTGGCTTTAATAAGAATCCCAACCTTTTTAACAAATCTACATATATTCATAAATAATATTTGTTTTGCTGGGTGCAACAGAGGGAAAGAAATGAATTACTAAACACATTATGTAAATGTTGAATAAAGAAGGTCTTGACAGGAGCCTCATTCTGGTTTGAATCTGTTTGCTTTATAACTTCTCCAAACGGAAAAATAAAAATGGCAAAGCTACTTTAAAGAAGGACATGAATGTATCACAATCATAGTTTTTTAAATAACAATGGAAGTCAGGGGCACATGTTAAGTAAAAGCTTGAGAATGATCACATCAGTCTGTTAGCTGTATAACTGACTCTTCAGCTCCTCTTCAGAGACACACAATCCTCGTCATGTCTGTCTCCAGCTTATCTCTTTCCACACTGTTTTATTTGACCTACATGGCACAATCCCAGATTCTGGTGTTTAATATGCGCTGTCTGTGGCCTTTGCAAGTGTGCTGCTCTAAAAACATGAATTCAACTTCTCTTCGTCACCAGTTTTGCATAATCATGCAAATGTGATTCATCCACTTGACTAACTGCTCACTGAAAAATTAAACGAATTATGTGTGTAGTGGCCTCATATAAATAACTCAACTGGACATATAAATGACTGTGAAGATGATGTAATGCAACATGCACCCAAACAGACCCGAGACTTTATTTAAAACAAATAAGCAATTTTAAGATGATTTACATCTTGTATAGATTTTAATGGAGCTGAATTTTACTAATATAGAAATTATTATATTATAATTGTAAGAATATAATAATTACAATATTTTAATAATTTTGTTATTTCTGACATTTTAAATCTGCATTGTTTGTCTGTTGTTTAAAAAATACATTTCACAATAAAGCAACCGTATATAAATTTGCATGCTTCTAATTAACTTGTCGTCGTTTTTAAAGTATACATAAGAAAAAGGCTCTGACATTTTCTGGTTTCATTATCAGTCGATGATTAAATAAAAGCCCCAAATATTTGCCAGAACAATATGATCACCAAATCATCAGTCACTCTATTAGATTATATTTTTGTATAATGACTAAATATAATTGTTCATTTACTTCACTCAAATGCCTCAAGTCAGTATATTTATTTACTATTTATTAGTTTGCTCAGTGGCCACGTGTTTATTTTCACATTGAGGGCGGTGTGCATTATTTTAGAACTTTTAAATGGATATCTTCGAGTTTAATGACTTGATAAACAAACCCAGGACTTATTTGGTTTACATAAAGCAATTTGAAGGTAATTTACATCTTATAGATTTTAATGGAAATTATTATTATTATTATCTTGGAACCTTACCCTGCATCTTGTTGTACTTCAACCACTGAAATATGTGAGGGGAAAAAACATGAACCTGAAACCTATAAAACACTGAATGCATTAGAAATTGTTATAATAATGTAACGTTACATTAACCAGAGTCAAAGACGCATGCAGCATTATATATGAATGAATAATATATAATATTGGTCCGGGTTTTTTTTTTTTCAGATTCCTTAGTTTTCTATCAACAACTATGATAGTTTAAATTTATTCTGTTCATACCGGTACATTAGTTGCTTAGATGCATGGTTTATTTACTTCTTAAGGCTATTATTAGATAGATCATTCTATGACTTCGAAAGCAGCCTTATGTGTGGGGGTAGTTATTGGGTGTGGGGTGTCCTCTCATATTACACACTTTCCCGCGAGAAAACCCTGAGTCGCGCCAAAACCCCACCTGTATAACTCACCTTTATTCTTGTCTGAGCTTGTCATTTAAAGCTGTCATGGGACGTTCGGCATTTATATAATGACAATTAATGATGTGTGACGATTAATTATGTCCCCGCTGAGTTACAGCAGAGCCTTAACTTCAGGCGCGCCTGTTAATCGCAGGAGATCAATAAGAGCGCGCGTACTGCCCCGCCAACAAACTCCCACAGGCTTGGTCAGAGCGACTCTCTGATTGGCTGCAACGGTCGCTCTGAGGAATTTCCTCCTTGTTCAGCCAATCACCGTCGTTATTTTTACACACCGCTTTCGTGATTGGCTGAGAGAGGGTGTAGCTCTTCAGAGCGCCAGAAAACAAGCTTTAGCGGGGGATTCATAATCGCCTGACCAGCAGTACGACTGAATTAAGAAGATTACTTGCTCAGATCTTCTGATTTAGAGAGAAAATTATGTTCAGATAAGGAGGAACATTAAGGATCATCTCTGCGCAGGATTTATTTACGTTTTTAGGATTTTTTTTATCCCAATGACGGAGTTTAAGGTAAGAATATCTAGAGTTAAATCTTCTATCTGACTTGTTACATGATATATAAATATTAATTAAATTAATTTCCTTAAACTCAAATCTGATTTTTACTGACAGACATTTTCGTATTCAAATAATAAGAAAAAGAGAGGATTTATATGGGCGGATGTATATATTATGCTGCTGATCTTTTACAGTACTATGGAAAACAAAATATATACAATATTGTGACAACAATAATATAAATATAAATTATTTCTAACGTTTAATTAACGTTATTTCCTCTAAGAATCTGGTTTCGTTACCAGGCAACTGGTTAAGATATTTGCGCCAAAATCTTTCCACCATCATCAGATTAGATCACTTTTTTTACTCCAATAGTCCTTAGTACTACAATATGTAATATTATATCACTTTTTTACCCATATGTTTCTTATTTAATGTAGTAGTTGTATAATATGTAATATATATCACATTTTTTACTCATATTTTCCTTATTTAATGCAGTAGTAGTATAACATGGTAACGTTAGCTAATATACTATATATATTTTTACTCATATGTTCCTTATTTAATGCAGTAATAGTATAATATGTAATAAACTGATAATGTCATTTTACTTTTTAGTAGAATTTGGACAAATCACTTTTGGCAACATTTAACTATCATTAACTAATAAGTTAACAAACAAATTAATGCTTTACAGATTGTTGGTATTATTAATAATGTAATAAATGAATATGAACTAATCAGTGTTATTCATATATAGTAACATTCATATAAATAATTCAGTAATGAGCTGGTTCACTATTAGTCTAAATGTGCTGGCTATAACTGATTAAATTTTCTTTTTTAGATGGAGAAGAAGTGTTTATCTTTAAAGGATTTGCGTAGTGTGAGGACACTAGTGAATAAGACAAGCTCAGATGATCCTGTCAACCTGAATGACCATAAAGTAAGATGATCTGAATGAAATGAATTTGTTTGTATGGTAATGCATCTACTTCCTCATGAGATGTTGAACTAATACCCTGATTTCAGGAGAACATCTGCACGGACAGAAGGAAAACGACCCCGCTGAAGTGTGAGTCTGTGACGGCTGCTGTGAGTGGACATAGGAGAGTTTCCAGCCCAGATATCACCCATATAACCCCTATTAAACACACTGAGAGGGCCCATCCGGACCCCTGGACCCCAACAGCCAACCTGAAAATGCTGATCAGTGCCGCCAGCCCAGATATCCGTGACAGAGAGATGAAGAAATCCCTCTTTAGACCCATTGAAAATGAAGAGAAAGCTGTAGAGGAGGAGGAGGATGATGAGGAAGAGCTCGATGACTCGTGTCAGGTACGAAGAAGTCGTCGTCTAAATCAGTGTAATGTTTTGAAATGTACGTGGATTTACATTTATCCGTCTTGCAGTCACGACTTGCAAACGAGGAGGCGATTCGTCTTAAATATGTTCAGAAGTTGTCGTTTTACCCACTGTAATCTCTCTTCATTTCAGTATGAAGTTTTAGACGATTCTGAGAGGAGACCCAGTCGCAAACAGAAGAGTTTGGGTCTTTTGTGTCAGAAATTTCTGGCCTTGTACCCTGATTACCCAGAAACCTCAGAGAGCATCAATATCTCTCTGGATGAGGTGGCCTCTTGCTTGGGTAAGAGAAAATAACCACATCATTTCTGTATAATATGCATGGTTAATGCATTAGCTAACATTAACTATTTTTAAAGCATTTATAATCTTTGTTAATGTTAGAAAATATATAATTCTTCATGTTAGTTCGCAGTGCATTAGCTAATGTTAAAGTATGGAATTTGATCTGAGTCATTTCCAGGTATATTTGTGTTTCCAGACTATTGACTCTATTCAGTTTTCAAAAAAAAAAAAATGTATCATACAAGAAGTGTGTCTTCATGGCTAAAGTTTAATGATCCTTGAACATATTTGAATAGATTCAAGGCGCACATTTTCATTACGCAAATCTCTTTTACCATAAGCGAGTCTCTTTTGAACTTCACTAATCGAATGTGTGTGTGCCACTCAAACTAGCAACAGATAAAGGAGCAAATGATCATCAAACTACTTTGCTGTTCATTCAACATTGAACCATGATTACAGTATCAAACCCATGTGTCAGAGGTGAATATGTGCAGGTTATAAAGCGTTTTTGGTTTCTTCTCATCATGTAAGAAACCAATGGGCAAAAAACAGAGAAAATATGAATATTTACAGATCACAGTGCTATATACCAAGTGCAATGCTGTATGAACCATTTATCTTAAATATAGTGTGAAAAATCTACAGAGACTTTTGGAAAGTATTGAATTTTGAAATGAATTGTTCATGTGAACTAAATGTAAAGTGTTACCATAAAATGTAGTGACTGACACCGAGATCTAAACCGTCTCAGGTGTTGAGAGGCGACGTATCTACGACATCGTGAATGTGCTGGAGTCTCTGATGCTGGTGAGCAGAATGGCTAAGAACCTGTACGTGTGGCACGGGCGCTCGAGGCTGCCACAGACCCTGCAGGAACTGCATCAGGCGGGCCGAGAGCAGGGCTACCATCTGCAGATGGACCAGAGAGAAGGAAGCAGCCCGTATGGCACCCATCACGTGCAAAACACACACGGTATGACACACACACACACATTCACATATTGGTTTGCATTTATTAAGAGTATGCACACTCAAAAAGTAACTTCTGACTTGTTGCATGATGCATACAGTCATTTGAATGATTCACCATATTCCACTTCCTCGGTTGATGTCATTCCCTGTTTGTTGAAACCATAATGGCGGTTGCTCCATTAACTCCATTATTAGAGTCTCATAAACTGTACCCTTGTGCTCTATTAATCGGTCACCTGTTAACAGCGTCTCCGGCTTCACATTCACAACACTGGTTACCAGGTGTTTGTGTTGATCACAGGTAATCCCATCCCAGCACAGGGACTCTTTGTTATAAATGTGCCACGCTCTCACAGACAGGCTGAGGAGGGAAGCTGATTACTCAGAGAGGAAGATCAAGCTGCAGGTTTAGACATGTTTCTGTCTGCTAAAGTCTCGTAAGGGTGACCTGATTAAATCACGTCACTGTTGACCTTTGCTTGAAGCAACTACATTCAATTCAGTAATAAAATACTTCATATATAGCGGAAATTAAGCAGACGTTGTTTTAGAATGTATAGTAATATTTTTACCAATATTAGAAAAAACTATTTTGTGCCCCAAATGTTTTACTAATGTAGAAATTATTATATTATAATTGTAATAATAATTTCAATATATAAATATTTAGTTATTTCTGACATTATAAATCGAACCAGTTTGTCCGTTGTTTAAAAAAAAACGGGGTCTCTGCGAGTCTTAAAGTCTTATTTCACAAATTAAGGCCTTAAATTCATAAAGTCATTGCATTAAATGTTGCATACATTGCACCAAAAAAAAGAATATCTTCCTCAGTATTTTTGTCCTTTTTCCAATACAAATATCCAAACATCTTAAAATCAATATACGTTTACTTGACATGTTTAGACAATTGCACTGGGGGGGAAAGGGCAAAAAAAACATTGCCCAGTGTTTAGTTTCACATTAATGGCTGTGTGCATTACATTCAAGCATTTAAATGGATATCTTTGAGTTTGATGACTTGATAAAGAAATGAATCTGTTTCACGTCCTGCTGTCCTCGTCTGGAACCTCTAATGTGGTTATTGTGTTTACTGGCTTTTCCAGTAAACTTTTGTTTTCTTTTTTTCCCCATGTGGCCGCTGTCGCTAAGCAACAGCTTTGCTTCCTAACAAAAGCTTATTATGGTCCCGTCACGAGGGCAGGAGTCACTCAACCAGCCAATTCACCAACCATTGATGCCATTCCTCATATCTCTGATTTGCTCCTGCCAGTCACATCAAATTTATTCATTCATCCTTTATTCAAGTCGGGCATCGTCCACAGATGCTAAAACTGAAGGAGCATCATTTCGCCAAATTCCTCTTCTTATCAAGAACCATTTCCACTGTTTCTTGTTGCTGTGTGGTTCTCTGAAGGCCTTTATTTTATAGAGGGATGCTTCCATAACTTTCCCATGTTTTACAGTGTTGTATGCACGGTTTATCTCTCATACAGCGACTTCCAGCAGACGGAAGGATAAATCGCTTCGCATCATGAGCCAGAAGTTTGTCATGCTGTTCCTGGCGTCCAAAACACAGACCGTTACACTCGATTCAGCTGCTAAGATTTTGATCGAGGAGGGTCAGGATGAGTCCAGCCACAGCAAGTATAAAAGTAAGACGTCAGTTATTTTGAGCTCTCATATTTTGTATTTTTATTGATTTAAGTGTAGCTCACGATCTCTATTTGCCTTTTCTGTGTGTTTGTTCAGCTAAGGTACGACGCTTGTATGATATCGCTAATGTCCTGACCAGCCTGAATCTGATCAAGAAACTTCACGTGAGAGAAGAAAAGAGCCGTAAACCCATCTTCAAATGGATCGGACCTGCCGATTTTCACAGTGGTATGTTCGGTTTAAACACTGGGAAATGGTCTCTTCAGTATGAATATTTTGTGATTATTTGTTGCACGTCTTTTATTAATTAAGATTCAGATGATTTGAGGGTCTCAGAAGCTCAGATCAGTTCCTCCGTCACGGGAACCGGGGAACGACGGGAGAAGATGACACGCCACTCCTCCTTTCAGGTCATTCCAGCCCCTCCTGTCAATCAAAGACGGATAAGCTCCGCCCCCAGCACACCTCAGAGACATTCTACAGGTGAGAACTGAGCAGAGCACTAGCATTTTACATGCTTTTACCAGAGACTTTAATCCAAAGCCAGAGGGGAAAGCACAAGCCAACAACAATATTTGTTATATACAACGTAATATACAGCCATGATGTTAGTGTGCCACTTCATTTGATGTAACTGAAATTGAATGCGATGTTTTTCATGGTTGTGTTATCAGACGAGCCGGTGGATTACTCCAGGAAGAGTGTGAACAGCACTGCAGTGTGTCAACTGCAGTTTGGAGACAGGTGAGTGCACCTGTACAGAATATGTATTTGCAGAAATTTCCACATATTTCAAACTTTTGTCACTGGGTAAAGATCTAAGCCTGGCACTGAAAGGTTGCATGTTTAAACCCTAGAGCTGATGCATGTACCATTGTGCCCAATGTTATTATTGCATTATTTATATACTATTATAACATTTTTAATGAGCTTTTGTTTTTAGATTTTCGTCTTATTTTTATTCCTTTTTTGTGCTTTCGTCAAGGTTTTTTTTTCTTTGTTTTTTTGGTAAATGAAAAATGTATGGTTAAATAAAGTGTATAACAAATGTATTAAATAATTGTTACAAATCATCTAATATTAATTAATATTAATTTCAATAGAAAAAAAAACGATTTTTAGTTTTAGTTAACAATACCAAGACTGATCAGTAACTTGTGTGTTGTGTGTATTTGCAGTGTTCAGGCCAGTGGAAGCGCTGTAGGACTGGCAGTGCCTCTTCAGGCTGACGGCCCGTTTGGGTCACTGCCCTTTTCAGCCCAGTTCGGTCCTCACCAGTTAGCGTACCTGTCCAGTCTGCCACAAACACCCCTGCTCATGGTGTACAGCGGACACGTCCCAGAGGGCATCCACCAGAGGTCACCCGTCTCAGGCCACAGGGAGGGAAATCCAAAGAAGAGAGAGAGACAGGAGGAAGAGGAAGATGATCAGGCAGCTAAACGAAGCAAACGTTCTGTGTCTATAGAAAGTGAAACGGTGAGTGTTATGGGCCTGATTAAAACTGACATACATGTATTCATCCACATCCACATGCATATTTTCGCGTATTAAAAAGTTCTGTGGGTTATTTTTACCAAAAATAAAGCAAAAAGTAAAATTAAAGCTTTGTAGTATTTAACAAAATAACAGAACATTTTAATATTAAAAAACATATATTAAGAAAATATATTAAAATGTGTCATTGTCACTGTAATTTAGTAATACCTTATCTTTTGGAAAGCAAATTTCATGCGCAAAATGTAGCTCAGGTTCTTAAAACAGCTGAACAAAAAACAAGAACAATTAAAGAAAATAATAATAAAAACATTAATACAGTAAAATTTGAATAATTAGCAGTTTCCGCTAGAAAAAAATGGTGCCGGTCAAAGTGACCGGCAGAGGTTTCGTTTTACGGACATTTTGATGATATGCCGGTCAAATACCGCCTCTTAATTAGTCAAGTTGAGGAAAACTGGAGGCAGTCTATGTAACTTAAAAAATGACATAATCAGGCCGTATAGAATGCAACATGTTATTATTAGCTTAACTTTGAAATAGACGGAAAAAAACATGAACGTCCGATTGGCCGCCAATTGTTTTTTACTATGGTTTCACACACATTCACTTTTTGAAACATTGAGGCACGGATGTACCTAATACAAATAAATAAAACATCTCCAGTTAACTAGCAGATCATTCATTTAGGTTGCTATTAAATAAGAGATCTAGCGCCAAAATCTGTTGTTTTTGAAATCAAGCAGAGCGCTCGTGTCCGCTGCTATCAGTTGCATGGACGATGCGCTGCGCGAGTTGCGCAATCTTCACTCGGACGCGCGTTTCAATCTATCGCCGTTGCGGTGACTCTCTATTCATTCCGGTGAAATCACAAAATAAAATGCACACAAACGTGTCCTAGCTTGGTATAGACTGTAACTATGCACTGATGAACATATTCAGTTTTGATGAGAGGGGGGAAAAAACGAGTGCGCGGATTAGAACCACTGATCTATAGGCTATAATGAGATGTTCCTGATCCTAAAAAAGCTTTTAAGGCTAGTCTGCCTGGGCCTGGCCATATTTCAAACGTCTCACTCAATTGTTCGTTGTTTAGGTCTATATTACAGCCGTTTTAGGCGTGCGCTTTATTTGAAATGCAGCATGCGATGTTTCATAACTTTCAAACGGTAGAGCCTGTTCCTTTATATTTATAACATAGCCAAATATCGGTGTATTTTTGCTTTATACATTTTAGGCTTATTCTCAAATTCAGATTGTGTTAGGGGGGCGGGATTATTAGGCAATTTTAATCGGACAATTTGACCGGACAGATTCAATTTTGTCGGACATTTAATTTTTTTACCGGACAACGGAAACCCTGATAATTAGGCTGTTTGCAATAAAATTAACATCAGCTCATATGATATCTGATTATATATGCATCTACATACAGGTACAGATTTTACCATGGTGAAATCACTGTAATGCACAGCCTTGAGTAGCTTATTTATTTTATAAAATGGTGGCAACAGCACTATTATAATTCTGAAAGCTGTCCTTTGATCTCTAACGTGTGTGAATGTCTCGTAGGGTGAGACTGAGAGTTCGCGCTCCAGTGCCAGAAGGTCTCCGATCTGCTCTCGAGAAGGTTCCCCGTGGGACGAGGCCTCGTTTGGGCCAATGAATGAGGAAGACGCCAGTCCCAAAGATGCCCTCATGTCCTCTCATTACCTCTATGTCCCAAACACAGCAGGTACATGAAAACACGAGTGTCTACAACCACAAGTGAATGTCACACTCTCAGACTGCACGCTCATTCTGACGGTTCATTTGACTGTTTTCTGTAGGTCTGAACGGTTTGAACTTCCTCATGCCAGCAGGACATACACAAGGCGGTGTGCCAGCTGTAGCTATGCCATATTTTTTGGTGCCTTCACCACTCATAACAGGTGCGATGCCCACTTCCAGTGCTGAGGGGGTTGCCAGCAGTGGTCTGAGTTTCAGCATGCCCACCATGTTGTCACCAGCCCAGTTTGTGATGGCAGGAGGGGCGTTTAATGTGGCTGAAACATTGAACACCCCTGAGCATCATGGGCACAGAATACCAGTGGCCACATTCTCACCACAGGGACAACGAGTACAAGAGAGCCCTCAGCCAGCACAAACACAGGTCAGTGTACTGAATACATGTAGTGACACACCGAAAATTTAAATTCGGTTTTAGCCGAAACAGGAAAGCCTGAAATCCTTGACCTTAATGGTGAAGTTTAATTAGCGATCTCCAATGGCATGTTTACACGGTCAAGCATCTATTTCATGCACACAATAAACTGCACTAGAAGATCTGACATACACAAACCAGTCAGTTAACAAATGTATGTTTTTGTTTGGATGAAGATCTTTTAGTTTATGTTGTATTCAGTCTATGTGTGAACAAAACACTAAACATTAATCCTAAACTATCCAATCTTAAACACTAAACGTTTTGTGCGTTGTTACTTTTCATATGAATCAAAGTCTAAGCTTTCAACTTCAGTCAATTTGATTACGAAATTCAAAGTTTGGCGCTCTTTAATGTGCCGTGACAGATCGCTTTAGCGCCTCATTATCTCTCCTCTTTACAGCTAACTAGAGCATGAAATAAACTTGAATGAACATCAAAAGTTAAAAAGATACAGTTCAACTTACTGAAACAATCATGTCTCATGTAATCGCTCAATCAGCGTTTCATCCGTGGAAAGATGTCAATAAAACCGCTTATAAGCAATGTCACAGTGTAACATTACATTTACCCTAGGAAAGGCATTAGCATTAGCCATAGCTTGTTAGTTAGCTATAAAAAATAACTCTAGAGAGGAGCATTTTGCTTAATACATGCACTGTAATACCTGTTATCTTAATATATTATGTATGTTTCAACAACGAAACAATGATAGCATTAAAAAGTTGATATTAATTCTGTCTTATGTGCATTTTAAATGTTTATATACAACTCAGTTTTTGAGTGTTGATGATTACATAAATGTGATTGGTTATTAAATAAACTAAATGAAAACTTTAAATTTAGTTCGGGTTAAAAAAATATATCTTTCCGGTAGGGCATGGGCGATATGGCCTAAAAAAAATCCCTGGTTTTTTCACAAAAAAATCCGATTTACGATTTAAAATCAATCTGCAGATGACAAAAACATTGTTCAAAACAAGTTTGAACTTTATTTTGTTTTAATTTTCCCTTCTGGGATTTGATCTGGATTTCCCTCTTGGGGTTAAAGTGCAATCAGAAACAACTAGCCAAAAAGACAAGATGGCAGGCCCTGCCTTTGTAAACAGTGAAAATGTAACGTAACAAAATGGGTGGATTGGGATTGGGGGGATGTAGTAAAAAAAAAAAAAAAAAATGAGTGTATAAGTGTACTTATTGTACACATCAAGTGTATTGTGATTGTCAAAACATTTGGTAACTAAACAGAATTTTATTAAGTTCTTTGACAACACAATGTTTACATGGTACAATGACTGGTATGCTACTGTTTTTATTATTGCTTGACACAAATTTCACAATTTCAATTAAATTCTTGTGATTTGATTCTGGTTAAAACTAACATCTCAAGATCTGTCAGCGATCTGACACGTCACATTTACAAGCACCAACACAGTGTTTATTGTTTGAACTTCGTAATTAAATTGACAAAAATCTGAGAGCTGAGAATTGATTTCATATAGTAACCTTCTCTGTCTTGTCTGTCGCGGTGTCAGTGTCCTCTTTGCTTCGCGATTTTTCTCTGCGTGAGAAAATGGATGTGTGGCGTTAGACAGCGTGTGAAAAATGACAATTGCGTGAGTCTCACGATGAATTCGTGAGAGTTGGCAGCCCTGCGGATTCAGTTTGTAAATGTTTTTGGCGGGTGTGCTTGTGCTGCCTCGCTCTTGTTCATTTGCCATGTTGTTTGTGTATCTCTATGGCAAACGTTGTTCGGGACTACGGGATGTTAAAGAGAAAACCGATTTTCATTCAAACAAGTCTACATAAACTACACATTCGAGTTAATCGATGAAATCGATTTATTGCCCAGCCCTATTTTCCGGTGCATCAATACTGTTATAGCATAGATATATACACTAGATGTCGCCTTGGGGTTCTAAGCATGTGTAAAAACCGCCGCCATCTTGGAACAGGGGTCTTGTCATAGGAAGTAGCTAAGTAACGCTGAATTCATGGATGATGCCGGACTTTTGTGCTGCGTATGGATGTTCACACGAATGAAATCTAAAAACCAGACAGCAAGGGATTACATTTCACAAGAATGTGAAATTTGGTAAATTGTTTACAATTTCTCTGGACTCTATAATAAATACATGTCTGTAAATGTATTTTGTAAATACATTGACGCTGATGCATTAAAGGAGTAGTTCACTTTTTAAAAAACTTTTGCTGATAATTTACTCACCCCCATGTCATCCAAGATGTCCATGTCTTTCTTTCTTCAGTCGAAAAGAAATTAAGGTTTTTGATGAAAACATTCTAGGATTTTTCTCCATATAGTGAAACGATCGGTCATTTCTAAAATAAATAAAAAAGTTTAAGTTTTATAAGCACAAATGCTCGCCTTGCTCTGTTCTGTGATGCGCGTTCGTGACTCTCCTGTTCGAACTCGTTCATTTTGATTCAGCGAACGAAATGACTCGAAAAAAGATTTGTTAATTTTGAACGAGTCTTTTTTCAAATAATTTCGTTCATTCAACGAACGAAATGACTCGAAAAAAGATTTGTTCATTTTGATGAACGAGTTCGAACAGGAGAGTCACGAACGTGCATCACAGAACAGAGAAAGGCGAGCATTTGTGCTTATAAAACTTAAACTTTTTATTTATTTTTGAAATGACCGATTGTTTCGCAAGATAAGACACTTATTCATCGTCTGGTGTCGTTTAAAGCCATTTGAAGCTGCACTGAAACTGTCATTTGGACCTTGGACCGTTTGGTACCCAATGAAGTCCATTATATGGAGAAAAATCCTAGAATGTTTTCATCAAAAACCTTCATTTCTTTTCGACTGAAGAAAGAAAGACATGGACATCTTGGATGACATGGGGGTGAGTAAATTATCAGCAAAAGTTTTTTAAAAAGTGAACTACTCCTTTAAAGAGGAGGGGCTCCCCTGTTCCATGATGGCGGCTCTACTGACGCATTCGTTCCAATGAACTGCCGTAGCCAAGGCGACATCTAGGGTATATATCTATGCTGTTATAGTATGAAAATGCTAAGTATTTCGACCAATAAATTTTCTAAAGAGTTTGTGACCTTCTCCCTTTCTGCTGTTTCAGACTCCTGTGACACCAAAGGAAGCAGCGCCGGGGTCCAAATCTTTCTTTGAGACACCTGGAGCTTTTGGGTCTCTCACCAGCCAACCAGCGGCACGCAAAAGAGGCTCCGCCCAGAGGAGGCTGGACATCGGACACACCGCAGCCAATTAAATTAGCCGCTGCATTTGTGTCATTGGTTTTCAGGCTTCTGTGGTGCTAAAGTGCCAAAGACAGAAACAGCATTACACAGCAAATGTTTTACTTGAGTTATTTTTATGTATATGAACATTTCCTGTTTACTAACATCAGTGTAAGAGGGCAGATTATTACTGATGCTGAAGTCCCACTCCGGGTCTATAGTGTGATATTCGGTTACACGCCCTTTTGTGGCTCGATCTGTTTTTCCCCACGCCATTTTTGATAGTATTTTGAAGTTTATTTGATATCCTACCAGTGTATTGCCTGATTTTGTTTACCATCATTATTTATTATAGCATTTCCAGAGGCTAAAATCATCAATCCAGTTTTTAGCACTACGTATTTAAAAATGTGAAAATGAATTAAGTCTGGATCGGCATCTGAGAGAAAACCACACATTTGGTCACTAGTATGTTCTTTGTATTTTGCTGATTGTAAAAAGTGCCATATTGGTGAAGCCGACATGCCTTAGAAATGTGTTTGTTACATGATGCTTTCACCACTAAGAATGAATAAATAGAAAAGTGTATTTGGGGATAAAAAAAAATAGTGGTTGTAATTTTCTGCTTGAGTTTGAGGTGCTACGTCTGAAATGAAAAGGAAACAAATACATACTTGAATAACCAGTGAATATGATCTGTAATCACTGGAACAAAGCAGAGTTATCACAGTACTGTACTGTTTAAAACAAAGTATGTGTATGAATGAATTGTTCTTAGACTAGTAATAAATTATTTTTGGAAGCGTACAGGAGTTACATTTGGATTGAGCTTTACACCACAGGGTGTAATTTGTACAGTATTTACAGTTATTCTTCTGTAACTCATAGCATTGAGTGTTTTTGTAAACGTTAATTTCTGTCAGTTGAATGTGTTTAGAGCTGCACTGATGAATCTGTATGGTGCTTTTGTGTTTGTCAGATGTATTTTTTTAATCATCTTATGTATGGACACAGGTGTCGTGCATGCAATACAAAATAAATATATGTAAAATGCAATTTTTGGTAAATTCAGATGATTTCAAATGGGAAGGTGCACAGGCATGTGCGACCACAAGATGGCAGCATAGACAAAAAAAGATGAATAACATTGATATCCCATGAAACATCTCGGATACAAAGGCCAACATCTTTCTTAATTGTCCTCTGAGATTTTGATATTAAAACACAATCATAATGTTAATTAAAGCATCTGTATTTGGATGCAATTTATTGAATTGTTAATAACGGTCTTTAAAAAGGTTAAATTGGACCCAGAATAAACAGTTATTGTCTGAAAGTTGCTTTAAAGTCCTATATTTGAAGGTACACTGCATAATAGTTGATGGACACTATTGACTTTAATAGAATGGAGGGAGAAAAATACTGTGGAAGTCAATGGGGTCCATTACCCATATTCTTCAAAATATCTTCTTTTGTGTTCAGCAGAAGAAAGAAACAACATATAAGAGTTTGTGAATGATGACAGTATTTTCATTTTTTGGGTGAACTATCTCTTTAAGCTTAAACGTATTTAAATCAGTAATTGTGAGCATTAGTAGTGAGTGTGTATGTGGCCTGTATTATAGTTTTTTAATGATCTAGTGTAGACCAACTGTTTACACTCACATACACCTGGAAACCCATTTTATCAACACATTCACAATAAACCCCGTATGAACAGCAATAACTTGCATTTCACCATTTACAGGCCTGTAAACCTCAGCAACACGGTCGAGTTCTCAGAAATAATCATGTCTAAAACCAAAAATGACACAAAATCAATCAAAGTTTGTGAATACATATGGAGAATATAGAAGAATGTCAAAACAAACTCACAATAGCCTTAAGGTTCTTTGATGGATCCGTTAAAAAAACCTTTAACATCCATGCATGGAATCTTTCCATTTCACAAAAGGTTCTTTATGTTATTCACACTCTAAAAAAAACAAATAGTTCTGTTCACTAAAAGGGGTTTTCTTCATATGGCATCTCTGAAAAACTCTCAAAGTCCGTCTGAATAAGCATGAACGACTGCATTCCTCCACAGGTTATGGGTAAAAGCCGGGCTCACGTCAGAAACAGACACATGCATGAAACCTAAATAAGCAAATCTTATGTGGAATTTCTCACACGCACGTGCCATCCCTCAGCCAGAGTCCAGTTTTACCATAAAAGGAGGAAGGGCAGAGTGCTACATCTGTTTTTCAGTCCCTCTTTCTTTCCAATATTGTGCCGTTCACTATGAATTCCTTCTAAAGGAAGTTTGGTGTAATGTGCATTCCAGCTGAAGGCCTGGATGAAGAAACTGGAAGAACTGACAGACCACTTCTATTGTGCGGTCTTATTTCACATAAAACTCCAAAATGTGCTTTTAAAATATCAAATTATGCAATATGTACAGTGCTTTTGTTAAATATTTTAACACATATTTTATTGTTTGGACCTAATAAAAGTTCTGCTTGAAAAGCATTTCTATTAAATGACGCTTGACATTGGTATTTTATGTTTATTCTGTCATTTAGGTTTTTAAAAGTGTAGGCTACAAATAATTGTTGGGGTCATTGTTGGTCAAAGATGAGTATTTTATTGACGTCCACCTGAGCTAACAGAAACGTTTTAAGAACGTTTTGCTAACGTTCCCGTTAAGTTATAAAACGTTAGTTCTAAATGTTCTCGTTACGTTTTTTAAATGTTTTTAAAAAAGTATCTTGGTTATGTGAACGTTAGCAAAAATATTAAGGGCATGTTTTCTCATTTTGCAAGTAATTTTACTTTTGAATGTTCTCTAAACCATCTGGAAATGAGAAAGAAATAACATTTGTAAAACGTTAGATAATGTCCAAATAACACGTTTCAGGAAAAAATTCAATGAATGATTTATAAATAACATTTTTGTGCTAATGTTTGGATAATCTTGTAACCTTGATCAGTTTGAACCAAGTTGAAGTTCTATTAATATTCCTGGAAGAACGTTTGTTCATAACTTTGAGAGAATGTTCCCTGTTAACTGGGTTCATTCCTGTACTAACAAGTGATGCATGCTGGGTAATTTACAGGAGCTGATTGTCTGAATGTCTTTATTGAGTCATGCATCACACTGCTCTCCCACACACTCATCTACACTACACCTCACACACTGCAGAATGAAATTCTTCTTAATTAGTATAATTAATGATGCCTGTCTGTGTGTTATGGCGGAACCATTAACATTAATCATTTCAAAAGTGCATGGATGCAGTTTGTTCTTACCCGTTTCATACTTTCTTTCCAAAAGACAAGAGATAGGCTACTGTATGAATAATAATAATGATTATCCGTTTATTCTAAAAAACCACTAGGCCTACAACTATTTTGAGGTCATACACATTTCAGAAACTGTGTAAACAGCAACATGGCATAGATTAAGAAGGCCAGAAAAATTATCTTAGAAGTTTTTTTTTCCTTTAAAAAAATTATCAATTTTCACTGTATGATAATAATTCATAGTTCACTGACATTATGATCTGTGGTATAGTGTTGATCAGAATCACTCATGCCAACATGATGTTCACTAACAGAACATGTTCCTGGTCTCCATCACTTAATAAAATAAGCTTATCATCTATTTAAAATGGCAAACATTGCAGTAAAGATCATTAATATTTTTCAGGTATGTCTGATAACACATTACAGGCAGTATAAATCAAGAATGGAGTAAAAAAAAAAGCTCCCAACAAAGCCTCAACTGAAAAGGGAGTTCACCTAAAATGAATATTTTGTCAACATTTACTCACCCTCAAGTTATTCCAAACCTGTATGAGTTTCTTTGTTCTGTTGAACACAAAAGAAGATATTTTGAAGAATGTTGGTAACCAACAAGTTGACGGTAACTTAGCCATTGACTTCCAGTATTTTTTTTTCGAATGGCTACTGTCAACTGTTTGGTTACCAACATTCTTCAAAATATCTTCTTTTGTGTGCAACAGAACTAAGAAACTCAAGAAGGATTGGAACAACATGAGGGTGAGTAAATTATTACAAAATTTGCATTTTTGGGTTATGCCTTTTAGATAAACAGACACTCAACAACAGTGAAGCATCTCAGTCGGACTTTATCTTGGTTTCATATTCTTCTTACAGGGTAACTAAACCCCTGGTCAGAGCCTGACTCCGCCCATTGGCAATATTTGAAAAATGCTGAAAAAGTGGGCAGAGCCCAGTGGAGGGGGGCGTGCACCTGAGACGCATCTCTCTGTAGGCAAGGGCGTGGTTAGCCGGTACCCTCTGACGTCAGAGGGTACCACAACTTCCAATAGGAAAATACAACTGCAGTAACCACCGTTCAACCTGAAGAGGGCAGCACTCAGAGGTTTTTACCATAGACTGTACGGTTTTTACACCATATATTGTAGAATTAAAACACTTTAAACCCAAATGTCAAAAAAAATTGTTTGCATTTATGCATAATGCATTTATGAAGCTCCATTCTTACAGATCATTAACTAAAAAAAGTTGTTTTAGTGTTTAGTTACCCTTTAATGTGTGAATACACAACTGGAGATTTTAATCTAGAAACATAATGTGTTTACAAAAGGTTTCAAACATTAGTTTATTAAGTAACCCACTACCATGACGTAATGCAGTGTTTGCCAACCTTTTTAAAACGGTTTAAGAAGTGACGTCATCAGTATGTGCGCGCGTGTGTGCGTGCGTGCGTGTGTTTGGGAAAAGTGAAGAGAACACTCCTTGATTATTTCGTGATGACATTCCAGCCTGTTTGCTGAAGTTCGCGCACACTGTTTGGGAATCCGCTGGGAAACACTCGTGAAGCTCAGGTAGGACAGTTTTAAACAGGATCATATATTGCTGAGTGTCTGTGTGAGAAACTGTTTTTAAATATTCAGCCATAAAGATCTATAACATTGAATCGGGTTTATTCTACTGATGATTTCATTCCCAATGGTTTGATTAAAAGTCAGGAGAAGCTGCTAAATATTTGTGTGTAAAAGTCTTTTTGGATACAATCGCAGTTCAACAAGTATTTAAAATTCATATCATTACTAAGTTCTCTTCGTAATACTTTAACCTGACATAGCCTACGACATAACCACAGTAAATAAGCATATTTAATATTTATGTTTAAAATTTGCATTATTATTTATCTAGTACCTGCCTGTTTAAATTGTACCTGTTCAAAAGGTGTTTCATATTTACCTGGTTAGAATGTGCATAAATAAATATGCAAACATTCCTCATCGATAAAGATGCAATTTGCATGATTGGTGAAATACATTTTCCTAAACTATTCGATGAACTTACAAAAAGTACTGAGGCAGTATTTATCATATATATATATATATATATATATATATATATATATATATATATATATATATATATATATATATATATATATATATATGTGTGTGTGTGTGTGTGTGTGTGTGTGTGTGTGTGTTTTTGTTCTATAGCTACTTTTCATGATTTTAATTTACCATTATGGTAGGGTTCAAAACAATGTTATTACCATGGATTTTATGAGTTCCTCCTCAGACTCATAGAAACAGTAAAACTCTTTAATAGTGGAGATCTTACAAGTAACTCTCTTGTATTCACACATGGTTATTTGGATAGTTCATGTTGTTTTGAGACTTTGAGATGCTCGATTGTCTTCTGTCCTCTCTCATGTCTGGATGTGTGTTCGGTCTGTAATCACTCCTTTTATCCTTGATTTGCGTGAAGCCATGAGAAACATTTATAGTTATGATATCATTTTACAGAGAGCTGCTCATGTTTTCCTGGAGAGTTGAAGTGACAAATGCATGTTTATGAGTGCTTGGCATTTTTTATTTGAATATAGTTGGAGAGGTCTGATATCATTTATTTGACTGAACAATGATCCTTTGAATTGTCATGCTGCAGTTTTATTTTTATGAATGTTTTGCTTTATACTTCCAGAGATTGTTACTGTAAAATATAGAACAATGTTTTTGTTTTGAACAAAAGAATCATTTGGCTCCATTTGACCCTCCATTGTCCTGTAGCTCCTGGTGGTCTCAGTGTTTTTTGATGTTGGGGTCTCTAGACGTCTACAGGGTGTTTACTGTCTGTAGTTTGTGTCTTTATTAGTCCAGACAGTTTTTATGAAGGAATTTATGTCCAACAATGCAAATTTAGTGCCCTGGTATGTGATCATAAGTGGTGATACGCTCTTACTAACCCTTCACAACATGTTGAAGTTCACCTGGGCAGTTTCCTGAGGTTGATCTCTGCACTCTGCAGGACGGATGTGTTTCCTGTCTTTTTAAGCTGTGGTTCTCAAGAGTTGATTGTATTTTCTCTCTTAATAGTTATCATGCCAAACTGGGGTGGAGGAAACAAATGTGGTGCGTGCCACGGGACGGTGTACCACGCTGAAGAGGTCCAGTGTGATGGAGGGAGTTTCCACAAGTGCTGCTTTCTCTGTAGTAAGTGAAACAACACTTTACTTTTCAGGTAAAACTCACGATTATGTCGCATTAAATAATACGATATGCGATATGATAATGCTTAAAGTGTGTAAAATAAACTCAAATTATCTTTAAAATGATATAACCTACATACGTGTTTCACATTGTTTTTGTGAAAAGAAAACATCCCTACAACTTCTGAAGTGAACAGCAGTGTTTTACTGTAGAATAATTAGTGTTATTTTAACATCAGTGTAAATCAAGGGGTTTAGGGGTTCAGGAAGGCCTACATTAGTTTTAGTTAACAACAGAAACTGAATAATCAAATGTAAAAATAAAACACTGCTTAGTGTTCACTGTATGAATTAAGTATATCCTGATTCTTATTAAAGCTACAAAAGTTTTTCAGCCAAGAGCAGTGAGTGATTTTTTCTTTGTCTTTTGTTCATGACCCCAGTTATTGCAAGCCGTTGCGATATGCATATCGCGATATATACATTTGCGATATTTTGATCATTTCGATATATTGTGCAGCCCTACTTTTAACTTTAAATTCTCATTTTATTTTATTATTCAATTTTATTTCTCATTACTGCAAAAATAAATGAATAAACAAATGTTAAAATCGACAAACCGTATATCTAATGGTTATTAAATATAAAACAAATCTAAATTATTATATAAATACGGCTACAAAAAAAATGCAATGCTTAAAATCCTTTAAATGGGCTTAATTTTCTATAAACAAAAAAAACATGTTTTACTTTTTTTGAGGTTCTTTATGATCTGACTTGGTTTTTCTCATCATTACAACAAATAAAACTCCTTAATATTCAAATATATTTTATGACTTCATTTGTCCTGCACAGTGTTGCGGAAAGTTACTTTTAAAAGATATGCATTACAAAATTGCGTTACTCCATAAAAAAAGTAACTAATTCGCTTTGTTAATTTTTATGAAATTAAATGTTGCGTTAATTTTGCATTACTTTTTCTCCTGGGTTGGGATTTTGCTTGCTTTTAGGAAAAATATAACTTTTTATTTATTTATTAAATGTTAAGGCCCTTTCACATCCAAAGTGAAATGAAAAGGCCTCGGGCTGAAGGAAATACGATTTCATGCCAGTACAGTAGAGGGCGCTGCTCAAACAAACCAGCTGTACTGCCACTCTGAATTACAGAAGAATAGGACGTAGTAGAAGAAAGGGATGCTTATTTTGTTTTCAATACGATACCGATACTTTCAAGGCCAATATCGTCGATATCGATACCAAAAGGATAACTCTTAGCTGAACTTTTAAATTAGAAAATGTCTTAAATTATTAAATTACTAAGATTAAAATGGGTAATGATACCCACTTAACATTCAATGTGCCTTAATTGGAATTTATTAGATTATATTTTTTATTTACACATGGTTAAAATGTTTACTTGTAGTGGTAACCATGGGAATCTACAAAATATTATAGGCCTATTTGAACTATGGTCACTGTAATGTTCATTTTCATAAGGGACTGCCAGTGACAGGCTGTTGCACCAATAAAATGTAACCTTTTTATTTCTGACAGTGTATGATATATATAAAAATTAGTTACAGAATAGAACATCAGTATGAACTTTTAACGTTCAATTTAAGACAATTTAATTGCACAAATTTGCACAATGCTACAATTTTTTTCTTGTGAAATAGCTTAAACATATATTTTTCTGTCTTCTGTTAATCATTGTTTGAATCACTGATCTATCTAATGACAATATACAGATTAGTGGTTTGAATGCATTGTTGGCAGTGTGTGAATGCTCTCTGTGATTGATTGGTTCTGACTTGCAGCATTTGCGTGTTCAGTTCAGATGCAGGGAAGTGGTTCCACTACACAATTATTCACTAACATAGGTTATTTATCCAATTCAATGCATATTGTACGCATTAGATTTCTTGTCAAATAAACAAAATCACTGGTAAAAAAAAAAAAACACTGTAGTATTGATATTTTTATTTGAGTATCGATACTTTCGATTCTCTACGTTACTTCGTATTGATCCGCCCATCACTAGAAGAAAGTTCAAAACTCTTATTCAGCAATAAAAAATTAAATGCAAATGTGATGTTTAAAGTAATTTTTGCTTATAAGTATGGTTAAATTGGGTCATCGAAGGTCAACAGCAAAGACATTGGTTAATAAAGTGAAATTAAATACATAAAGGCCTGGTTTCAGAGACGGGGCTTAGATTAGACCAGGATTAGGCCGTAGTTCATTAAATGTGCCTTAAAAAAACATTGCTTGAGACAATAATGGCAATGAGTCACTGACGTATTTTAAGATTTTTCAGTGAAAGTTGCTTTCAGTAAAACATCTCAAACATGCATTTTATTCTGGGATTTAAGCCTTGTCTGTGAAACCGGGGGGAAAGTATATATTTGTGTAATTTAACATTAAATATAAAAGTAATGCATCACTTTAACTAGTTACTTGTAAAAGTCATCTGTAACTGGCGTTACTTGTAATGCGTTAACACTGGTCCTGCAGTGAACTATCTCAGATGTTTTTGTGAGATCTCGCAATGCTTGAATGCACATGCTTCACATTAGTGCTTTGCTACCAAAATGGCAAAAACAATCCGGCCCACATGAGTGGTGTTTACTCGCGGTGGGCCGCCACAAAAGCCATTCTGTTTAGAGCGAGGCGATGATGAGTTAATGAGCTCTCTCGCTCGCTCTCTCTCTCTCTCTCTCTCTCTGTAGATGTTTCCAGAATCTTAGTGGTCAAATGTGAGGTTTATACATGATCTATAATGAGAAAGATGGAGTCCAGGGATGTTTTGTTCAGCTGAATGAATAGGAAAGGGCGTAAACGTCCCTGCCGTGGAATCATGTTTGTCTCTCTTCGGGACAGTGTCCCATACTAAGATCAAGTCTGTTGATGAAACAGTCAAAATCACATGCATTCTAGCCTCTAATCCTGGAGTTAAAATGATAGATTATTGTGGTGGCACGGTTGTTATTATTGCTCATACTTTTTTCTCTAACCTAAAGGGAGATTTTTTTTGCCTGGCGGATGATAAAAAACTGGATAGCAGCATGCTGAAATCCACTCAAAACACCTTGAAAACCAAACACCAGCACTCTAGCATTGTAGCATTGAGTTTTGCATGGGAAAGCACCACTTATTTTCTTGAGAAAACATTAAAATCCGTGTTTTTCCTCCTCCAGTGGTCTGTAGAAAAGGGTTAGACAGCACCACACTGGCCATCCATGAGCAGGAAATCTACTGCAAGTCCTGCTACGGTAAAAAGTACGGACCAAAGGGATACGGATACGGGCAGGGAGCAGGAACACTCAATATGGACCGCGGCGAGAGGCTGGGCATCAAACCTGAAGAGTGAGCATTTTCATTGTTCAACAAGTTCATATGGATAACTAATATTGTGTGTTTTCCTTGTAAAATAACAAATGGTATTTGCATTATTATCTTTATGCATAAGTGTGATAAGTAGCAATGTGTTTTGGTGCAAACTATTTTATTTGTAATGGCCATTGTGATTGTAATTACTGCACAAAAAAAACAAGATCATTCATATATTAATGATTATTATAAACTGCTGCAATTGAGCAATGCTTAAAATCCAGTATTATCTGTATGTCATTTGTAAGATGTATGTGTACGATTTCTAGAGTATTTTAAAAAGTCAGTTTGTTCTGGTTGTTAATCCGTCTTCTCTCGTGTGCTGAAGCCTGCCGTCAGGTGATTATTGTTATGAAAGAATGTATTATGTAAGCGGAGCTCCTGCACAGACCCCAGGCGCCCTCTTCATGCCCAGCCAACACAAAGCTGCTCATTCAGGGCCGTTTGTTCGGCTGAGCTCCAGAAAACCACATCTGACCTCTCCGTCTCCTACCCAGAACCCAAACTCACCGACCCACCACCAACCCAAACACGTCCAAGTTTGCACAGAAGTTCGGCGGCTCGGAGAAGTGCGCGCGCTGTGGAGAGTGTGTGTATGCGGCGGAGAAGGTGATGAGCGCTGGGAAGGTGAGCAGAGTCTGAACTGCACATCAAACTTCACATTCAAATTAAAACTAAACCAAAAAACTAAACTAAACTAAAACCAAATTGTTTCTGATTCGTAGCTTCTCGTTAATAAGTGAATTTGCAATTTTACAATGCTATTACTACATTAACCCCCTTTTTATTAATTAAAAATTCTTTGAAATTTCCAATTTTACAAAACCTACAGGAAAAAACAGTTTGATGCAAGAAAGGTCATTTTTTTATTAATATTATGAGAACTTCTTTTTTAATACATCGAACATTCATTCTTTTTATTCTTCATTCACATTTTTAAAAATAAAAGAACTTGGGTGTTAGCTAATGGTCAATAAATATAAAAAAATAAAATTAATATAAATATTGCTTCAAAAATGCAACGCTTAAACTTTAAACTGGCTTTTTTTTAAAGCAAAATAATTGTTTTACGTTCTTACTGCTATCAATACATATTAATAGTGATGCAATAAATGTTATACAACAATAATAGCAAACAGTTTCCAAACCCACTGATGCTTAAAAAATTGTTCAAAGAAAATTATTAAAAGGCATATAGTTTCAAAGTCTATTTCTATTACTTTAGCATTCACTCCTTTTTATGTATTAACTTTTTTTTTTAATGAAGAGAAATTTAAGTGAGCTATTAGGTGTCGCCAAATGGTCGATAATTATAAAAATAAAAATAAAAACTGCTGCAAAAAATGCAATGCTTAAAATTCTTTAAATCTGCTTTATTTTTTGAAGTTTTTTGTTCTTAATGGTACTACAACAATAATAGCAAACGGTTCCCAATCCCACTGACGCTCAAGAGGAAATAATTTCAAATATTTAGAGGAGTGTTCTTGATATATTTGTTTATCTAGATGTTTGGAGTAAGATTGGCTTCAGGTCTAATGGAGAGTTTTTACATAACTAATCGAATGGGAATCATAATTTCTCATACTGTCAAGATAAGCATCACAGTGACATCACCTGTGCTATTCACTGGGTTCAAAAGTTCACTTCAAGACAAGTGTGTAACTAGCGACTCCATTGACACTTTCTTGATGTCTTCATGAGGGTTTGCAGATGCTAGAGATCTACTGCCAAAAAACAGCCTCCAGCAGATCCAAGTGTGAAGCGTTTGCTCCAGTTTGTCTTTCTCCGTTTAATCAGCAGAAAGTCATGAGTGCTCGATGATGTCAGCTGGTTATACTCATGCTTTCTTTATCTGTGTCTGTCTTCCAGCCGTGGCATAAGAACTGCTTTCGCTGTGCCAAATGTGGGAAGAGTTTGGAGTCGACGACTCAGACGGAGAAAGACGGAGAAATCTACTGCAAAGGTCCGCACTACATCCTAATGCAGATTAATGCATCGTTTAAATGGGCAGTGGTTATGATTAGGTCACACATATTAAACAAACTGGAATATTCCTTAAAGGAACACTCCACCGTTTTTTTAAATAGGGCTTATTCGCCGTCTTTCCTACATTTAGATAGGTGGGCAAACGCATTTTTGTCTCAGTGCATGCATTGTTTTAGTTTGGCAGCACAGCCAAACTATATGACTGCGCCCAAGTAGCAGTGCTTCGCCTGTGCTTCCCCCCAATATAGTCCCATGTCAATATCTGCCTAGGAAATCACCTAGTCTTAATCTGCATTGCTATTTGTACTTGTTGTGAAAATGCAGGCCTCAAGAAGTAATCAGATTAAAAAAAAAAAAAAAAATGTATCACTTTTACTCACGACATGCTATCTGGCAACAAAGGATTCCATTCATTATGCTAAGCTAAACTAGCAGCGGCGGTGCCAAACTAAAATAATGCATGCACTAAGACAAAAATGCGTTTGCCCACCTATCTAAATGTAGTAAAGACGCTGAATAAGCCCTATTTAAAAAAACGGTGGAGTGTTCCTTTAAGCAGACCTGCCAACCTGTACGCATTATGCGTAGCGAGCATGGATTTTGACCTCAAAGTACGCTGGGACGATTCGTCACTCTAAACTACGCAAAAACCTGGTGACGCGCCTCTGTTCACACGCAGTCCTCAAATCAAGCAACGGCAAAAGAAGAAGAGTTCGACCAATCATAGCACTGGGTTCAAGAATAATAATTGGAATAATAAATGAAGAAGCCTATCTTAAATGTACAAACAATGTTCCTATGTTGTTGTTTTTTTTGTTTACTGTTTTCTAGGGGCTTCTTAATTTTAGACTATTGACCAGCACACATTATATGCAATGCAATATTAATCATGAATAAAAAATGGTTTTGAGCAGTATTAAAACTTTGGACTTTCACTGTGAATTGCAGTGCAGTGCAAGTGAAATTTTGGATTTGGGTTGAATTCAAAATTAATTCACACATGTTTGTGTGTCTTGCATCCTCAAAAAATAATGACAACCCCCTCCCGTCCCCTCCCGTCCCGTCCCTCTGATGGTACTAAAAAAATAATTTCAAGGTCAGCAGGTCTGCTTAAGCATTATGACCAACTTCTCAAGCTTTTGAGACCGTGTCTGTCAGGATGATTCTCTGATAACAAAGCAACATCAAAACTTGAACCTGTATAACTAGATTACCAAGAAACTCTTGAAACAAGACAGGAGAGAGTTGCTGTAATGATGTAACCTCTGATAAAGACAAACCTCATCTCTTCCCTCTTAACTCGTATGACATGTCGCTCTCTAATGAACTACATTCATGATTCATTTCTTCTGTTTCTTCTTTTTTTTTTTTAGCATGCTATGCAAAGAACTTCGGCCCTAAAGGATTTGGCTACGGTCAGGGAGCAGGAGCTCTGGTTCACGCTCAATGATAGTACTTCACTATTGTTCAGGAGGTTGTTACTAATTTCAAATGAAGAAAATAATTTTGTTATATTTTCATGACAATTAACAGGGCTCAACAGTGCGAGCATTTTACCCGCATGTGCGAACTGTAAAATGTATTTAGGAGCACGAGTGTGAATGAAATGAAAATTAAATATCTTTCGAGCAATAGATGGATTTAATTTGTTAAAGTATGGTGAATTTAAATTGTCATACTGTTTAATCAAAAATGCTTCCTTATTGCCTTGTGTAATTATATTGCTCGAAATAAATATAAATAAATATCAATTTGGGGATGGAAACCCAGCAATACAGCCAAATGTGATTATTAAACTTCAAAAGGCAATGATTTTCACATTTGGTTACACTTTATTTTAAGGTGCCGTAATTACATGTTAGTGCATGTACTACTTACTATAGTAATAACAGTAAATTATGCATAATCACAAGTAATTAACTCTAAACCACTCCCTAACTCTATAGTAAGTACATGAAGTTAATTAATATGTACGATGTAACTGTCACCTTAAAATAAAGTGTAACCTCACATTATAATCTGGGCTAAAACATTGCCTAGATATTGATTGAAAATATTCTGATTCTTTATGGATTCTGTTCGGTAACGCTTTACTATAAGGTTCCGTTAATTAATTAGTGAACTAACAATGGAAAATTCTTCTAAAGCATTTATTAATCTTAGTTGATTTTCATTTTATGTACTAATACATTATTAAAATCAAAAGTTGTATCTATTAATATTATTTAATGGACCTGAACTAACAATAAACGGCTGTATTTTATTAACTAACGTTAACAAAGAATAACTACTGTAACAAATGTAGCTAATGCTCATTATTAATGTTAGTTAATGCATTAACCAACATTAACTAATGGGAGCTTGTTGTAAAAAGTTATTTTTTGCTTGTAAATGTATCCTTTACATCCTAAAAAAACATTATTTGATTAATTTGCACTGCAAATTCTCCCCCCACCAATTACCATAGTGTAAAGATTTTTTATCTGCTTTATATTCAATACTTTATATTATTATAAATTGTTGATTTTAATTAATTTAAAATACATAGTGTATTACAGTAATGAGAATGTAAAAATGTCACAATCACAATTTAATAAGCCCTAAAAATAAGGTTAATTTTCTTTATGCATGATATTCTTGTTCCCTTTTACATGATGTTAATTGTTCATAGTCCATTAAGATAAAGACCATTAAGTTTTATATTCTCATAATTAAACACCCCCTCCCTCTAATTCTCATAACTGTAATGTAAAACATTGATTTTTAACAATTTGTATCAATTTAAATAGAATCTTTTTTTCTGTAATACAAAAAACTCTGTATTACAGCAATGAAAATTTGATGATGTCTTTTTCCCTCCGCAAAAAATAAATAATGGTCCATTTCCTTTATGCAAACTATTTTTTTGTCACCCTTTACAGGGTATTAATAGTTCATAGACAAGTACATTTTACAAGCATAAACATATTAATTGTGAAATAAACACTTGTTTTCAGTGCGCTTTGATTGAAAACTACCGCACAGGCTTTTCACCTTTGAATGTTTTATTAATAAAGCCATTAAAATTTAACCATGCCCAATAAGTTACATCTGAAGCAGAGTAGGGTGACGTCCTGATCTCAGCTGAGGCACTGGAGATGAGCATGTGCTTTTCACATGGTGGGAAAACAGCCGGCCAACAATATGTGAGTATCTTCCCTAAAAACAGTGTCACATGTATGAATGACTGTAACTGTGCCTAATCCGAAATATTACAGTATGGGGGCCCATCGACTGCGTCCATGAGTGATGATGTCATCACAATGTGCCCTCACAGCGTTTCTTACGTCTACTTCTCTGGCATTTACAATTTGTACATCCAGTGGTACAACAAACCCAGCAATGAAACATACAAAAGAAACCCTTTAGGCTGGATATTAATCAACGAGAATGGGACATTCAGATATAATACATCTGCAGAGCGGCCGCAGGGACACACAATAACGACATACACATTGGGTTTAAATGTAAAAACAAACAAAAGGATTAAAAATAAAAAATAAAAAAACCCAGCTGCAAATACTGAACATTCACTATTTACAGATGGAGCGTCTCTGGGATGGCAGGGTGATCACATGCAGTGGAGACTTGCAAGGTCAAAGGTCTATACACAGCAGTGCCAGACGCCACTAAAAGCTACAGTCATACACTTGGATAATAGTCCATTTTTTTTCTGGCTTTTTGGTAAGATAAAAAAAATTAGGAGCAGCTTCAACTAACACAGACAAAATAAAAAAACAAACAAAAGTCACTCACAAAATAATGAATCTAGTTCATTTATGTACAGATGCACATTCTTTACATCAGTTCGTCCTGTCGGCTGTTGCAATGACAACAGGAAGAGGAAATGGAGGAGAGCAAAAGGGGGAGGAGCTTCCTCTTTACGTAAACGTGAACATCCCTCTGCGACGTGGGAAAGCGAGCTTGTTTCTTCAGTAACAATGAACAATAACAGCAACAAAAAGATCAGTGCATTGCTTTAGGCAGACAAACATCATCGCCGCCACAAAAAAAAAAAAAGTGAAAACAAATGGAAGAAGCCCATCTGGCGTGATCAACGCAACTTCCATTAAGATCGTACAGCTATCAGGTCCACTTAATGGCTTTTCAACAGCATTTTTAACTTTATAAATGTGTACACTTCCTAAAACTACACATACATAATAAATATCGAGGTTCACATACGAGCGTATTATTTCTTGTAAATTCGGAGGGCATTTAGGTGAATCCCATTAACCCGTCGAGAGCGTGTCCAGGTCACATTTCAACCCAAAATCGTGATATACGTAATATAGTATATTTTCACGAAACTGAAGATTTTTCTGCACCGTGACATTATTTTGATGGAAATTCAGCACATTTCTCCCACAGCGCTCATTACCGTAATGCACCCAGGGAATTTTTATTGTAATTCTCATTGTAATACAGTATTTTAAAAATTGTTTTACAGCAAACAATGTAATACAATGATTTAAAAAACAATTAACATATAGGCGGTATAATAAAAATACTTTGCAGTTCAAATGATTACAGGAATGAGGAGGAGGAGGTTATTGTGCATCACGGTAATGAGAATTTAGGGGAAAATTATTAAACAGGATTCATTTTCTTTAAGCAAAATACAAATTCTCATTCATTTCTTTGGATTTTAGGGTGAAATATAACCCAGGTTCATGTTCTTGACACATTTCGCAGGATTCTCCCATCTAAACTATTAAACATGCTGGAAATGTACATATATGATGAATGTAAAAACTGCAAGTGACTGAAACTCTTTGAAAAATACTATATAAATAGGTTAAAATAAATATGTTGTAAGTCACATTATTTAACGAGGGGCTCTCTCTAGTCTTATGAAATGTTTTTAGTCTATATGATTAATATCAAACCATCAGAACATTCATACAGAATCATGATCGGACAAATCAAGACAGCTTAAAGAAATCATTCACCTATAAAGGAAAAGTTGTCATAATTTACCGACCGCCATGTCGTTCCAAACCTGTATGCATATTTTTAGTGGTGAAATTTTGAAAAATCATCACGCAGCTCTTTTCACTTTCGATATATGGAAAAGAACAGCGTGAACATTCTTCTAAACATCTCTCTGTGTGTTTAAAGACAGAAAGTTCAAAGTGAGATTGAGTAAATAATGACAATTCACAGAATGATTCCGTAAAACCACAAACGGCACAGCGGCTGCTAAGCTAGTTCTCATTCATACACACAGTTCCAGGTTGAACCAGGACTTACGACCGATAAAGATCTGATATCACTTTAAAAGTTAACAGAAAAGGGTCACAGGAAGAAAACAAAAGTAAAATAAAACGTAAGTCGATGTGCGCAAGAAACCAGAAACGTCTCTGCTGACCAATCGAGGAGGGTTTGTTGTACTGCATACACCCCTGAAGCCATTAAACTCCTCCTCTTCCTGTTCCTCACGTCCCTGCGTCTCAAAGTGCCGTCTATGGCAGGGGGGGCGGGTGGAGTTGGTGACGGTAACCAATAACAGCATGCGTATCCTGACCGGGTGAGGTTTGCAGTCTCAGTGAAGGATGGTCCCGGTGAGCAGCCTCTCCCCTCTTCTCCCTCTCGCTCACTCCTTCACCGCGCTACACCAGCTGGTATCCTGAGCCGGACGTCTGGTCGTACTCTATTGTGTACTGAGAGGTCCAGTCTATGGCCACGGGCCGCAGCAGACCACAGCAGCGCAGCTCAAAGAAATCGATGAGGTTCCTCATACAGCCGTGACTGCACGGGGAAAACCAGGAGCAGTGTTACTACTGGGAATCATACAAACGAATCTCTGGCTTAAAAACAACTGACCAATTCTATCTTTACCAAAAACAACGATGGCGTTTTTGACTAAATTATGAGACCACACTTACCTTATGAACATTTTTCAGGTTTGACTATTTTTTAGATTATAGACATTAATCAATCATCATGCTGTGTCCCAAACAGTGTTATTTAATTATAAAAAATAAAGAAATAATACAAAATTTATATAGATATATATATATAAATATTTTGATTTAGCTTTTATTTTTATATTTTCAGTTTATCGTTTTAGTTTAATACTTTTTAGTAATTTGATGTGCTTTTGTCATTTTTATTAGTTTCTGTTTATTAAAAATATTTCTAAGTACTTTAATATTATTTCAGTTAGTAATTGATAGGTGCTAAGACAAAATTGCTAATTTTATCATCTAATATTTATCTATTTTTTCAGCTTTATTTCAATTAACAAATGTTTTTAATAGTTTTAGTTTTCAATAACAACTGGCAAAACCAATTCTTCCTACAAAGTAAAAAAAAAAGGTTTTTTTTCTTCTTCTCGAGTTTTCAGTTAAATAGCACTGAAAAACCCAAACCCAAAAGCGATTTGTCATCATTAAACTTATATTTTGGTAAAACATTGGCCATCATCCACCTTTTTTTCTATAGATATTTGCATCATATAAAGTCAATCCCATTATGGAATACTTTTTTAATAACTACACAATAATTAATAATTTCTGAGGTAATTTATTTAATCTAATGGGATCTTTCTCTAAATTCTTGGTGTCTAAACAAGCACTAACAGAAACATTTTTTTGAAGTTACTAAGGGTATCATATAGTTTATATTCTACAGACTGGATTAATTTTGAATATACAAACATCAATACGCTTGACAAATGAACCATTTGACATCCTTCTCTGTGTTCAGTGCTGTACAGATAAACTGTTGCCAGCTAAACCTGAAATGAGTTTAAAGGACTCACTTGAAAGGGCTCTCGATAGACGTGGCTGTAACTTTAAAGTGCTTATATCTTCTTGCGTTCATTCGCTCGTTTGTAGTGATGCCCAGAACAGCGATCTATCAAGAAACAGTCAAACAAATGCAGCAACATACACATCAAACCACAAATACACACAAAACCTATTTCAACATACGAGTAAAATTGGACCATAAGGTATGTTATAGGATTTTGCGTCAAGCCCATAGACTGTAAAAGAAACAGCATTTATTATGCCTAAAGCCCAAAGTATACTTAAGCCCTATTCGCACAGGATTAGTATTATCTAGGGACCTCGTGTGTTAATTAGAAATTACCCACATTTGAATTTCATGTGGCGCATTCGCACGGGATAAGCGAAGCCTATCATTTTACTCGAATTTACTGACTTATCTCCCGGATATGATGTCAATAGGCTATTGCTTGGAAATGCCTTGTTATAGGTCTAGCTGTATGATATATCATAAACAGAACAATGTTCCTTACCACATGCTGCTATACATGTCATTCATTTCCATCTAAACATTCTTTTTGGTTTCGCTCTTCTGATGGTTTTCAGCTTTCTCTTTCCGCAAATTGTATAGTTGTATGGTGTATAGCGATATGACCCATTACCTAAAATACTATCAAAACACTCGAACGCAGCCTCCATTCTTCGCGAAAGATAAAGAAAAAAAAGCGCACAGGAAACAAAAACCGTGAAAAAATTATAAACGACCCCGCCAAATCACAGATATGCTGATTCGCACGGGACTAATATTATCACATGACCTCGGTGTTCGGCGAAATATGGTAGGTCATTTGTAGGGGAATTTTTACTAAAATTACAGACATGGCGATTCGCACAGGATTAAGATCACAGACAACCTCCTCAATTATTAAAAAAATGACTAGAGGTCACCAGGTAATACTTATCCCCTGCGAATAGGGCTTTAGTTTTTTTTTTTGCATGCATGCATGCTTTTTTTAAAGTATAGTCTATTTGATAGTGTGCACAAATGCAGGCGGTCAACGCATCCTCTCTATAAAGTTTTCAAAGTTGTCCAGTGTTTGCGCTATTTTTCTCCAGAAGTTATGACGAAACAAAATGTCTTGGTTCTCTTTTAAACTACAGTTGTGGCCCTCATATAACCTACTCATACAAGCACTTATTAATGCGGGCGTCTTTTGTTGTTGCGTCTCTTTAGGTTAGATTTCTACAGTAAAACAACGGCCTGGGCGAGTGGGATATATTTCCACCTTGAGGAACAACTGATTAGTGCAAAAAAAATTCGATGCGCATGTGCGACCTGTGCTTACAAAGAACAAAAGAAATCAGGTGGCGCATGTACAGAACACATACTATTCTAGTGAAGCAATTTGCATCACACGCACTTTACGCAGACCCTCGTATACACGAAGAACCTGAAGTATACTTTGAGCTTAATGATGATAAAGGCTTCTCTAGACTTGAGCGTGTCTCACCTGGTAGAGCTGGCACATGATGAGCACAGCGACCCACATGAAGTGAAACACACTGTTGAGAAACATCCAGAACATCCACGGCGAGCAGGTGGCGATCTGCGTGATGTAGTTCCAAAAGCCATCTTTAGTGTAGCTGGTAGCACAGTGAACACTCCAGTCTGCAGAAACAGAGACGTATTACGTCCAAAATAACTTTCAATTCATCAAGATTATAAATATGTATGCTACTAATGCAGAATCAATAGTAGTAGCAATTGAAAGTTGTTCGTACAAAACCATGCAAACTCAATTGTACTTACAGCAAATGCATCCATATATCATCCAACAGATCATACACAACAGGAAGAATAGGTAGCCCATAAAGTAACGGTGGTTTCCACTTCCTGCCCGCAAACAATGAGAAAAAAAAACACACAAAAAACAGACAAATGAAAGGAATGATTCATAGCCTTTCTTATTCTGCTTCTGGCTAAAATTAGTACCAGCAGAAATATGAGGTTTCTATTACGGGATGCAGCTTTCTTGACTATTGTGAATTTCCTGGTGGAACATTTAAGCAATCTATGACTTTTCATTTTAATGTCAGGAGGAAGAGCATGTGAGGTTGGTGAAGGCCAGTAGGGAAAATGATGGAAAATGCACTTGGAGAACTCACCTACGCAGTTGCCTACCCAAGGGCAGTGGTGATCAAACTTGGCGATGCATCGATTGCACACGGCGCAGTGTTTCGATCTGATGGGTTTCCGTATCTGTGGAGTACAGGTCGTAAAAATGAGTGTTTTATGTGCGTTGGAAACTGCAATGCAAATCAGACTGTTGGGTTATCCGCGGGCCAACACGTGAGGAGACGACTGGTGCTGAGTGTGTTTTAGCAGTTGTGTGCAGAATGGAAAAGTCATAATTACCAAACAGGTGCTGCAGAATATGCTGAGATCCAGACAGCCCGTCTCTGCCAATTCGACTATAGTCTAAATAGAGAGAACGAGAAAAGAAATGGAAAATGTAAGTGATGCTTTCTTGTGCATAAAGCATAGGTGTTCTGGATGGTTGTTTAGTGGCTCAAGATGAACTTTAAAACGCTGTAATTGCTGCTGAACTCGTTTGCAGTTAGAGATTTGACCTTTTTCTTCTGCTCCTCAGACGCTTTGATGATGCCGGGGTCAGACTTCCAGGACTTGCCAAAGTTGTAGAAGAGAGCCAGGCTATTGAGCAGGAACGGCAGGTGGATGGTGACAAACGGGAGAAGTGTGGAGGGTTAAGGAAGTTTCATTTAATATGAAACAAAGGGACTCGCAATATTTTGGGCCAATGAATTCCCAGGATCGTTTGTGATTACTTGATGAAAGTTAAAAAAAAATTATTGTCAATAAAACTGATTTGAATGTATAGTTCAGACCACTTTGTGAACTGGTTCAAATAATTAAGTGAAAATAACGTATTCTAAATAATGATTCAATCACATACCAAACACTGAATGTGGGAATAATAACTTGTAGTCAGTCAATCTAACTTGTGATGCTTTTAAGACATGCAAATTCAAGATTCTTATAAAAAGTCGCAAGATTAGTTATTTCATTTCTCACAAAAAACACTCAAAAAACACAAATTAATTTTTGAATTGAGACTGAAAGTTCCGTGGAATTCTGAGCTGCAACATTTCAATGAATAATTCCATCAAAAAAGTAACATTTCCTGTTTGACATCTGAAATGTAACACGAGTGCCTCCAAGCAGAGAAAATGAAAGGACATACTGTCTAAAAAGACACGCACAAATGCAGAAAATCTGTTTCTTCTGTTAGTGGGTTTTCGTTGAGCAGCACACGGGCAACAATTACAGCAGGAAAAGAGCTCAATCCTCTGAGGAGATGCTCTATTGTTGGATGATAAGGGCGAGAGGGAAACGGATCCACCCAGAGCTCTTGATCTGATTTTTAGCTGCAGGGTTTGAGTGCATTGTTTCTATTCCTGAGCTCTGGAGACACATCAGGGGCCTATACCATGAAGCCGGTTTAGGGGTGGCTAGCCAGCTATGTTTCAGTTTAGTTTGCGTCAACCCTGGGTTTTAGGGACCATGAAAGTGGTTTGGCTTTTAGCAGTGTTCATCGCCATAGTAACTTACGCTCCACGGCTAACCTGGTCCGGGGCAGGTTATGTTCTAGGTAAAAGGTTGCAAACTGAACTTGGACCAATCAGCTGTGAGCAAAGTGACACGTGTCTGATGCGATAAAGTCACTCCACCTGTTTCTACTACAAATGAAAGGTCACTACATAGCAAATGATTTTTAAAGACAAAATCGTCTGGTTTTTAGTGATGCTTATTTAGAATAATAAATTTGTATGATTTAGATATTATTTATGTAATTATTATACCCTTTATCAATCACACATGTACAATTTTAGTTCAGCAATTATTATTACGCAGTTTAAATGAATAAATATATAAAGGTAATATAAATACGCTTTAGCATCAATAGATGAAGCTATAAAATGACTACATGTGAGTTTAAATGTTCAATTCTCTCTATACCTTTATCAGCTGTATAAAATAACTTCACAACTTTTACTTGCACTGATATAGCGAGACTTTTTCTTTTAGTTGTCCTCCTTCATAGACAGCTGCTTTCTTCTTGCTGTGTAAATTTGTTTAAATTCTTACTATTTTAATACTTTTATTTAATAAGTGAATTGCGCTGCTTCTCTCGCGAGAAATTAATCTCAGTTTCACTCTTTCTCAACATGTGATTATTGGCTGTTCGCTACTGATGTCACACTTAAACTCCTAAACTCAGGATCAAAGCCTGAGTTGACAGAGAAAGTTGATGATCAGCATCATGGTACCAACAAAGCCTGGTTGGATTGGTTTGGTTTTGTCAACTCTAAACTAATCCTGTAACCCTGAGTTTGTTCAACTACCATCATGGTACAGGCCCCTGGACACATGGCAGTTCTGTGCACACTAAACATCACTCCACAACCGCCAATTACACCACAGCTTCACTCAATAAGCACATCCAGACATGAGTCACGTCTTGAGTGGTTCCTTCAAAAGAGGAGGAAATGCTTCAGCTTTGGGCAGAAATCCAATTTTCCTGCTGTTTGACAGCAGCATAAACACAGAAATGCAACATGTGTCATTACCAGACAAGAACTCGGCTTTCTTGTGTTTGTACTAGATCTCTCTCACACCACGGTGGGCGTCATGAACAGAATCTTATATCACAGTATGAGTAATTATATATCACAGTGACCATTTATAGCACAATGTTGTTTTTGCTGGAAATTTAACAAAAAAAAGTGTTAATTGTTATTAAATTACCATGTAGAAATGCCTGATTTTTGGATATTCCAGCTAAATAAATGAATAGCCCTTCATCTAATTTTGATTATTATTACTTTTTGATAAAACTGATGGACACAAACCAAAAGACACTCAATATTTTGAATTGCATTATTTTGCTAAACTTTTGTTTTGTCTCTCTCAATTCAATAGATATATCCATAGCAGATATATGGTGTAGCATAATCTCACACTGACGAGACATTTCTACCGTTGCACACTATATACTGTCAAGCCGTCCAGCCCTCCTCTCACCCACACAGTATCACTTAAAGTGTCAATCTCACTACATTGATTGTGTGAGTCACTCCTGATTCCATGGAAAAATATCCATATCCATGTTAAATATGTCAAATAAGATGCATCTGAGTTTCACAGTATGAAGCATCAACCTAATGTTACAACACAACGTGAAACAAATCAGCTCTAGACAACCGTGGGCGAATTATGGATATTTTCATTTCGGTTTATGTTGTTCCAAAAAAAAAAAAACACTGCATACTGCTAAACTTCCCATCTCTATCCTCAGTTCCTTTCATTAGGTCCATCACATCAAGAGAATGTTTAAACAAAGGGTCTTGTGAGCTTCTCTACCAGATTCAAACCTTTTAACATTGAAAAGTGAGATATGGCCATATAAACTGGGTCAATTCATTGACCCATATCATGCAGGAAAAACAACAAAGACAGAAAAAGAGAAAAGATGTTTTCAAACGAAGATGTTGGGTTTTCCTGCTGGGTCAGCGTTCTTATTCGGATGCTCATTGAGTCAATGAACAGATACACATTAGAGCTGCACGATTCTGGGGAGATTTTTTTATAGAGATCAAAATTCTTGCACAAATTTGAAAATAAAAATAAAATAACAAGCCATTTACTCGAGGTTCTGACAAAATGTTAGCAGCTGCAAGATACTTTAAAAATGTCTAATTAATTTGAATCAATTACTTAAAGAAAATTGGTTTAAATGGTGAAAGATGAATAAATGATTCAATGACTCACACAAAGACTTTTTGAATGAATGATTCAAAGAAAAAATATTTTTTAACAGTCGCTTGTCGCCACGACCGTAACGACTGATTGACTCATTGATACAATCTTTATTGGAAGCTTTAAGTTACTTTCAAAAGGTCATTTGCTCTTTTTTCATCGCTTCCATAGACATCCGTGTTTATATTCTAAGCATAATCTTTTATCTCAGTACTTTTGTGATTTTTGTATTTTGAATTATTGTAACAAAAATAATGATACTGTGTGGTTGAAAAGACTGTTTCATACCTATAAATGAAAACTGGATCAGCGGCAGCGCTTACGCAGATCTGAATGTTTGCTGTGACCGTACTTGTCAAAGGTTTAATAGACTAGTTGTCATTTAGGAATAAGATTGTGTGGGTGTTTTAATCGTGATCGTGCCGCTCTAATAGACAAATGGATGCTTAAGTGAGTCACTCTGGATAACACTGAATTTTTTGGAATACAATATTCCGATTAAGTGGATTGTATCAACTTATTTAGGTTGCATCAATTATGATCATCAAACTGACAGCACAGGAAGTGAAGTAAATAATGGAGACTGAAAAGGATATCGTTCCAGAACCAATAAAACCAGGTGATGTACATCCAGAACTTAGTGGCCATATAGATGCCCAGAGGAAGAGCACTATGCATGGAGTGATCAAAGAAAGACCTAGAAACAGAGACGAAATGTTAGCCATGTTGGTCCACGCTCACATCAGAATCCATTAAAAGCATGAGCAGCACCACAGATGGCTGTAATGGCATGTGCGTCATACTTGGAAAGGAACTGCACGACGAGCCACACCGCTGCATACATCACACCCTTGATGAGCCAAGAGTCAATGTCCAGATCGGCGATAAATCCCACCAACCAAATCACCATGAACGGAGTTCCCAACATCACCTTCTGCCTGAACTCCTGCAAACAGACACAGAAGTCAAAGTCTGGGGCCAGGTTCACAAAAATCTTCTTAAGAAAAAGGTTAAGTTAAATTTTAAAGAAATTTTAAGAAGTTCATATGAATTTTTTACGAGTAATTTTCACGCTCAAATATATATATTTTTTTTCCTGAAGATGATGAGGTCAAATGCCTCAAAGTTTGCGTTGCCTACGGATTAACGTAATAAGCATAAGTGAGCACTGTTTTAATGGCCCCCAGAATATTGTTATTCTGAATAATATTTTTAACTGAATTGTTTTCTTAAGAATCTTTAGTGAATCTAACTCCAGAGGCTTAAAAAAAATAATTTAAAAAAACGGCTCTGACTTTCAGCAACTAAGCGTCAACTCGTCCAGACTACAAATTGGGGCATAAATTGGTGTAAAAGTCATATTGTGTTTTCCTGGCTTTAGATGCAGAGTCTGCATCATTCAACATTCATTACAATTTGATTTATCCTTAATGTCAAGTGATTGCACAGGACAAATCTTTCAGTTGCTTTACCTTGTCCATTTTGAGTCGTTTCAGGTACGAGGGGCTGTCGTAACCTTTGGCCTGTCTGGCCTCCTGCAGATGATTTATCATCCACGTATTTTTCCTCTGTTTGGCCAGATCCAGCGGCGTCTCCCCCTGCCATTGACAAATATGATCAGATGTCATGTACACACATCATTTCAGTGTGCTGGTGTGGCCGTCTGGACTTTACCTTGATGTTCTGTGCGTCGACGTTAGCATTGGCGTCCAGCAGCAGACTGATGACCGTAGTGTTTCCGGCCAGAACCGCCCAGTGCAGAGCCGTGTTCTTATGATATTTATCACCCAGGTTCACCGACACATTAAACGTCAGCAACAGCCGTGTCGGGTCAACACTGCAGCAAAACGCAGAAGATCACACCTATCAGCTTTACATTTTAACAATGGCAAATGAAAACATTTCCTCACACACACACACACCTGTGTGTTCGATAAGCCGCCCACATCAAAGGGGTCATGCCATTCTGATCCATCATATCTACATCCTAGAGGACGACACATAAAACATAAAAGTAGGATCAGGCTGAGATCAAATGCAATGGGTTCATGTAATATCTTTCCTGGAGTTCAAACTGCTGTGGATAGAAATGTAATAAATGTCATAAATGCCCCCTGCAGGCTGAAATGGACTAAGCAGGACAAAAAGCATCATGTAATGAATCGATTATTTTACATTTTAATAAACAGTATTAAGTGATGACAAAGGACATGCCGCTTTTTTCCCAAAGAAGCACGTGTTCCCCGAACTTAAAATATTTAGCAGCGCATTTAGGGCCACAATAACTGTCAAATAATATGTTTTTCCTTAATAAAGGGATAAATGAAGACATTTACTCTATAACAAAATTATTAAATTTAAGAGAATGCAAAAAGTAAACTAGGCTTTTAAATATTTTTGCTTCAAACTGTATTTAATAACTATGTAAATATTTATAGGCCTACTTTAAACAATATATAACATATATATTTTAATTATTTAAAATATTTTAATTTAATTAATTTTCATGCATATTTAATTAACAGATTATTGTGCCAGTATTACTAAAATGAAAATCTATATATTAAATAATGTGTTAAATAAAGTTCTTAGCCTTTCCTTCCTGTGATGGGTTCACCCAGACAGAAGCTGAAAGAGTTTATTGAATAAAATGCCAGAATCCGTTTATTTTGTCACCAATATACCAATTATAACAACCAGAAGAAAAACTCTGTATGCATAAGGCATGACTTAAACAGGCCCAAAATACACTGCGACTCTTATTTTATGCTTTAAAATTGCTGATTGTTGACTCAAAAAGATAAAATATGCACACTAACATCCATTTAGGCTATTTGGGACTTTTTATGCCCTTACATTTCTTAAAACTTTATTCGCACCGATGCTCCTAAGTACATTTTACATTTCACACACTTTTATTTTTTATCGCAAATGTAACTGAAACAGTCGCACTCACGAGCCCTGGATGAGACATTTTGTTGGTTACTTTGTTTTCCTTGGTAGCTCCGCCCACACTGAAAGCTTGTTGGCTAAAAATAGCTACAAATTAATCAAAGGTATTCTGACTGGCTTTGATTTAGCCAGCTTTTGTTTTGATGAGACCAGATTCACACAAAACGTTTTATGATGCGGCTTGCGTACCTGTCCCTTGGCAATGAGGTAAGCCACAATGGAGGTGTGTCCAAACTGAGCGGCCAGGTGCACACAACTGCAACCCTCCCCATCGATGAGAGACGGATCAGCGCCATACTTCATTAACTGCACCACCATGGAGAGATGGCCCTGTCTGAAGGAGAGAGAGCAGACGAGTGGCATTCACAGACTAACCCTGTGCTTTAAGATACACAATTATACCTTACACAATTTTTGCGGTATGCACAGTATTAATTGAATACCTGCATGACCTAACAATTTTAATGAAATCTGCAGTATACAAAAGGTCACACTGTTATGCTTTTTAGTATAAATATACTGTTATAATATTTATTAATCATTTTTAATTCGCTTTTAATTTTATATTTTAAGTTCATTTTAATTTTAGTTTAAAGTATAGTAATATTATGTGCTTTTGTCCTTTTATTATTAGCTTTATCTATTTAGCAGATTTTGTGATTTAAGTACTTCAACTTAAAGTTCACCCAAAAATGAAAAAAAAAAAAAACATAATTAATTACTCACCCTCAGTTCATCTTCAAATGAAGATTTTTTTAATGAAATCTGAGTGATTTCTGTCCCTCCACTGACAGCTACGCAACTGACACTTCAAAAAGTTTACATTTTACATTTAGAAGACGCTATTATCCAAAGCGACTTACAACTGAGGACTGAGGACAAGTCAAGTCATTGTGAAGAGGCAAAAACAACGCAAGAAGTGCTCAAAATACAAAGTTCAGGCTTTGCTCAGAGTAGCATAAGCCAGACAAGGGAGGATTTGTAGTTAGTTCATAAGTAAGTTCATAATAGGGGTGTCACGATTCTCCAAATCCTTGATTCGATTACATTTTCGATTCTAAGGTCACGGTTCGATTCGATTCTCGATTTTTACTTTTTTTTTTTTAAGTTGCTCCTAAAAAGCTGACATCAGTTAATCGCAATCTCACACATCTCTGTTATTATCAGTGAAGCTGACTGCACAATGAATCTTTCATAATATATAGCCTACACTTTGTTTGTTATAATTAGAGGATTGGCCAGCTTACAGAATTCAGCACTGAACAAAAAGTCTGTTTTGAGCGGTGAGGAGAGTCTATCTTAGGCCCCGTCCACACTACTGCGTTTTCGTTTAAAAACGGAGAATTAAAACGAAAACGATCTCCGTCCACACCAGCGTTTTAGCTGCGTATTAGAATTGATCTCCGTCCACATTAAAACGACTGAAAACTCGGATCACGTGACCATTCTCCAACACTGTGCATGCGCGTGCCGGTGTAAACAGGAAACGGATGGACTATTCCTCAGATTTGATGAGGAAGCAAGTAACGTTAGCTACCTCTGCAAAGATTAGAAAATGTCGAAGACCAGAGATTTCTTTTCATGGACCGCCGCTGCACACGGGAATTGTCATAGATCGCTCGAATAATAGTTTGCCTCCGGCGCATGTAGGCAGTTATAGCATTGTAAAATGCAGAATTTGCTTGCACAACAGCTGCTAACAAAGACATCAAAGTCAGTAACGCTTGTAATTCGTTATCCATGTTGCACTCACTAACATCAGCTACGTAGTCCAGGATGTTTTTGTTTGTTTTCTTCCGGTGACGGGACATGTGATGGGTGGCTGACGAATCAGGGAAGGATACATCATGGGTGATGACACCCAATCATAGAGCCGAGCGTGACCTTCTACGTCATCGTTTCTAAACTCCTCCGTTTTGTCCCGTCTACACTAAAACGCCCTCCGGAGATTCAAAACGAAAAACGGAGCTGCAGCGTTTCTAAACTTCTCCGTTTTGGGTCTTCGTTTTTCCCGTTTTAGTGTGGACGGGAGGTGCAAACGTAGCAAAAGGTCTCCGTTTTTAAACGAAAACGCAGTAGTGTGGACGGGGCCTTAAATGCTTCTGATTGGTCATTGCGTTCAAGAAATCAACACATATGTCTGTGATTGGCTAAGTCGCTCAACGCTGCAAACATGTTATAAATAGAAACTCTGGCCTGTAAATCGTTTCTATTTTGTTTTAGTTGTTGTTTTAGTTGTTGCTTTTCTGCAACAGATAAATACAAATTTATTAGTTTTTATGTTTTATTCATAGATATTTCTAGTTAACGGGAGTTCCGCGAATCGTTTTATTCTCCCGCACACACAGAGTGAGTGCATTACCGCCCGCGCTCGCACTCGGCCATCAAATCTAGTCCCGCACCACACTCTATTGCGTTGGGAGTGCACGTCTATAGATCAAGAGCCCGGCCCGAGGATAGTGACGGGAAATATCGGCCAAGTTCGGGCTCGGGCATAGAATCAAAGTTAGAGGAATCACAGCCTTTCAACACGTGTGTTTTTTTCCCGTGCCGTGATGAGTCGTTCATGAACGATCCGTTCATTGCCTCTGTCACGCGACAAATGAACAAAAGACTCGGAAGGTCAAGTATTAATGTTCCCTGTAAATTACTTTTGACTGCATTATAATGATTTCTTAATTCAGAATATGATCCAAGATTGCGTTGGATGTGTTCGGGGAATTTGCCTGTTAAAAGTATAACATTTAAAACCCCTGAAATGACTAGAAAAAAGATTAGTTAATTTTGATGAACGAGATTGAACAATAGAGTCAGTAAAACGATCCGAACTTTCCATCACGGGCGCGACATGGGGGCGTGGCAGCATCGACGATTCCATTTTTTATTTCGATTTTTGAGATTGTGAATTAATTTCGCTCGATTTCATTTTAAAATCGAAATCGTGACACCCTTAGTTCATAAGTTTCGTAGTTAGTTCAAAACTAGTTCATAAAGATATCGTAAAACTAATCTATATGAATTGAGCGGTTGAGTCCAAATTTTCACAATAACTGATGTGCGAGTTGATGAATGCTTAAATGTGAATAAAAGTCTAAATTAAATCTGTTCATCATATAAAGCGATACTGTCTCTTCTGCAAATTTGGACTAAACCACTCAATACATGTCGATTAGTTTTAGAATCTCTTTATGAACTTTTTGAGCGTCAAAGTGGTAGTTGCGTGGCTGTCAACGGAGGGACAGAAATCTGCCTATTTAATTCAAATATCTTAATTTTGTGTTTCAATGACAATGTTTACATGCAGCCAATAACCCGTTCAAAACCGGGATATTAGCAATAACCAGGTCACGCACGGCCATGTAAACACCGGCAAAACCCGAATATGCTCATATCCCGGATTTTAAAAACGCTAACCGTGCGTCGCCGTTTACATTGGGATATTGCAATTCCATATATACAGGAGTAACTCTCTCTGCTCACGCATGTAAACGGGTTATTCCTAATGTTTCAGAAACCCGAATAGTGACCTTAACCCGAAAATTGGCTGCATGTAAACATAGTCACTGATGAGTGAAAGTCTAACTGGTTTGGAACAACAATGATTTTTTTATTTTTGGGGGTAAACTAACCCTTTAAACTTTAATTTCAGTTAGTTACAAAGGCAACATTTCTACTTTTTTAAAGTTTAAGTCTATCATCAAATATTTATATTTTATTTCAGCTTTATTTCCCTTACAGAAAATGCTTTTAGTTTTAGTTTAAGTTAACAATAACACAACACTGAATATGCTCAACTTGAGCTTCCATATCCAGTCTGATGAATGAACCAGAAAGTTCAACAACATTTTGGTATATTATTAAGTTTGATAAATAGTTTGTAGTATACAGTATATAGTGGTTGTTCTGCAATAAGTCACCTCGTAGCCCAGTGTAGTGGTGTAGAGTTGAGATCTCCTCCCAGCTGGTCAACTATAGCACCTTTAGATATGTAATGCCTATGAAGAGCAGACAAACAACATTCAGGAAATGAGTTAAGTGAGACTTCTGAAGTGAGACATCTAGGCTTTATCACACAGCTAAGTGTCTGTTACAAAAGAGAGCAGTTTAAAATGAATAACCATAACAGAGCAGGCTCTAATTAAGGCGAGACACTACAGGTGAATAGGGTAAAAAAATTTAACGTACAGATATCACCATGAAACTTTACCAGTCGATTACTTGCAGGAATAGGAGAAAAAAATGTATTGCAAATTTTCTGTAATTTTCTGTTTAAATATGCTAATCAGGCTATATCTAATTAAATATGCACTAATTTGCATATATTTTGAAGTGACGTTTTTTGAAGATGAAAAAAACAAGGTTCAAAATTATTTTTGCATTTTTTTGATATATTCAATGAAAAGACATTTACAGAAGGGATTATGAATATCTCCTTTTGTTACCCTGTAAATCAGAAAATACTACCAATAGCCTTAAAAAATTATTTCCGCCCTATTTTTAGGCATAAAATGTCATATAAATCAGGCCAAGAATGATATATCAACAAAACCCTCTGCACAAACCTTCACAATATAGTTAGGAATAGGACTGTAAAGTTTGGTGTATGTAGGTGCTACAGAAGTGGAAAATCGTCACTAGGAGTGTAGGAAAAAAACTAATTTTGAGAAAACGGCCTTTAAAGATTTTTATGGCAAAATTCCACTACTTTCTATTGAAAGCCATGAATTACAGACAAAATATGCTTTAGGTCCATGTAAGATCAATGTATCACACTGTTTAACATCCAAAACTCATCATTGCTTCATCCATCACTGATCATAACATCCAAAACAACACTCAAAACATCAAAACCACACATCAACAGTCCATCACACATGTGAATATGTTTCTGCCTGAGGGACTCACAACAACTTTAGGATCCCACAATTACAGATTTGTTTAGTATTATATAGTAATTATATTATACAAAAACTGAAATGTGTTGTGTAATATAATTGTTTTGTAATATAATTGTTTTGTATAAATAGTGTGTAAAGTATTGTATATATGTGATGCATGTATATAATGTCAGAGCGCGTCACGTGACGATTCTGAACAAATCACGTTGTCAGAAATTGGCATCAGCCAATGAGATGCGCATTTCAAGTTAAATCGCCAGTTTTACTTTCACGATTGGTTGCTGATAAACAGGAAATGACCATATTTGGATCCGATTGCAAAGGAGAGAGAGAGCTTTCTAACGGTGTGTGTGATGACAGGGTGCAGACAGCGATCGCGGAGCAGCAGGATGATTTAGAACGCCAACTTTAGTTGAATTTATGCGAAATCTACACACGCAAACAGACAAAGTGTAGTAAAATAAAGACCTAAATGTGTATTTTGGACTTTTTTTCAGCACAAGTCTAAAAGAAGACATGTTATTAAAGACAAATAGCCCAAAATCTCAAAATTGACCAGTGAAAAAAAAAAAAACCGATGTTTTTGCCTGCCGTGTCTCGCCTTAAGAGGAGGATCTGCACACACACACACACACACACACACACACACACACACACACACACACACACACACACACACACACACACACACACACACACACACACACACACACACACACACACACACACACACACACACACACACACGTCTGAATGCTGAGAGTAATAACTCTATCTAATCCTCTGTGTATGTGGTGTCTTAATAATGGGAGGGAAAAACTAGCTAGGAAAATTCGCAGATCCAGGAGAAGAAGGGGAATATGTATACAATAAGAAAATAAGACACAGACAGATACGTACTTGACCAAGTCTATGCGGTTATTAATTGCCGCCCAATGCAGGAGTGTGACGTTTTCTTTATCCGGCTGACGCACGTCATATCCGGCATCCACCAACTCACGGCAGCGCTCGAATATGCCATACCTGAACACACAAACAGCTCAAATTACACAATAAAACACACAAGCACTAGAGAAACATCCCTGAACAGTACAAACACAAAAACAACAGTGTCAAATATACAGTGTTTTGCGTTCACTCACAATACCAAAACAGGACAGAACCAGGCTGCTCAAATGATGTCTTTTGGAGGATTTTTTATATATCTAGATGTTTCTGGGCAAGGGATGTTTGTGTAGATGGATGTGTGTGTGTGTGTGTGTAGACTCACTGGGTGGCTTTGACGATGTCCCAAGTGCTGTAGTCGTCCACGTGGCTCTTACGGCTAACGCTCTCGCTGTAGCCATGGCTATAGTGACTCTGGGATTTAATTTCCTGTGGGAGAGAAAGATAGTCAGTTCATCTCTATCATCTCTAGAACAAACGGATAGAAGGATGAGTGATGGATGACACAGAGGATCTGGGACACGACGTGTCTTATATACGGTCAGTCTCCATGGTGACATCTGATATCTCACTCAAACACACACAATGCTGAAATAAAACTGAAATGTGCTTTTAAAGGGGCCATATCCTGGAAAACCGGATTTTCATGCTAGGAGTTTGATGTGTTGAGTGACAATGCAAATTGGAGGAGAAACATAATTCTGTTATTAAAAAGTTAAAAATAAAAACGGATTAATTGATCAGCTTTCCTATTAGCATATTAACATGACCGCCGACATTTACATTTACATTTACAACTCCTTTCCAGTCCATGCTGAGGCTATTTATGCATCATCTTAAAGGTACAGCATTAAAAACAGTCTGTTTAATACTCATATCATCATATCAGCAAGAAGGCAGAAAATGTTTCTGACCGGCTTTTGTTTAAGAAACTTTGTCTAACATTATAATTAGACCAGACTGCATGTGCTGCTGATGCTCACAGGTCGGGGGTGTTTGATGACCAGCAGATGTCCAGAAGCTTCAGCTCTATTGATTGGTGGGGAGGGTCTCTGTCTATTGTATTAAAGGCCCAGGGGATGCTGATGTCCGCTAGAAACCCCAAAAATGACCCAAGCCATTTTGACCCGAACCTTTATCTTTATCCTGTACACCTTTCCAGAAACATTTTTTTGTTGGTATTTATTAAATCTATTACACATTTTTTATTTTATTTCCACGGCTCAGAGAAAACTCAACTACTGCAGCCCTGCCCCTTGTTTGTTCATTTTTTTATATCATTGTCTACTTTATAAATTCAGATTTTTAGCCCCAATTACAGCTGATTGTCCCTCCGAATTAATATAGAAAATGCAAATCCAAAAATGTGACAAAAAAAATCTATGTATATAAAACCTTTTGTTTTAAACCAAAATAATAAACCAAACACTGTAATTTATAATTATAGGCTAAACCACAATCATAGGAAAAATCCTCAATATAATATCAGACTAGTCGTTACTCTTCAGAAAATCACAGTTTATAGTTTTGCACACTTGAAAATTCAATAGATGTGTAACAACACAGTAAAATGAGATGCTTTCTCACAAAAGCTTGAAACAGATGCAAAAGGCAAACAGAAAACACCCACAGGACACAGGGGAGTCCTGGCAAACACACCGAGCTCCCTCTGTGTGTGTGTGTGTGTGTGTGTGTGTGTGTGTGTGTGTGTCAGAGAAATGGCAGGCCAGCAGAGATTAGACATGTACACAGCCACACACACACACAGGCCAGAGATTCACATATAAAGATGACAGTATGCATTCATAATCGGTAGGATTTAATCCCTAAAATAAAAGTCCTGTATATGGAGAACTAAACAAATCCATTAGTAAAGAGTAAACAGCTGGACAGAGTAACACAGGTCGAGGTCAGTAATAAAGCCTTGTGTTTTATATCAGCACAATCATGTTTCCGGCAAGAACCTGCACACTTGCACACACAAACACTAAATATGAAGCCCTTTCTCTCCATGCGGGTCTGCAATTATTACCTTCATAAACCCTGGACATGTATTCAGTGTCTGTATCGAAGGCTGATCTGACACTCGTTTTATCAACACAAAGATTCAGCGAGCGGTCACATGACTCTATACTTTCAGAGGAAACCCTAGTGAGATTATCTGAAAGCCACAGTAACCCTACAGCAAAGCATCCAGAATGAGAGAATCAGCATGAAGGGGATATAAATTGACATCCGAGTCAAATCTTCGTTTCTAAAAGGCTCTCCAATAGGTCAGAGGTCAGACCAACAGTAAGTAAGTAGGCTACATTGTTCAATTACTGAGTTGATGATCCATCACAATATACAGCCACCAAGCAGCTGGAAAAATTAAATAAGTCAAAAATATATTGAATGTATAGCCTGACTACCTACGATTTGATTATGGTAAATAAATATTGTCTTTACTGAATGATGCATACTGCATTTCCAATAATGCAGTGCGCTCAACAAATGAACCAGAAGCAATATCAACCACGAACCACGGATTTAAACCTTTACTTGACTCGCAATTTAATCAAGAGAAAAAAAAGACTAATTTGTACAAAAAATATTATTAAAAACACATTATTTGCATCATGATAACTGGATGCCACTCACCAAAATAAAATGTGATGTATTACGGCAATATGCCAATGTTTTAAACATTATTTTTGATGGCAGATGACAGGTAATATAAATTATATTACACTATTTAATTTGCGTTAATTGCTGCAATTAAATTTAGATGTATTGTACATATTTACTAAATTAGAAATAATTGTTAAATGAATCAATATGGAAATAAAAGATAGCGATCAAAAACCTCAAATTTTACATACGTAAACAGTGACAATATGACATGAATATATGACATAACGGCAAACTGAATATAGCGCAGCATAGTTTGAAATAAAGGATTTTAAGAAAACAGTATTGGATGATTGGATTGTCATGTATTGGAAATGTATTGGATTGAAAAATGAATGAAATGAAATAACAAATATCTGCTGATATATCAGCCATGCCAATGTATCAGTCAACCACTATTCACATTATATTTTAATGCATATTTGTCAGTACAGAATGCTATTACTTTCGAAACCATGGTCGTACCATGGTAATAGTGACATTACAGCAGGGTGGGCTGAACTGAGGAGCTCACCGCTAGCAGATGTGCACTTAATCCACAACTATTAGTCATACGCATAGCATTAGTGTTATACAGGTTTTTATATTCCATTTCAGGGATCAGAGAAACAGATCTCATGAGCAAGCCTCAGCTGAAGGTCTCAGATCCTTCTTAATTCACGGTGATCAGTGTGAAAGCACACACTCAGATGTGTTATATATCACATGTAGAATTAGCAAAAACAATAATGCTATGCAAGACATGCAGTTCAGACCACCAAACAGAGCGAAACTGATAAAGCGAGCAGTTGGGAGATTTAGCACCACCGGCAGGCCTTTAGAAAGGCGTTTGGTTGTTTCATTCAATATTTTCGTGCCTGGTTTCAGAACAGTTGGTCTAATTCAATACGGGCCTAATGTTCCTCCTGCCAGTGAGGAAACAAGCGCTTCCAGCATCTGTGAGACCATGTGACACATATTGAGATGCTTGGCTTCCTATTACTACAGGAAGACATTTAGGCTGCGTTTGCACTGCTATACTTAATGTACAGATCTGATCTCTTCACCATATCATCTGATTTTTTGTCCCAGTCCGTTTACATTCACTTTAGACACGACTGGCATCCGATATCTGTTTTTATATTTATCCACACACAAAATGAGTCTGTGACGATTCCTTATATGCGACATGGTTGGCCCTCTGGTTTTGAATGGGCGTACTAAAATGATTTATATAATTCAAGTCGATTATTTGCTAGCATGGATAAGTTAAAAGGAAAAAAATCTGATTTTTGTGTTTACACGCGTGCAACAAATGCCGATCTGTGTCCAGATTTGAGTAAAAAATATTAAAGATTTTATGGCAGTGTAGACGCAGCATAAGATCTCGCTCTGGGCAGCGTGTGCTTCATCAACGGCTTCTGTTAATGCGGTTAATGGCACTGCCATTTATATCTTTAGTTCATGTTAACGTCCATGTCTGGACTGACCGTCAACAGCCATTATGAAATTATATTCACACAGTCAAGGCAATGCCACGGCTATGCATCACAGTAAAGGCCCATTCACACCAATAACAATAATAAAGATATAGTTATAAAATAGTTAAAGAATAGCAGAGTCCGCACCACAACTATAACGATAACGAAATTGTTGAATCACTTTTTTTCCAGATTATGAAGAATGAAAAGATTGACAGCCAATCAGAATCCATCCTACTTTTAATTTTTATCTCAGGATTTACAACTTAACTCTCAGAGTAACTTAGTAACTTCTTGTTTGTAGTGTGATTGATTTCAAACATCATTTTTGCATACAAAAACCAAGAAATGAAATCACAACCACAATGCAGAAACGGGAAACGGAACAGCAGAAAAATCTAATGCCACAAAACTACATTTGTTGCACGCAAACAGTGGCCTTTCCTCCAACACGATGGCACACTTTTGACTAAAGCAGACACACACCTTCCCGCTGACCCCTCTGAGCATCATCTGTTGAGGAAACCTCAGGTCTGATGCGGGACTGTAAGGAACAGATGGCTCGTCTTCACTATATGACTGCCTCCCACCCAGATGACACTGGACCCTGTCGAGTCGACTTCCCACAAGTTAACAACAGCATTGATTAACTAAAGACAAATGCACAGACTGTATCTTTCATAGTAGAGGGGTTTCTTTCGGTTCTGCTGGGATTTTCAGTCCAATCACTGAGATAACAGTTTATTATTTATTTTAAACAGAACTATTTTTAGATTTTCATTTTTTTTGCGGTTTTCTTTTACAATCAGTGGAGAGCCGCTGAAACAATTCTTCACATGATAATGTAGCCTAACCTTTTGATGATGCCCCACAAGCCAAATATTGAGGACAGCTAATCTATTTTCTTCTCTTAAACAGCCACATGCAAAACACTACCTCTATCATGGTTTCATGTTCTAGCCTCTAAATCAACCAGCTCATCCCATTGAACACCAGGGCACACGTAGCAAACACACAAAAGATTAAAAAGACGTAAGTATATTTAGTAAAATAAGCATTCATTGCACTTCTGTTATTAAAATTGTATTAGGCCTATGCATTATGCCTTTGCAACCCTGCTCTACAGATATCAGCATAAGCATTGGTCATTTCAAAACCCATATTGGTTGACCACTAATTATTAATAACCTATAATATTAATACATTAAGGCCCGGGTTCACAGACAGGGCTTAGATTAAGCCAGGATTAGGCCTGCTTAGTTCAATTAGGGCATTTAAGTAGCTTTTTTAAACATGCCTTAGAAATAAAATATTACTGATGTGCATCTTGACACAAAACAATGACCCTGACATATTTGAAAATATATCAGTGTATATGATATAAGAAACAAGTTGTTTTCAGTGACAGCTCAAACATGCATTTTAATCTGGGACTAAGTTTAAGCCTTCTGTGAAACCGGCCAAATATATAATTATAAACATTGCATATTGCAATAAAAAGAACAGCTTAGGTCTGCTGAGAGCTTCTTTTCACTCCAACAGGTCAGCGTATGTTAGTATGACTTTAAGCCAATTGCCATTCACTGAGACTACATGTGTGTGTGATCAACTGTATGGTCAGCCTGCTTGAGCATCAATAATTTACAGCAGGAGGTCCCATTTGAGCAAGCTGTCAGGAGTACTATTATTGCACATGATAATACAACTATAGTCTTTCATGTAAAACTCGCCCGTCAAGGCAAAGTCACAAATGAGTCCCAATACAAACATGCAAATCATCCATTGAAATAATAGCATTTATTAATGAATATATTTATGAAATTTACGAGTCTGCAAATAACTCACAACATGACAGCTCTGTGACATTTGCGAAACAAACACCAAAATGCAGTCAAAAAGAGTCATACAGACTCTTATAGTGCATTAAACCATACTGATACAAAAAAAGGCAAAATTAATGTTCAAATCTGAAAGTAAATGGATGCAAATGATGATGTTTGTGAATGGTGTCTGTCATTTAGATGCAAACGCAGCACAACAGACTGGGAATACTTCTATAATATCCTAATGTCACGTTTGGCATTGCCACAATATGGACTAAAAGAAGCACCCCTGTCTTAAAACGTGTGATTAGACGTGCGATGAAGCGAAAAATAAAAATATAATCTATGAATATGAAAGGCTAATGTTAGCAGCAATGCTATTACGCAGCAGTGGGGGGGATTCAGCCCCTCTTCTTCATTGTGAGAAGTTAACAGTAGAAATAGCGGTTTTATTGGACGTGAAATCACTTCAGCTTCGTTTAGGATTGCTGCTGTGATGCAGCTGGATAAACGCTGTGTTTTTTACCTCGGGATGGAGGATCGGGACGCATCCAGCTTCTTTCTCAAATTCGTCCAGAGCGTCCGCCATCTTGCTGCTCGACCACGCGGAGCATCATGGGAAAAAACATTTAGGGGGCGATAAACAGGAGACACGCGCGCGCACATGAGGAAGCAGTGCGCGCTCGCGTGTGATTTGACCTGGTCTGTTTCAATTTTTATGTATATCTTCAATATTCCTATATTCTTAAATATTATTATTATCAGTTTTAGAGTGCCTTATTCACATAGCGTTAAAAAAAAAAACGTTATGTGAAAAACAAGAGCATTATTTGATAGAAACATAAATAACAACCAAAGTATTTTTTTTTCAATTTCACATTCTACACAATGATAATGAGTCGAATCATAAAAATGCATAAAATAGGTGAAAACGTGTATTTATATTTATATTCACATAATATTTAGAGGATTGATCAAATGTAAATTTATTTCCTGTTTATAACCTATAAAACCAAGAATTATATTCTCAAATACTAAGGAGACATCAGAATTCATACGATATAAAATATCCAGAATCTTTTCTCAGGGGCTCTTATAATTACAAGATCCAAACAGAGATCACAGAAAGAACATTGATATGAATGCACAGATGCCTAAGAAATGTATTTAATTTTAATTTGGATATAAAACCGATGTCATTCACATGGTATCTGTTTTGGCTGTACTACTGTTGCTGCATTACGTCATCAACCTACTATATCACTTTATATAAATATATACTAGTCTGTTCTACATATGCATATCGTTTTTTAACCCTTATCTATAAAACAGTTTTATTTTTGTTTATTTTTGCATAAATATTTTGCCCATCATCTCATGATATGAAATGCAAGGTGTTTACGTCATGGCTGTCAGATTGAATGTCATCAAATGTTTTTATTTTGCCCTGTTTAGACCATGGTTTAGACGCTCCCACGTGGTGGCAGCATTGGATTGCTTATATATTTTTCTAGCCCTGTCCATGTTTATTAGTATGCCATGTTAACCAAAATCAAAGTTATGTGAGTGAAAATGTTCAGATTCTTTAGATCAGGTCCAAATTTATTCTGCTAATATATGTGTAACATATTTTGTATTGCACATTCCATTTAAAAAAATCTGTTTATTAAAAAAAAACAGTAAACACATACGTTACATATGAAACATAAGGATATGGGTCATCCTCAGTATTATTACTGTTTCACAACACGTTAGACTTTTAATATGATTTTTTATTTAAGGCCTCTGGATACGTAACAGGCTCCGCCTAACAGCCCGAAAAACAGTAAACTGATCTGAGGTCTGCCTGAATGTTTATATCAAACTGGCGTCATTGCGTGTTTCATCTCAAAGAACTGATTCCAGACCTGCTTTCGTGTGTTTCTTTTTATTTTTAGCCCAGTCGAACGCCGATCCCTCGACAGACAGAACTCAACGATCGCAGATAAACAGTCGCGCTGAAGAAGGAAGACAGACGTGCGAGCGAAGGCGGGCAGTAGTATAGCACTTCATGGCTTTAATATTTCAACAAAACGCGTTTATGGTTCACGGTTAGAGCGTTTTAAATTTCCCACCCCCGCCTATGTAGGATCGTACCTGTCAGAATACGTCTGAGAAGTTTTAACCCATTTACTGATGGACTGACAGACTGATTCTCCTCAGACGACGCAATCTACACAATTCACATTTTACCTTATTCTCTCAATTCTCTCAAGCCCGTGTTTTCCGTGAGGAGGACTTCAGACAATTAAGGTTAGTGTTTATGTTTCTGACTGACTGTAATTCTACATTTCTGTACGAATAACCCGTAGACCACACTCTACTGGCTGTGTCTTAAAACCTAGTGAGCTGCCTATATAGACAACATGTTTGAGCCATAGGGTTGAGAATCATCAGCGCGTGCAGTGTTTTTGGGCGGGAATCATTGGCTTATGCAGCATATTTGAGCAATTATAGACTGTCTCTCAAGATACAGTCAGCTGTCAACCTAGATTGTGTTTTTGTCATCAACAGCACGTGCACCATTACTATACAAAAATACCATTGAAAAGCATAGTAGTTCCAGTGTTTTGGTCATGTCCATAATTCCATGATATTCTTAATGTAAGTGACCTTATATTGTACCTAGAATACAACCCTGATGCGGTCTAGTTAGGCTGCAATCTAGGTTTTTGAAATACTGTCTGCATTTTGCAGGTCTTGTTGATGGACATATGCATGTATATGAATCATCCTCCATAATTTAGATCGAATTTTCTGTGCATTTTAAACTTGAATGTATTCAAATCTGAACGAAAAGGTTGTTTTTAGTGGTTTAATTGCTGTGAGCATGTATGTTATGTAATAGCTAATGTGACACACTGGGGCTGTTTTTGTCCCTAACATAAACAATAATATTTATCTGGAATGCAGATGTCCTTTATAAATATTTACAAGGGTTAACCAGAGTTTACAAATACCACTGTTATGAATGTGAAATCATAATAAACAAATATGGGGTCTTCTTCAAACAATGTGTTCTGCCCTATTTTTCAAAAAGTACCATGGAATGGCTGTACAATATAACAAGTATCACATTATTTTCATTCTATCACATATTTTGGACACTACCATAATGGTAATTCCGTATCATTTGGGTTAGTTCACCCAAAAATTAAAATTATCCCATAATTTACTCGTCCTCAAGCCATCCTATGTGTACATGACTTTCTTCTTTCTGCCAAACACAATCGGAGTAAAAAAAATATCCTGGCTCTTCCAAGCTTTATAATGGGAGTAAAAGGTCCCTTAGATTTTGAAGCCCAAATATTGGATCCGTCCATCATAAAAGTAACTCATACGACTACAGGGTGTTAATAAAGGCCTTCTGAAGAGAAGTGATCCATATTTTTAACTTAATAAACTATAATCACTGGCCTCTAGTAACGCCATGCGTGAGTTTAGTTCTGGTGGAAGATTGACCTCTGACCCGAAGCATGTCGTATGATGTAGGAGTAGCGTAAGCTACAAACTAATACTAAACTAATACGACTGGGGAACAAACTCAAGCTTCTCACACATTTCTCTTAAAAATTCTAATTTTAAACTTATAATTCGTGACCGGTGTTTTGTTTTGCTCTATCTCTGCGTCGGGTCAGAGGTCACTCTTCCATCGGAACTAAACTCGCGTATGGCCGTTACCGAAAGCCATTGATTATAGTTTCTAAAGTTAACATGGATATTTTTCTCACATGGATGTCCTTTTTTGGGCTTCAAATTCCCATTATAAAGCTTGGAAGAGCCAGGGTATTTTTTTTAATTTAAATCCGAATGTGTTTGGCAGAAGGAACTTGGAAGGAAGTCAAATACACCAAGGATGGCTTGAGGGCGAGTAAATTATGGGATAATTTTCATTTTTGGGTGAACTAACCCTTTCAAGAAACATTTTGAACCTCAAATGACATGTTATATGATTATGATAATCAATAAATATGGTGAAGCAGTGGTTACCATTGTACATTTCTGAGAAGAAATACAAAGTAAACCACATCATGTTGGCGACTGGTGTGAATATTTACCTTATCCCAGTGTGATGATTTCTATGTGATGTGTGGTAAATCTCCAATTACCATAAAAGTAGCTTAATTAATGGATAACAACATATCACAAACAGTGCTAAATTACTATGTAATAACAGTAAATGTGTGTCATTAGAAGCAGCCTCACAAAATCTAGTTAATTAGTATTCACTAACATGAATGCAATTTGGCCATTTAATTTGAACACAAAACGTATTCTCATTCACACAGTTTAGCCTGTTTTGTTGTTTCATGCTTTAATGTCTTAGATTAGACGAGAACGGATACACAGGATCCTGATGCGCATAATGCTTTTGTGTGTATCTTTGACCTTTGCGTAAAGGTTATTGTTTCCACTTTCCCCTTTAGAGGCGTTCAGAAACCCGAGCGCACACTTCCACATAGCTTTCTGTGTCACATTGTTGGATTGAGGTTGTGAAATGTGAGGTGTAGCACCTGTAAGAGTTTCAATGCATGCATGTTGTAACAGTCCAAGTATTAGCAGTAACAACTGCTCTTTAAACATCATCCTAAACCCGTTGTAAATAGTGTGTTGTTTTACACCAGTGTCAAACACTGATATAGATCTGCGTTCTGGATCCAAACTTCAGTGATGTTTATGATGTCATTGTCGCCACATTATCCATCAGCAGTTTCCCAACAGATTGTTTGGCATGTAGGAACGTTTAGATGTGTTCAACATTACGAGAGACAGTGATCGTCATTTGCATGTCAAATAGAGTTTCCATTCCTGCGTTGTTGAGCGTTATTGACGCTGCTGGTTTGTTTGTCGTCTTATTTTGCATAGTGTTTGTTAGCAGCTGAGGACAGAATCCAAATCCTTGTCCAAGTATTTCTAGATGCAATTGCTAATTAGAAGCTAGAAGGTCTAGTTTAATAGTTGGACTTCAACAAACGTACAGCGTGACCAGTGTAGTCCCATTCACAACAAACGACTCTTGTAATTAGTGATGCACCGATCATGATTTTTCATGGCTGATACTGATCTTTTTACAAGCAAATGGGCTGAATTTTTTTTTTACCGGTTGCTGATTTTTTAAATTGTTTTTTTGTCTTTGTTTAAGCAAAAGCAGCACTGTGCTTATAAACTCTACTTTATACTGAGCTAAGAGGAAAAGAAAATGCATCGAATCGTTTCTGAAGACAGTCAGACATTCATATAAACCCCCACCCTCAATTATTTCGAGCACCGTGATCTAGCTGTGCCTGGTACAGTATTTTCTGCTCTTCTCTCCTCTTTTGAGTGTCCCGTCTGGCCTGCTAACGTCCTGTTTACAGACTTCGTAATATTTCCACACAAATGACATTTTGGGAAATGATTGCATTGCCATTTGTGTACAGAGTCCAGAAATGAGATTGGCCAATTAAAAACAAAAACAAAATAAAAAACAGCCTGTCGAACAGTGCATCGCTACTTATAATGGAATCATTCAAAGGCACGTTTGTTAACAATTAACAATTGAATCTTTCTAGTACCAAATGGTAATGTCCAGCATACAAATGGACAGCTATTTTGGGCTGGTCATGAGGCATGTGCTCAGGTGCAAACCCTCGGCACCCCAGCAGAGTCACTGCAACGCTTCATTTATATTAATGATCCGTCCTGCTGACATGGGCGTCCTAAAGGCTGTGGCCGTAATCTCTCGATATTGCCTTCAGTTTTGCCTGAATACCAAATCAAATGGAGATTTAATCCTCATTAAATCCGTCAGCTTCATTATGGTTTCTCTTGTGTCCTTCACAAGACTCTGAATGTCAAACCTGTGAGGGTGTCAGATCTGAAGCTGCGTTTCGTGATTTGAGAGAGTGAAACTGGCCTGAGTACCTTGGAAAATGTGTGAATCAATGCTCTCTAGCTGCTTAATAAGAAGACTATTTGTGTGTTATTATTCGACTGGTAGATTCATGAACATACCGTGACGTGCTAGAAATGCTTCATTGTAAGAAATGGTACAGACATCAGGTGAGAACAGAAGCTGTTTCCTGTTTCTTGTTGATGTCGAAACTCTTAAAACAGGAAATGCACAACATATAATCTGATTCAAACCCTTGCTGAGATGAAGTGTTTAATGTAATAGAAACGTTTTATGTACATGAGTAGATTTGTAGATAATGTGACTGGTACTCGCCTGTGCAGAACATGCTGCCGCAATGCTACTTTTGCGTCTATTTATTTAAATTTTTTATGCATTTGGCAGACGCTTTTATCCTACACATTTACATTCTTATCAGTTCTTGCTTTCCCTGGGAAACGAACCCATGACCTTGGTTTTGCAAGCGCCAACACTCTACTGTTTTATACAGGAAAGCCAGATTTAGCAGATACTTTTAGCCAAAGTGATTTACAAAAGAGCATAATTAACCACAAGCAAGAGCCAACCATATTTCCAGAGCAAAATGCCAAGTTTAAAGTATAAGCTAAATTAGTGCGGAAGTGAAGAGGGTTGTGGTTACTCAGTGGTTGTTCATTGGCCACTGGCCAAAGTATATTTTTTAAATAATTATTATGACTGTCATATCTCCATTTTTTTTTTTTTTTTTTTTTCATAAATCATTACTATTGGTAACCCTTTACGTCTGTCTGAAGTTTTAGCAAATATTTAACCAATGAAAAGTATTAAAAGGAGTTTGTGGCTGAACTTCTTAACCCCATTGGATCCTCAAACTGTCAGTCAAATCTCATAACCCCACCCCTCCTCCATCGTGATTGAATTGCCACACATATTTCTCTGCTTGTTTGCAATGCAAGAGTAAAATAAACTGGCTGTTTGAATAAGTAGAGCATTTTTTTTACTCAAGAAGCACTAGGGCTATATATATATATGTATGTTTTATGTATTTGAGAAGAGGAGAAGGGTGTCTTAGTCTAGCATTTGTCATCGAGTCATAGCTAATACTGTCTTAAACAGCCTGTGCAAAGCACTTCATCTTTTATAACGAGATGTTGGCCAGATGACAGAATGAGTTCCCATATACCTACAGTAAACTTTACTACCTGTAAATTGATGAAAACGTAATACAATGCACTTACCGCCCTTCTAATGACGGACAAAACACGTATGTCTGACATTTGAACTCCATATGAGCTTGATTTTGGTAAAATGTTAATAATATAATGACACATGCAAGTGTCTGACCATTTATAAAGCCACAATATCAACTTTGACACCATTTTTTTTAAGTAGCGGTTTGGACACAAGGTTTCCACCCGACTGCAACAAAATCTTGGACAAAAAAAGGATCAAGAGCCAGATTTTAACTAGAAACTTAAGATGGGACGTTTCTGTAACACAGCCTCGGGGTCATGAGATGTTTGATTTATAAGCACACAGCATGCCTTTTCTTGAGTCTGTTATTGTGCCGGCAGCTCCGTCTGTGCTGTGGTGTCAGCTGAGGTTAATGGTGTGGACTTTCCTCCAGTTTACAGAGCTTGTGTGGACAGAACAGTAACCCAGAGTCAGTGAGGAGTGAGTAATGTGTTTCTAGACAGACATGCTAGACCAGACTACGTTCAGATTGCAGGCAAATCAGGTTTTTTTCTCTTCAATCAGATCTTTTCAGGCAGACTGTCCGCACTATTAATTGCAAGGGATCAGATAAGATTTGTGTGTCCAAACATAACCAACCTATCTGGATGGGTTGCTTTGGTAATGACGTAGCCAAACCCATAACCAAAACTTGCATTGATTTGTGGACGCTCTGATGCTCTGATGTAGATCAAATGCTTGGTCTTTTTTCAAACTTTATTTAAAGGGGTCCGCAAAGCAAACAAGCATGTCGATTGATATTTTTGCTGAAAATTGATCAGTGGAAAGAACTTAACAATTATATTGACATGTTTGCTAACGAAATAAACCAATTAAAAGCCATTTGTGTGGTGTGGTTTTGTGTTCATGGTTAAGTGCTATTCTAATTTGTATTCCCGCTGAAAAACAATTTTAGTGCTTGTTCTAGCGCTTGTTCTAGCGCGTGTTCCAGCGCGAACATCTTGCCTATAAATTAGGGCTGAAACGATTCCTCGAGTTACTCGATTACAAAAATTCCTCGAGGCAAAAACTCTGCCTCGAAGCCTCGTTAAATTCCTATGTAAAATGTAATTCACTATACGCGGATCTATACTATAGCGCGTGATACATTTTTAATTTATTTGGCACGATGGCGGAGAGTAAAGATGTCCATAAACGGCAGAGAATGTCTAAAGTTTGGGATCATTACATACTTAAAAAGGAAGAGAACAAGGTGTAATGTGTCTACTGCGAAGTAGACTTGGCATACCACAACAGTACGACTTCAATGATTCAGAATCTGAACCGAAAACATCCACTCCATGCTCTCACCAAGCGTCACTGAAACATAACCTAATGGTGTGTTCACACCGAACGCGAATAGAGCGTCAAATACGCGTCTATCGCGTCTAGTTAGACGCTTAAACATTCGCTCGAGTTAAAATTTTTCAACGTGCGCGGAAGACGTTCGCGTCATTAGCGCCTTTGCACTGACTTTGTATGTAATCTCTCGCGCAAATAATTAAAGTTACGTTCGGTGTGTGAACCCCTTCACTTACACACACACACACACACAGACACACACACACGCATACACACACACACATGCACCCTCGTCTCTCTCACGAGCCAGTCAGATCAATTGCGGCAATGCATCACATATGCTTAAACTTTCATGTAGCCACGCAACAATAATTTCAGCATGCATTCACTGTATACACCGCGACGTGATGGAGGAATGTCACGTCTTCCAAATAGTTACAGACAACAACAAAAAATGAAATTCCCCAGCCTGCTTCTCCAAATCCACTCGTACTTTTGGGGAAGACATTTTAATTGGCTACCAAAGTAATTGAGCATAGAACATTGTTGGCACTTATACTAAATGGGTAAAAATTGCAATAAATAGGCCTAGTTTTGGAGCCAAATATTGGAGTTGGAATAAGTTTTTTTTGTTTGTTTTTTGAGAAATAAAAGCCAAATGCTTGATCATTTTACAGCCACATCATTTTCGTTATGCATTATTTGTTTTAGTTGTTTAAAAACACACAAAAAATTATCAAATTCAAATGATCAACCTCTCTATTTTGCTTGGGAACTAATGTGATCGGAACCAAAGTTTACAGGACGGCGTTCTCTGGAATCCTCTCAAACGGAGCACTTCTACATTCCGATTGGTTGCCGCCGGTTGCCGCCGAACCGCATCATAGCTCATTACCATAAAGTTGACTTGATTTCAACTCTCCTCGCCACTCTCACCGTCCAAGACTCGCCGGAGCTCACCGCCGGCTCTCATTGAAAATGAATGACTTCCGGCCACTTTGACGCTCTCGCCAGCGGCGGTGTCAACGCACAGTTAGGGCTGAAACTAGCAATTATATTTTCAATCGATTAATAATTTTTTTTTTTGTTAATTGAATAATCTAATTCTATACCCCCCCCCCCCCCATTCTATATCATGTTAATCCATTGATTATATTCTGAATAATTGATTAATCCTTTGGTTAATTTACCAATAAATAATAACCAATGATTTACCAGTAGTAAATAATAATATTTTAGTGCTTCAACATTTTTGTTGAGCTTTTGTCTTTTTTTTTAAATTAACAACGTTTTTAATAGTTTTAGTATTAGTTAGGCCTACCAGTTCATCTGACCAGTGGCAGTCAGATGGGAAGAGTGTTTGAAACTTTATTTTTGTAAATTCTGTTTGGTGATACTATTATGGTGCATAAATGAGACGCTTAACTTGTTAGCACTATATGTCCTGCATGAAAAATGAATCTAACAAAACATTCCTTTACCAGTCTCTGTGTGCTAGTGATCGTGCCCTGACTGGTTAATCTGTGCAGAAAGGACAGACGTGTTGCTGCAATGCACTTTCAATCCTCTTTGTTAAATATATTGTCATTGCTTAGCTTGAGGCTTTTGCTGAGATACTTGAAAGAGAAAGAACAGAAGAAGAAGTCTGTAAAAAGATTCACTTTCATTGTTTTCTACTTGAGAATGACCTAAACCTAATCCTTTTCTTTTGGTTGTTAAAAGTAGATTTCAAACTACTAAACTAGTCTTAAATCAGCTCTTTTTTACGCTCTGCTTAAGGGGTTAGTGTTTGTTAGTTTGACTGAGGGACGAGGAGGTTACTTGATTGATGAGGTTTCGTTAGGACTGAAGGAATCCTGCTCTCCCGCGTGGCACAGATTCTCAGAGCTGTTATTAGGGGCTCATGGATGTGTTCTGTGGGCTGAACTAAATATATATCACTCGCAGAGGTGAACGGTAGGGAACACGGCCGACTGTGAGGAGAGGCACAGAAAGAGGAGCTTCATTAAAAATTTTTAAAAAATAAGGTTCTTGTTTACAACTGGTATTAAGATGTGTTTTGGTCGATCGGATCATGACGGGATTTAAACTTTGTCGACTGAAGAACCAAGTTTGGTTTGAAGACGAAAAACATACTAAGCACGATGTTCTCTCAGCATTCCTGATTTCTAACACACACTCGCAGCGTTCGGCTGGTGTTGCGTCTGTCAGAGCAGAGACTAAAGCTGATGATCTCTGTGTGTTTTACCGTCGTCTCCTTTTGCGTTCATATGTAAATCACGGGAGCTCATTTTATCCGTTGCATTGAAAGCTCTGAAAAAGCCCATACATTTACTTGCCCATAGTCCCCCCCCCCCCCCCCCTTGAAGAAATTAAATTATTAATTTAATAAAATTATATAATTAAAACACCGGAATGTCTCTCTCGTCTATCTGATCGACCAAAATGCATCTTAAAACCAGGTGTAAACAAGGCCTATGGCTCCATGAAGAACCTTTAAAGGGGAGGTATAATACCCTTTTCACAAGATGTAAAATAAGTCTGTAAAGTGTGTATGTGAAGTTTTAGCTCAAAATACCCCACAGAGATTTGTATATATAGCATGTTAAAATTATCACTTTTTGAGGGTGAGCAAAAATGCTCCGTTTTTGTGTGTGTCCCTTTAAATGCAAATGAGCTGCTACTCCCGGCACAGGGGGCGGAGCTTCAACAGCTTGTCGATTACCTCGCACAGACATGCACTGAAAATTTCAAAAACGTTTAGCCTTTTATGTTCAAACCGGAGACAGACAGATGGAGAGACTAAAGAAGTAACAACATGTAGACAACATTTCTGAATGGTAAGTTGATGAATTTATGTAGCTTGTGTGTAGTTGTCTTCAAGTCATTATTTAGCATATTCTGTCATGATAATCTATTAATCACGTTCCAGGGGGCGGGGTTTATTTTAATTTTAGGGTTTGTGATTTCACTAACCCGGGCGTAATGTCGTGTAGTCCTTACCAGCCGTTTGTATAGTCCTTAAAAAGCAATTTCTTTAAAAGAAAATATCTCCCTTTGCTTTGAACTTTGAGCGTTGTAACTTTGAAGATGTTGTTTATCCTCAAACAGCGACATCACACACTAACTAAAGTTAGAAAAGTGAAATCATAATCAACCTGTGCAGTGGTTCTTTGTAGTGGAAAAGGTTCTTTAGATTTTTAAAATCCTCTTCACACTAAGAAACCCCCCCCCCGCAAAAACACGTTCTGTGAATGGCCCTACGGATGTTGAAAAGAAAAATTCTCTCCTTTTTTTCTGTATCACTCCTTGAATTCATCTTCCATGTTTCCATGCTTTCTAAACATATTTATTTAGTCATAATTCTGTTTTTTTGTTCTGTTTTGGCACTAGATGTAGTCATGCTGTGTTGTGATTGGTCCTCCTGATTGCACACTGAGGGGGTTGGCGGAAAAAATCATGCTTTCTGCAGTTTAGAAATCATGCATGCTCTCACATCGTGATTTTATTACGAATTTTGATTTCGATTAATTGCACAGCCCTAATAAATGGGTCTCACTCTCAACTTTTAGTTAAACTAGAATTTTAGGGTAGATAATGCAAAAATGGTGAAGTTGCATTAAAAATCAAGGGTGGTGGTGCGCTGAACGCTTTACTTTGGGTGTGACTCTCTCTTTTTGATGTTGGGTTGGTATGACTGCTATCCTGCACCTTCTGCACTGAATAATCGAGTTGTGTGTGTGGCCTTTAAACACATCCCTGACACATTGACGCAGAGGTTTGATTGTTGTTCTCCGTCTGTCTTTAGTCTGTGTAGTTGCGAGATTATTGCTTCGCCTCGGGCAGAGGTTTAAGTTCTCTTTAATTGAAAACACACTCAGGCCACTTTAAGATGTGCACATTTTCGTTCGCTAATTGAATATTAAAGGATGAAGAGGCTTTTATTTGGAGGGAAGTATTTGCAGCTGGTTCCCTGAGGTGAAGGATGTACGACGCAGTTTGGCTTTTTGTGTGGCTTTTATTACATAATTCAATTTCCCGGCTCTGTTATTAAATGAATTTCATAAAAATGTCACATGGTGATGTCACAAGCCAGCTGGATGTCTGTCAGGCCGGGTGATTTTTGTTATCTCAAACTTCTGCCTCCTGGCATACTTTACTATTTTGAAGAGCCTCGTTTCTAATTGCTGTTATGTTGCATTAAACTTTTAAAAAGCTTTTAAGTGCTTCTCTCATTTCAGACCAATACGTTTTAGTTCCTCTTCCTCCCTTTTGTCTTTTAATTCATTGTTAGTCAAGCATTACTTTTGTTAAATTTTAAGATTTAATGCTAAGTATTAAATTTTGGTGCACACTTTTTATGTGTTAAGTTTTTGTACAAATCCTAATCTATGGGAGAAATTACTCCTCGTCTCCTGGTACAAAAACACTAGAAAGTCTTGGAAGTTAAGCCAATTTAAGTCATATAACAGTTGTCTAGTGGTCTGTTCTTATAAGACTGAATTAGATTTAGTGGACACTTGTTTATCCCTCGGCTTAGCTGTTTTGCGTGCTCTTTAAACGCTTCAGTGGTGGGAGACGGTAATGCAGTAGTTTTTGAAGAACATTTCACGGTAACCGTCAGGGTGTCTAACTGATGAGGTTACGTCATGGAAACCCGCTCTGATGTGGGCTGAGACTTCTCCCTAGTAACACCGATCTGACCTGCTAATCTGTCTAAGCCTGGTGCTGAAAAGAGAAGGAGAAGGAGTAAGCACGAGCGAGTGACATCGGCGTGCTGACAGGCATATCATCAGCTCTGTGGAGTGAGCGAGCAGTGCGTCGAACCGAGAAGAGGAAGGTTCAAGGGTTTATGCATGAACCATCAGCACCGGGGCCTTGAGAAAGACGTTGCTGTAAATGACTTTAGAAATACAATGTATGAAACATAAAAATCGATTGTATGTATAGTATAGTACAGTAATTGTACTTTGTTAAATCGGTTACGTTACTAACAGGTTTTTTTTTGTAACAAAGTGTATTTTAATTTTAATATTATTTTCCAAAAATGAATAAATTAAATAAATTGTGGTATGTATGTAATGTATAATTTTTAATAAAAGATCTATTATCTTTTTTTAAATACATTTATTCATATATAATTTTATACATAATAGATTTAATAAAAAATAATTATGCATTTTTATATATATATATATATATGTAAAAATATTTAAAAATAAAAATATATTTATTATATATATATATATATATAATTTTAATAATGCATTTTAATAAATATTTTTTTAAATAAAATATTTAATAATAATAAATAAAATAAATACATTTATTTATATATAATTATATACATAATAGATTTAATTAACTAATTTTGTATATAGAATATTTAATGATTTAAAAAATAAATAAAATGTTATATAATTCTATATATAATAGATTTATAAAAAAAAAATCACATATATATGATATCTTAAATTGCCAAAAACAGCCTGTTTAATTGCATTATCAGTGGTTTTTAGAGGAACAAAGCTGCAGTTATGCTCAATATGACTCATTAAGCATATTGTCAGGCTCTGATGTAAGTGAATGTGTGAGGCTCTGTGGTTGTGTGAATCCATATGGGACAGTGTGTGTGATACGAGGAGGTTTGTTCAGTGTCTCGGTGGGGTAGATGAGTTGCTTGAGCTCAGAGGGAGTCTGGCTAGAGACGTGTGAAAAGAAGATATTTTTACTGAAAAACACACCTTTTATCTACTGCTGCCACCTGGGCCACACACACACACACACACACACACATTCTGAGAGGAACCGCACAATAATGAAGAGTGATTGTGTTGCAGAGTTAAGACTTATTAATTTGTCCTTCAGTAAAGTAATCAAGCACTCGAATGAATCACAGCTTCTGCTTTATGTTTATTTAGTGGAATAATATAGTTATTTGTACCTGTTGTGGATTGGGATTTAACTCGCTGTTAAAGTGAGTTGTTGGGATTTGACACACATTTGCCTGAATTTTACAGTGTCTCTCAGCTGATTATGACTTATCTTGCACTTCAGAACGGATGTATATTTTTGTCCATATGAATGTAACGAGAAGCTCTTAACCCTACATGTCTGAAATAATGTTTTCAAGAGTAACCAACTTCAGTACCAAGTCGATACTGAAATTTTAAAAACGTGACGCTTTGAGCGCTGTTGACTGGAATCATAAACACCTCGGTATGGCCATTGTACTCACGCGCTCATCTAATATGTCTGTGATTGGCTACAATGATATGATTCCGCTTAAAGAATCACATTTATAAAATTTCAGTACCGACTTGGTACCAAAGTAAGTACTTTTGACAACACTAGTCTGAAACTAATTTCATGCAATCTGAGGTTTTAAAGTTCATGATAAACATGACTTCAGTCAAGCATGTCTAAACTTTTGAGTGTTAGTGTAAACCTAACCTAAGTAGGGCTGCAACTAACGATTATTTTGATAATCGATTAATCGGACGATTATTTTTTCGATTAATCGATTAATCGGATAGAAATTAAATTAGATTTTTTTTTTTATTATAACTAAATAAAACCGTAAATCAGGGTATTTATGTGTAAAAGTGTACTTTAAAAAGTGCAAAAGCCACACATTGAGTTTTACTAATATCAATATTTGCATTGTTTTTAATGATAATTGCTGATGGCAAGTCGACAAACATGATTATTGTTAAAAAAATGATATCCAACATATTATGTTTTAACACAATTTTTGTTAAAAAAAATTTACACAGACATGTTGTTCAGATGTGAATATCTGAACTAAAAACAAACTAAAAACATCTAAAATATATAATTCATTTAATTTTTATTTAAAATTAATTATATATAAGGAATATAAGGATAAAGAATATAATATATATTATATATATAATATATAAAAGAATATAATATAAGGATAAATTGATTAAATAAATATAGAAAGACTGAAAACAATTGTGTGAATGTAGAGCCGCAGTAGATCGCGTTTGAAAAACAATTAAAACTTAGTAGACAAATGCTATAAAAAGAGAACGGAATGGAGGTAACGTTACCCAGCAAGCTAACAGGCTTGAGTAAAGGACAGGAGAAATTATGCATTAGTGCACAAGCATTCGCTGAAAACCACTGAGTACAGTGACTAAAAAACAATATTTTACTGCTGCTGTTATTAACTGCCTTTGTATTTAATGCTTCACTTTGTAAACACCGTTTTAATTTAACCTATTTCTGCGGTAGCGCTATTTTAATCCATCACTTACGTTGCGAGCGAACTGATTGCACAAACTGATGCTCGAGACAAAATACAGACATCCCGGAAGTCCCGGGAGTCTCCCGTATATTGATTGCGGCTCCCTGATGCCCGCGAATTAGTTCAAACTCCCGAAATCTAGAGCGCGCAAGCAAGAGCGCGCAAGCGAGACAGAAGAGACTGCTCCAAACCGTGTAGCGCGCGCGCTCGGCAGAGCGCCTGAGGGAGAGAGACCTTGCTGGTGTGTGCGTACCAGTAAACGCTCCCCGTGACGTAAGCAGACCAACTAATCGATAATGACATTCGTTGACAACGATTTTCATAATCGATTATAATCGATTTTATTGATTAGTTGTTGCAGCCCTAAACCTAAGTTCTCTAAGGCCTTGTCCACACTGACACGGGTATTTTTATAACCGTGACTTTTTTTACGCGGTTCGGCCGTTCGTCCACATGGAAACGCAGTATCAGGTCACTGATACCGAACATTTTTCAAAACCCCTGCCAGGGTGAGGATATTCAGAAACGCTGGTTGCAGTGTTGTCGTGTAGACAGTAAAACCGGGGTTTTTGCCTTGTGACTTCAGAGTGTGCGCCGTTATCCGCTGTGTTTGACGTCAGATTGTGCGCCGCTGCGTACGTCTTGATAGCACGTTTTGCGTTTTTATGTAGACGGAGATTTTTTTTAAACCAAGCATTTAAAACGCAGGAGGAAAAACTCCGGTTATAAAAATACCCGTGTCCGTGTGGGCTAGGCCTAAAACTACGGCCCTGTTTACACCTGGTCTTGTTGTTTTGTGATAGTTGCGGGCAAAACTCCTTGATTATGCGGCCTGTTTTCTTAAAAAATGCGATGGAATATGCGGGATATTTATGCAATTTTATGCGATAAAATTGCGGGGACTTGCAAAAACTGCGGTTTGATGAAAAAGAGAAAAAAAAATTGATTCCCCAACACCCTGTTCTCACTAGGCTACTACCTTAATGTAAAGAGTCATTTCTTATTACTTCCTATGATAAGCAAGCATACTACACCACAGAAAGTGCTGGAATATTTCAGTTCTCATCTTGTTTTATTTCAGACCTAATAAACACATCAAACTTACAAAACATTGATGAGTCAAACAAATTCTGTAGTTTTACAAAAGGAATATGCAACAACTTCTGTAAAAATGTATAAATAAAATATAAAAAAATAAAGTGTGCTCCTGTTTTACAGCTTTTCGGTGATGTTCACGTCGCATAATTATGTCACTTCATAACGTTCCCATGGCAACAGGGGGAAATGGCTGCTCTTGTGTGAAGCTGTTATGAACTGCTCAGAGACCAGAAGTTTGAGGATCCAAATGCAGTTTATCAAAGTTAATCCAAATTGTAATCAGAATCCAGGCAAAGGTCATACACAGGCAGGCAATCCAAACAAACAGACAAATCCAGAGGGTGAGGCAGGAATGGGAAAACCAGGACACGGGCAGAGATCAAAAACCAGGAACAAAGAAAACAAATGAAACGCTCAGCAATGCAGTGGAATAACGTACAAGACTTCGCAGGGAATGATGAGGTGAACCAGGCTTATATGGGGTGAACTAAACAATATAATTAGACACAGGTGATTGTGATAATCAGAGATGAGTCCAGGCAGTGAATTATGGGAAATGTAGTTGTGAGTGAACAATGATAGTCTGATGTGGAGTGCCCTCAGCTGGCTCTCAAGGGCACTCCAGCTGATCACCGTTACATAGCCCCCCCTCAAAGGAGCAGCTTCCAGATGCTCCTAAAATTCTCCAGGAGGGAGGTGGAGCGGAGGCGGACCCGGGGGTTGGATGGAGGGCCAGGCCCGTGGAGGGGAAGTGGACCCGGAGACCGCGGCAGGACGGAAGGCCAGTGTGGAGCAGGATGTGCAGGCGACCAGGGCGGAGCAGGATGTGCAGGAGACCAGGGCGGAGCAGGATGTGCAGGAGACCAGGGTGAAGCAGGCAGTGCAGGCGACCAGGGTGAAGCAGGCGATTCAGGTGGCCAGGGCGAAGCAGACGACCCATCGGGCGGCCACGGCACAGGAACAGACACCGGCTCAGGAACAGACACTGGGTCCGGCTCAGGAACAGCAGACACCGGCTCCGGCTCAGGAACAGCAGACACCGGCTCCGGCTCAGGAACAGCAGACACCGGCTCCGGCTCAGGAACAGCAGACACCGGCTCCGGCTCAGGAACAGCAGACACCGGCTCCGGCTCAGGAACAGCAGACACCGGCTCCGGCTCAGGAACAGCAGACACCGGCTCCGGAACAGCAGACACCGGCTCCGGAACAGCAGACAACACACACACTGGCTCGGGAACAGCAGACACCGGCTCCGGCTCAGGAACAGCAGACAACACACACACTGGCTCGGGAACAGACAACACACACACTGGCTCGAGAACAGCAGACAACACACACACTGGCTCGGGAACAGCAGACACCGGCTCCGGCTCAGGAACAGCAGACAACACACACACTGGCTCGGGAACAGACAACACACACACTGGCTCGGGAACAGACAACACACACACTGGCTCGGGAACAGACAACACACACACTGGCTCGGGAACAGACAACACACACACTGGCTCGGGAACAGACAACACACACACTGGCTCGGGAACAGACAACACACACACGGGCTCGGGAACAGACAACACACACACGGGCTCGGGAACAGACAACACACACACGGGCTCGGGAACAGACCACACACACACTGGCTCGGGAACAGACCACACACACACTGGCTCTGGCACAGACAACACACACACGGGCTCGGGAACAGACCACACACACTCGGGCTCGGGAACAGACCACACACACTCGGGCTCGGGAACAGACCACACACACACTGGCTCGGGAACAGACAACACACAGAATGGCTCGGGAACAGACAACACACACACTAGCTCGGGCACGGGAACAGACAACACACACACTGGCTCTGGCTCGGGAACAGACAACACACACACGGGCTCGGGAACAGACAACACACACACGGGCTCGGGAACAGACCACACACACACTGGCTCGGGAACAGACAACACAAACACTGGCTCGGGAACAGACAACACACAGAATGGCTCGGGAACAGAAAACACACACACTGGCTCGGGAACAGAAAACACACACACTGGCTCGGGAACAGACAACACACACACTGGCTCGGGAACAGACAACACACACACTGGCTCGGGAACAGACAACACACACACTGGCTCGGGAACAGACACTGGCTCCGGTTCTGGAACAGACACCAGAACAGAAACAGCCACAAGGATAGACGTAAACACAGAAACAAACATAGAGCGATCAGGTTCAGGCGTGACTTGAACGGTCTCTGAATCGGCAGACGTGACTTGAACAGTCTCTGGATCGGCAGACGTGTCTTGAACAGTCTCTGGATCGGCAGACGTGACTTGAACAGTCTCTGGATCGGCAGACGTGACTTGAACAGTCTCTGGATCGGCAGACGTGACTTGAACAGTCTCTGGATCGGCAGACGTGACTTGAACAGTCTCTGGATCGGCAGACGTGACTTGAACAGTCTCTGGATCGGTAGAAGAAAGCTCAGGGCTGGACGGGACCAGCGGCGAGGGCTCTGAGCTGGGCGGGACCAGCGGCGAAGAGGACTGAGCGCTGGGCAGGACCAGCGGCGAAGAGGGCGGCGAAGAGGACTGAGCGCTGGGCAGGACCAGCGGCAAAGACTGAGCGCTGGGCAGGGCCAGCGGCGAAGAGGGTCTTGAGCTGGGCAGGGCCAGCGGCGAAGAGGGCCTTGAGCTGGGCAGGGCCAGCGGCGAAGAGGACTGAGCGCTGGGCAGGACCAGCGGCGAAGAGGGCCTTGAGCTGGGCAGGACCAGCGGCGAAGAGGGCCTTGAGCTGGGCAGGGCCAGCGGCGAAGAGGACTGAGCGCTGGGCAGGACCAGCGGCGAAGAGGGCCTTGAGCTGGGCAGGACCAGCGGCGAAGAGGGCCTTGAGCTGGGCAGGACCAGCGGCGAAGAGGACTGAGCGCTGGGCAGGACCAGCGGCGAAGAGGGCCTTGAGCTGGGCAGGACCAGCGGCGAAGAGGGCCTCGGCTCTGGCTTGAGGTGGTTGACGTGAAGCTCTGGCTGGACGCGGCTGACGTGAAGCTCTGGCTGGACGCGGCTGACGTGAAGCTCTGGCTGGACGCGGCTGACGTGAAGCTCTGGCTGGACGCGGCTGACGTGAAGCTCTGGCTGGACGCGGCTGACGTGAAGCTCTGGCTGGACGCGGCTGACGTGAAGCTCTGGCTGGACGCGGCTGACGTGAAGCTCTGGCTGGACGCGGCTGACGTGAAGCTCTGGCTGGACGCGGCTGACGTGAAGCTCTGGCTGGACGCGGCTGACGTGAAGCTCTGGCTGGACGGTCTCTGGCTGGACGGTCTCTGGCTGGACGGTCTCTGGCTGGACGGTCTCTGGCTGGACGGTCTCTGGCTGGACGGTCTCTGGCTGGACGGTCTCTGGCTGGACGGTCTCTGGCGAGGGCTCTGGGCTGGACGGCGTCAGCGGCGAGGGCTCTGGGCTGGACAGCGGCGAGGGCTTTGGTCGGACAGTCTCGGCGGGACAAGACTCTGGCTGGACTATGGCCCTCCCGGCAGCACGCGCTGGTATCAGCGGGGAATCAGCCACGCTGGAAATCAGTCCAGTACATCCGTATACTGATCCGGTGGCTGGTTTGATGGTAGGCGTGGTGGAGATGGCTGGAAGCTCTGGCATGTCGTGGTGAAGGGCAGAGCTTAACTGAATGGCAATTTCAAGGTATTGAGCTAGAGTGTAGTGAGGGGTATTGTCAGGCATGAGGTAGTTAAGAAGCTCATTAAGTCCATGGCGAAAAATGTCCTTTAGGACAGCATCTTTAAAGTTCACCCCATGGCTAAGCTCACAAAACTCATCGACAAAATCCTCAATTGAACGGTTACCTTGGCGGAGGTGGAAGAGACAAACTACTGGATCCATGTCGGCGAAGTCTTCTGTTATGAACTGCTCAGAGACCAGAAGTTTGAGGATCCAAATGCAGTTTATCAAAGTTAATCCAAATTGTAATCAGAATCCAGGCAAAGGTCATACACAGGCAGGCAATCCAAACAAACAGACAAATCCAGAGGGTGAGGCAGGAATGGGAAAACCAGGACACGGGCAGAGATCAAAAACCAGGAACAAAGAAAACAAATGAAACGCTCAGCAATGCAGTGGAATAACGTACAAGACTTCGCTGGGAATGATGAGGTGAACCAGGCTTATATGGGGTGAACTAAACAATATAATTAGACACAGGTGATTGTGATAATCAGAGATGAGTCCAGGCAGTGAATTATGGGAAATGTAGTTGTGAGTGAACAATGATAGTCTGATGTGGAGTGCCCTCAGCTGGCTCTCAAGGGCACTCCAGCTGATCACCGTTACAGAAGCAAACGCAAGATTTTTCAACTTTCTGCTAAGATATACGTGACTTTTTTGCAACGAAAATGCGGGGATTATGAAATCATGCAAGCCCTGCATATTTTGGGCGGAAATCGGCAATTTATGCGGCGAAAGTGTGGCGTATTTGAATAAATGCGGCCCCAGCATAAATATGCGGACTTTGGCTGATTATGCACTAAATCATGCGATCGCATAATCGTGTTTTTCTGGAGGGACTGACAAGTGGACGACACTAAATACAGGTGTAAACGGGGTCTTAAATGTTTTGAGCTTGTCCACTTTCTATCACATTCAGAGCTTGTCGAAAACGCATGACCGGATTGCTTTCGTAGTGTAAACGCTCATGTGTTCGAATGTGTTGAAACAGACACAGAAGACCATCTACTCTCTGCATATATTGATCTAATGCGTGAACATTATAGGAAGAGCTCGAGCCAGACGGGATTTACACTTTGTCGACTGAACACCCAAGTTTGCTTTGAAGATGAAAACGTACCAATCACGATGTTCTCTCAGCATTCCTGATTTCTAACACACACTCGCAGCGTTCGGCTGGTGTTGCGTCTGTCAGAGCAGAAACTAAAGCTGATGATCTGTGTGTGTTTTACCGTCGTCTCCGGTCGTTTTCACATGTAAATTACAGGAGCTTATTTCATCCATATGATCGAAAGATCAGAAAAAGCCCATTCATTGTCCCTCCGCTTGAAGAAATCAGGACAGAAGTGGATGAAAGTGGATTATAATAAAAACACGGGAATTGTCTCTCGTCTACTTTTGATCGGATCATCCAAAACATATCTTAATGCCAGGTGTAAACAGGGCCTACAACATAAGCAGACACGCTTTAACCGTCTGTAGAGTAAGTGCTGTTAAAGACAAAACCCTCCAGCAGAAGAGAAACTGGGTCATGCAGATTGAATCAAATTAGACCGTCTACCTTCATGCTTTTATTGCTGTGCTGTGGCAGTAGGTTGGACATTTTCTATCAACACAGCGATCTGTGTCTGTATATCGTATCCCATGAAGTTCTCAGAGTTTGTCACGTATGTTCACACAGATTGAGTGTTATCGTGTAGGTGGGAGTGTTGACGGTCACAGGCTGACATCTAGACTTAAAGGACAAGTTCGGTATTTTACACTTAAAGCCCTGTTTTAAGATCGTTTCTGATGAAATAGAACGGTTAAGATTGAAATTTGGACAAATGCTGCTGTCCCGAGAATTTAGGTTTCTGTGTTAGCAACCCCCACCTATACAATGGTTTCATAGGTCCATTGAAACAATCATTCATATAAACGCGTTAAACTTTAGTTTACAAAGACGTGAAACTCACCGAGTGGTCTGGGGTGTTCACTGATATCCTCACACAAAAATCGCTGCAAAAGATGCTTTACAACAGGTGTTTTACCATTCGTTGTAAAACTGTGGACCTATTTTTCCAAACGCCTCACAAAACATCATGTGCTAACACAAAAACCTAAAATTCTCGGGACAGCAGCATTTGTCCAAATTTCAATCTTAACCGTTCTATTTCATCAGAAACGATCTTAAAACAGGGCTTTAAGTGTAAATACCGAACTTGTCCTTTAAGCTACAGCCGTCTTACATAAAGGTTTTGGATTTTTGCTTTATATTTCAGTGTAAAATCACAAAGCTAATTAAGGAATCATTTTTGAAACAATGTTGATTGTTGTTCTCCACTGTTTTGGTTTATTTCACCCAACGCCCATTGTGGTTTTACTTCTCAAAATAGATTTCCAGTTTTAGCATTTCTTGATTCTCTTTCTTCCCCTTTTGTGGCATTTTCTGGAAGTAAATGGCCTCAAATTAATTTCTTGTGTTTTTTTGTACTCATTTTTATTGTCTCTCTTATCTGATACACACATTTCAGGTCTTGGAGTCTCTAATAACAAGTTGATTCAGGTGTGTTTGATAAGGAAAACATACAAAATCTTCAGAGTTGATGGTAACCACAGACGTAAACCAGCTAGTTCTTGTCATATGTCACTGTTTCTACACCCTGAGAGGTCGTCAATAACTCAAATAAAGATTAAATGTCCTTGGAAAATTGCATTGAGGGATCAATAAGAAGAAACATCCTTCGGGGACCTTTTCTTTGTCCACTTAAGGCTTCAGACTGTTTTTTAAGGTCAAACAACGTCACTCAATTATAATGTGGTATGACTTGAGAGTGTAAAGACAAGAGATATTTTAATAGTGTCTCTAATATATGATTTGGGAGGTTTGATTCATTTAAGGGAATCAGTTTGTTTTCATCTCATGGTGGCATTGTTTTTTATTTTTATAGGTAAATATTGCTGATTATTGCTATAGATTGTTATATTGGTGCATTTAAATAAAAATCGATTTATTTTTTGACTGCATTTTATTTCATTTTACTATTTAACATTTTGAAGTGAAATTACTACAGTGACTTGATCAATATGGGTTCCTTTATTTATGAATTTATTTATTTGTGCCATTTCAAAGCAAATGCATGTATTCAATATTGAATTTTATCGATATTACCCAACCTATGCATAAGAATATCTGAAGGTTTGTGCTTTCGGTGACTGAAATTAGCATGCTAAAAGGCCAGAATAGGTGTTAAATAAACAGAGGGGCGTTTAGAGAGCTAAATAATCCTCTCTGCTCCTTGTAGCTGGACTTCAGTCACTGTTCTCAGACCAGCGCGTCCCTCCACAGCCTTTCACCTGCACCGGCTTTGTGTTTCCCTGAACGCATTGAAGTTTCCTTTGAAGTCGCGCCTGCAACTGTTTCTATTCCCTTTGGTCTGCAGTGTGTGTGTGTGCGGACCATTATCTCCAGTCGATGTGTTTCAGCCACAGGCTCTGGATATTTACCAGCAGTTGTGTTATTCATTTAGATTCATGTTCAGAAGAACAGTTGTCAACCACTTTCTGGTTGTGGTTTTTCATCTCGCTGGGGAGTGTTAATTTGACAAGGTCTCTCTAGAAGTCACACACACACATTGTGTGGACTAGTTAGTATGCTGTGACACTCAAGTTTAACAAGTTTACATCTTTGTCTGAGACAGAAATGGGGAAGAGTTGACAAACTCTTCATATGCTAACCAAAGCTGCATTTATTTGATCAAAAATGAAATTTTAAAAAAAAATGTGCGTAATATTATTATAAATAAAAAAAAGTTTTTTTATTTTTATACATAATAAAATGTAATTTATTTCCTGATTTATTCCTAATTTAAGCAGAATTCTCAGCATCATTACTTGTCTTTAGTGTCATATGATCCTAAAATGCAGATTTGCTGCTCAGTTATTATTAATTTATTATTGGTGCCTAGTTATGAATAATGTCCCTTATTGTCAAAGTTATGTTGCTTAATATTTTTGTGGCAACCGTATTTCGACCGTATTTGTTTTTGATTATATAAATGCGGCCTTGGTAAGCATAAGAGACTTCTTTCAAAACATCTAAAAATCGTAATTATTCCAAACTTTTGACCTGTAGTATATGCGCACAATAAAAAGGGAAGGACGTCAGGTCAGTTTAAGGGTGTAAATTGAGCCGTATCACGTCACACTGTTACAACTTCACAGTCTACAAGGCCTCCTGGACCGCCTGTGCTTTCTCTCCATCGTTTTTTCCCCTTCATGACCTACTTTGCTAATTATAGATCAAAAGTTTCCGCTTGTGAAAGTTTGGTCTGAGCAGTTGACAGGCCATGCGTTGAATCCGGGTCTGTGTGGCACCTGAGGACGCTTGTGCTGCTGCTTCTCGCTGTGTGGGCCGTTTGACTCATAAAGATAAAGAGGCCAGAATATTATGTGAAGTACCTGCTTGAGTGCCATCGATGTTTCAGCTTCAAATAAGAGCTGTCTGCGTCAGATATTGTCAAGAAATGTCCTGGTAAAGTAATGGTAACTTTCAAGAAATGGTCTGTAATTGTCTACAGACTAGCAAATATGTGAGAAAATAGAGTAAACAAACTGTGGTTGGTTGCTTTAAATGCCAGTCTGATAGGTCTTTTTCTCTCTAACCCTGCTTTTAAAATCGCATACTGGATATAAGGTGCTACATTTGGTTTGAAACTTACTTTGTGACCGTAAAAAAAACATGTTTTACTTCTATATAGTATGAATATGTGTAAATTCAGACATACTGCATCCGCCATGTTGTCACTCCCACTGTTGCTTTAATATATCGTGTCACAATATATCGCAATACAAAAATGCAACAATATTTATCGTGGGTAGTGACAATTTGTATTGTGTGTATTTCATCCAAAATGAAAAATACTTTGTGAGAAAAAAATTAAGTTTACAACGTTTTAGTGTCAGTACTACATTAACCTAGCCTGGCTCCGCCCTCCTACATACTTCCGCTCAATTTTCATTTTCCTTCAGTACTAGTCTGGGATTGTGCTGTAGTCTTTGGTTTTCTCCGATAAATTTTTTGTCAGGCCAATCAACGAACAGAGGGAGTGGCTGAGAACGATGACGTTGATGTCGTGTTATTTTGAGTTGTAGTTCAGTAATGGACAAGTAATCTTGTCAATGGAGCGGTGCCAGACTCTATGTACAATTAAAATGAAATGTACGAGAGTCTGGTGGGACCATTCTAACATTAACCTACTATAATGTTGAATATAATGTATAATATTGCAATGGCGTGATATATGTGGGTCCTGATAATGGCAATTATCTAATGTTATCAGTAAAAAGTGGCCTACATTATTATTATATTTGTCTAAAATAATTCTGTATTTGCAGCTTCAGAATCATTAATATTCTGGTGTCACCATTGTCCTGTTCATTGGGTTACAAGCCTATTCATTCATTTCCAGCCCCAATGTAAAACCAAATTTAACAGTTTAATCAACAGTAGATTTTTTGTTAACCTTTATCCATATGTCTTGAGTATCACAATGATATCGTATCGTGAGTTCAGTATCGTGATATGTATCGAATCATGACATGAGTGTATCGTTCCATCCCTATTCATTGCCATTCTCAAAACCCTTTCCCGTGTCATCATGGGATATCGCCGGAAGTATAAGATCATCCAGATACTTTTCACCTACTGTGTATTTGTATACTCCTCTGTTGGCATACTGTTTTTCACATACTAAATAGTAGGGAAGTATTTGATTTCGTACACAGTGCAAGTATGAGATTCCTCAATAATAATAATTGTCATTTTTGGCTGAACTATTCCTTTAATTATGATTAAAGGGTTAGTTCACCCAAAAATGAAAATTAAGTCATTAATTACTCACCCACATGCTGTACCAACCCAGTAAGACCTTCGTTCATCTTCGGAACACAAATGAAGATATTTTTGATTAAATCTGAGAGGTGGATCACTGCTACATAGGCTGCCTGAGGGAATGAAACTTGATGGCCCAGAAAGTCATTAAAGAACATGTTTAAATATTCCATGTGCCTACAGTGGCTCAACTATAAGTTTATCAAGCGACGAGACTACTTTTTTTCAGAAAAAAACAAACATAAATAACGACTTTATTCGACTATTCCTTTTCTTCCTTGTGGGCCTGAGACGAGAGTTCAAGAGATTTTCACGACGCATGCGCGAGAACTGAGAAGAGGACGTTCTTCTTCTAATACTTCTTGTTCAGTTCTCGCGCATGCGTCGTGAAAATCTCTTGAACTCTCGTCTCAGGCCCACAAGGAAGAAAAGGAATAGTCGAATAAAGTCGTTATTTATGTTTGTTTTTTTCGGAAAAAAAGTAGTCTCGTCGCTTGATAAACTTATAGTTGAGCCACTGTAGGCACATGGAATATTTAAACATGTTCTTTAATGACTTTCTGGGCCGTCAAGTTTCATTCCCTCTGGCAGCTTATGTAGCAGTGATCCACCTCTCAGATTTAATCAAAAATATCTTCATTTGTTTTCCGAAGATGAACGAAGGTCTTACGGGGTTGGTACAGCATGTGGGTGAGTAATTAATGACTTAATTTTCATTTTTGGGTGAACTAACCCTTTAAGCTGCTTGGCTAGCCTGGCTATCATAAACATGCTGCGTAATGCCATTGTCTGAAGTGAATCTCTTTGTGTGATCCGCAGACATGCAGATCTGTGATCAGCGTTGACCGGCGCTCTCTGGAGAAACATGGAGTCTTGTGCCGAGTCTCAGGGTGATCCTGAGAGAGCTCAGGTGAGTGTGAATATGAATTATGTGGATATAATGAGCCATTAGAGCTCACACAAGCATGTATCGGCCTTCACAATGACAAGAACAAAGCTAACACTGCTGAGGCCGAACACTTTAAAATCACCACACTTTCTCTCCCATTAGCGACTACAAGAGACAGAAATGCACCTCAGCTGTCAGTGTTTGAGAGCGAGCCTGTGAATAATGAATATTACAAATAACTAATGCATGCTGGGATACTTCTTACTGCCCCAAAATAATATATCTAATAACATGCATAACCCTGTTTTTTTTTTTTTTTGCGTCGTGAGATTGATATATTATTATTATTATTATTATTATTATTATTATTATTATTATTATTATATAAATATATTTATTTATTTATTTATTTAAAAAAATTTAATTAAGCATTTTATGGTAGAATATGTTGCACTGCCTTTAATGTAAGCTAATTAATTTTCATACATTGTTTCAGTTTCAGTACAAAAAATACTGTTAAAGGATAGAGAAACACTTTAGACACTTTAGATAAAATATAAAATGCCTGACATCAAATCTTTTGGCATTGCAAAAATAATAATAATTCAAAATTAAAATTTTTAATTGTAATAAAAATAAAGTCACAATGCATGTGTCCAGAAAAAAATGAGAAGCACTTTTAATGTTCACTTTTGAGCATTTGTGTTTGTTGTGATTGCAATTCTGGTCGTTTTGCGAGTGTGCAAACTACCAGTGAATCATTTCACACACAAGCCTAAGGTGTTACCCAGCATGCACCTGTGAGCCACGTACACAGAAGTGCTTTCTGTCACTTTCATTAACCCAGATAAATGTCTGTTGAGGAGGAGATGTGTAGGTGTTGTGAATTTACTTTATTCATGAGGCATTAAAGCCGTTTACAGGATAAAGAGCTGTGAGAGGGTTGGTTTGTTTATTGTTAATTTCAGTAAAGTGTGGTTTATATTCATCCGGCTCTATTTGTTTCACACATATCAGAAAATACATACAGGTTTAGTGTCCACTTTGAGATCAGATCTACAGCTTTCTGAAGCAGCAGAGAAGGAAGTCACTGTGTGCCAGACAATTCTGGCTTTTAGTTCCCTGTAAATGGGTTGTCATTGCATTTTCACACCATTCATTCATTCATTATTTCACTGAAGCATCAGCATCGGGGTATTAGCTAATTAATTACAGTGCGTTGGCTTCTTAAGTGTCTCAACAACCCCTCATACATCTGTATGAAGAATACACTGTAGTTTTGTTTATGGGTGAATCTCATGAAAAATATTATAATTATTAATAATAGTATTACTATAAATTAATAATCTGTTTTGCACAAAGAAAAATATGAAAATGAAATGACATGCATCGTATTTCTACTGTAATAAAAAGAATTTTTTTTCGTTCCTGATACAGGTAAATAATAGGTGTAATTAAATGTAGTATAAATAAAAAAAACTACCATAATGTACTTTCAATTGTACCTTTTTTTAATATAATATAATATTGTAGTAATGATAATGATGATGATTTTTTCACATTATGGTAATTAGAATTTGGGGAGGAAATAATGTATTTAATAATGATATAATAATGGAACAATGCAAAAACGCTAATGATCCTATCATTAGAAATAGGCTTCATTTTCTTTTACATTTTAGAGCATAATTTCAGCAAAACAAGAAAAAATACTTTTGAATTTGGGGGTGAAAAATAACTTGGACTTTTGTTTTTGTGAGATTCACCCATATTCTGAAAATAAATCAGTTTTGTTTTTTTACAGTGTTTTTTTTCTTCTTTTCTTTCTTTTTATTGTCATCCCAGCCCTCGATTCTCTTCTTTGCTGTTAATGGGCAACACAATGCAACAGTAGTTGATCAGCCATGACGCCTAAATTGGTTTGAAAATAAGAATCGACTTGCGTTATTACTCCAATGCTTTGAGTTATAAATCTCACACCCTTCCTGCCTGAATCATCTGAACGGAGAGAGACACGATGAGCTGTAAAGTTCGTAGGGAGGTAAAATTACAGCTACTTTATGACATCTGCTGGAAAAACCAGTAAACCTTGACCCGAGAGCCAGACCTTATTTACAGGATCGTTCGTCATACTTTCAGTCTGAGCTCTATCCCAAGATGCACTGGAGCTTAGTTTCTATGTTTCTGTGTTATTATTTTTTGACTTCTTCCTATGTTCACAACCTGGTCTGCTGAAGTGAGACCGTATGAACATTACTTCTTTACCTCAAAAATATTCAGGGTTTTATTTAATTAACATCTTATGTATGTTTGTTGACATTCAAAAGTACGTGAGACACAATCAAACAGCTGAAATAATTTGAATGAAGTTTGAACTGTGATGACCATTTCAAATAGTCATCAGACTGACCCCGTGACCTCGTCTGATGTGTTTATACATGCGCACTGATAAGGAAACGCAGGATGACGCTGGTGATAATTTTACATCTGATGGAGGAAGCCAACGACTCTCTGTTTGGCAGGAAACCTCTGCCACTAGTTTCCTGTCTTTGGTAGATGACACAAACTCTGAGCGTCTCGTATCTGAGAGTAGATGTCAGCCGTGTGAGGCCATGAACGGGATGTTTCGACTAAATACAGACGCACAAACACCAGTGGAAATGTTTAATTTAGAAATTCAGCAGTGTCAGAGAAAATCAAATGTTTGCTCGTCATGACCTGCTGGAAACGCTCTTCAAATAGCCTCATGTTTATGTAAATTAATTCGTTTTTATTAGCATATTGTGAGTAATTACTTCTACTGAAGTTTAGGATCTTCAGAGAACATCATCTATATTTGCTTTGACACTTCCGCTATTTACAGTTTGTCAATATCTTCATATTATTTTCCTAATGAGCCTCTTTTTACTGATTATTTTATAAAGTGAAGCCATAGTCTTTAATCACATTGTGAAGTGACTTTTATATTCTGTATTATCTTCAGAGAACATCATCTATATTTGCTTTGACACTTCCGCTATTTACAGTTTTCAATATCTTCATATTATTTTCCTAATGAGCCTCTTTTTACTGATTATTTTATAAAGTGAAGCAATAGTCTTTAATCACATTGTGAGTTTTATATTCTGTATTTTCTGTAATGGCCTCATGAAGCGGTTTATAGCTTTTCAAATGGATGTATGAATGAATGAATGAATGAATGAATGAATGAATGAGTGATGAATTATTAATAGTCAGATCATGGAAAATGGAAATGAGTCATGATGGGTTGGTGCAATTATCCAGATGTCAACTTAAGGGTGTTTTATAAATATAAGAAGCTTTTTGGTAAAGTTTGAATGCTAAGTAAACGTGGTCAATGAGAACACGTTAAAATAAGTTGTTTTAGGTCAACTTTGTGTATCGTGTCAACTTTAGTGTGTCTGTGTGGTAGAAAGTAAATCGCACTGTCATAAACCATTCATACACTACCGTTCTTAAGTTTTGGATCTCTATTTTTATGTTTTTGAAAGAAGACTCAATCAAAGCTGCATTTATTTGATTAAAAATACAGTACAAATTTTAAACTGTAATTTATTGCTGTGATCAAAGCTGAATTTTCAGCATCATTACTCCAGTCTTCAGTGTCACATGATCCTTCAGAAATCATTCTGATATGATGATTTGCTGCTCAAGAAACATTTCTGATCATTATCAGTGTCAAAGACAGTTGTGCTGCTTCATATCTTTGTGGAAACCTTGACACATGAAATAGAAATCCTTTGTAACATTTAAAAAAAGTCTTTACTGTCACTTTTGATCAATTTAATGAATCAATGCAGAATTTAAGAATTAACTTTCTGAACTTACTGGAATTATAAGTTAATAATGTTTTTTTTTATTTTCTATAAATGCAAGTTTTATTTAGTTTGTTTGGGGTCTTCCAGACAGTCTCGTACAGTAACTAATAATGAATTAAATCATAATCAAAATAAAACGCTTCCTAAAAAGATTACTTTTTTTTTTTACCTGCATGTCATGTAAACATCAGAGAACCATGAGAAGGGAATGTGTTGTTAAATTAAAGTAGAATTCAAGTTGTGTGTGTGTGTGTGTGTGTGTGTGTGTGTTTGTGTGTGTGTGTGTTTGTGTGTGTGTGTTAAAGTGCAGTATATGGTGTATGTTAAGTTTTCATTGTGTCCAGTTCACTGACTGTCCAGTCGTGAGAAACACTGAGCAAATAGACGATCATTTAATGATCAACAGAGAGGGAAGAGAAACAGGGAGGAGCAGCATCTGAGATGAAGGAGTGTGTGAAAGAGAACAGAGCGAGTTGTGTTGTCCCGCACACACAGTGTGTGTTTGTATGATCTCTGTGTCTGCGCAGACGGCTCTGGCTTGCTAACGGTAGGACAGGGCTCTGTTTCTCTCTGTTACTCTCATAATACATCCAGACGGATGATGCTAGACGGCGTTCTGTGTTGATCCGGAGTCTTGCACTGATACACGAGTGCTCTGTGTCTTATAGGATCTTGAATGATTTTGTTGGGCTGTAGACGTGCAGATGGGACTGTTGTGTGATTATTATTATTTTTCTTTCTGAACAGTTACTGAACTCTGATCATCTGGTAATGTTGCAACTTTAGATGCTGGAGTTTTACTATAGTAACAGCATTCGCATGGTGTGTGTGTGTGTGTGTGTGTGTGTGTGCTGGACACAAGACAGCTGTTGGGTAATCTGTGCGAGTGGTTTGTCTGTGGATGGTTGGCCAAAGCATGACCGTACTGTTCAGAAAGCAGGCCTCTGGGAATGTGTGTGTTTGTGTCCGTATCAGGACATTATCTATATGGAAAGTCCCGTCTCATGACCCAGTCTCACAGCCTGTGTGTTAACAAAACAATCGAAAACTAGATTTGTACATTTTCTGAAATGGTGATTGCCTTGATGACATGATGGCCAAAAAATAGGAAAATTCTGATTTACCTTTCACTACAATGTACAATCTAACATATAATTTGTTCGCCTTTTTAAAGTTATGTTATTAAATATAATCCTCAAACATACAAAAAATTACATTTCTTAAATATATTTAACAAAACATTGAATTCTTAAATATACAAAAAACTGAATTATTAAATCTTAATATTTATATTTATTCTATTTAAAATATTAATATATTCTCGTATATAAAACAATGACATTTCATTTATGAAATATTCAACTATTTTATGCATTATTTTTAGAAAGTATTTATTTTTTTTGTTTTTTACTATAGAATTATAGTTATATACATATACATGTTTCTGAATGTTTTATTCTTTACTAGATATTATTCATTATTTCATTTATTTGCGAGTTTGTGTCTTTTATTTATCATAAGCATGTGAACACTGTTTCTAGATTCCTCTCACTCTCAGGTCATTTTAAATGCAAAACAGAATTTGTTTATTTTCCATCAGTATTTGTCCTGCTGGCTCCTGTTTGTTTTTATTGCTCTGTTTCTTTGCCAGTAAAACTACACCTTTCTTCCATTCCTCTTCCTTGGCATCTCATCTTCTGCGGCTGTCAGCTCAACCTCATCCACGTCAGCTGCGTGTGATGTTAAACGTCTGTCATTAGCAAGTGTTTGCTGACTCCTCTCCCACCAGCTGAGAGACAGCAATAGCCGATCAGATGCGTTTGCCTTCCCAGACTTCATTGACATTTTCACTCCCCTGAAGTAGATGGAAAGTGCTTTAGTTACATTACCACACTGCTGTCTCCGCAATGTTCTCTCAAAAAGGACACAATTTAAAGGCGATTTGGAGCCAAAAATGGTCCCGCCATCTGAAATGTGCCAGCGGTCGATATTAAGGCTGACTGGAGATCAGCGAGAACACAACAGAGGTAATAGGATCCATCCCTGGACCAAAACATCTCACAGGGATCCCAAACCATTACCAGCCAATGAGAAGTGTTTGAAAACATCCCGGTGATAGATTGATACTGAATACACCAACTTCACCTTCCTTTCTCCATCTGTGTTTTCTTTCTCTTTTAGCATTCTTGTTACCAAAACACTTATTTGCTTATGTAATAGGAGAGTTTTTGACTGTGAAAGATTCTAAACATAAACACCAAATTCTTTGATGAAATATTTTCAGCATTTATATAATGCTGTCAATGGCTGTAGACAATAATTTTAGTGCACCCCTCAGTTTGTTTACACGATTACTGGATTATTACTCATCTAACGAACAGGAAATGCATTTATAAGCAAGCAAGCAGGAGCATGAATAAAGATTAGCAACTCATGAATATTAATTAAGTGAAATACATTACCATTTGCCAAGTTGTGTAACATGATTTTTTGAAAGGCAGGTTTCAGCAAAAGTGAGTTCTAGCTATTATCGCAGGCCACATACACCCATTTAACCAAGTCTCCTGCCTGGCCATATAACTATAATTTTACACATAGTTTGCTATTTTTTTCCTTGCACAACAACCCAAAAATGTAATCTCTTAAAATATAATAAATATTCAGAAAGAATAATACAGTTGGATCAACAGACTGGACTAAATATGGACTAAAAAGATTCTGGAAGCAAATGTTAACTTGTTAAAAACATGTTGGAAATGCGTTTAGGTCTAGTAGTAATGATAATGGGATAACTTAAAGACCGAACCAAATATGCGACTCAATTCAACCACAACTTTAGACCAATAGGCTTTGATTGTAAACTATGACTATAATCCCCTGTATCTAGAATTAAATGGGTTCAATTTATGTCTGATTTTTTTCTGCAATTTTTGTCCTGTCGCAATCATTTTGCTTTTAAGATTGAGTCCAGTCACAAGTATTTATTAAAGCTATTTTTGAATGCACGTTTCATGCTAACAGCCTAATTATCCATGACTTTCAGTAGACCAAAAAGTATGTGCAATACATATATTAAAATCATCTAGTCGGTGGTTTGCCTGAATGACTGAAAAGAGTTTTGCTCATTCCTAAAAGCTTTTGTAAGTCAGAGTGCTTTAAAAGTGCTTTATTTTTCTTTAATTGTGCCCTCAGGACTGACTATACCTCCTCCGGGTGAGCAACGACTCTTTCTAGGTGTTTCAGAAATCTTCGAGGCTTCTGTGTTTTTTTTCTTGTTGTTTTGTGACTTGGTGTGAAGGTCATGACTCATGACAGCACTGATCCAGCAGGAATCACGTATCGGCCCGTCGACTGTAGGCGCGTTTTCATTACAGATTTGCACAAAACTTTTGCTATTTATTCATTTATTTATTCTAAATGTTGATTGCGAAATGACGGCGTTTTAATTAACTGATGCTACTTGACTAAAACGTCATTGTGTCCTCTCGCGATAAGTCATTCCAAAAATCATGGCGATGGATGTTGGTAGATTTACGCATAGACATAATAAATACATTTATTATGCCATAAACTACATTTAATTAATAAATTACATTTATTGGCCATTATTATTAATCGAAGGAGACGTATGTGTGTTATCCAAGCATTATTGGTAAGGAAATACCCTTATAGTTGGAGCGGCTGGTGTTTCTGGGTGTTTCTCCCTCATTTCTGCTTCGAGGTCTTGATTGTGGCATTTCTTTTGTCTAATTCTTTTGTCTTTTATGAATTTTTAGCCTGGGAAAACCCAGACGAACTTCCGGCAAATTTAGATTTGCTCTGCAAGTTAGTCGGGAGAAGAGCCCGTTCAAGCTCATTTCCAATCTTTCCAAATCGAGGCACTAATCACAAACGTTGGGGCGGGTTTTACAAGATGACCATCAATCTGATTGGTTTTAGGTCTATCCAATTGCGCCCAGAGGCATTTGAGCGACGTCCGTTGGTGACGCCCCTTTGGAAATGATTTGTCAATGAACCTTCCCCAGACTCTAACTCAGTTACGACTGAGAAGGGTCTGGTTTTAACCAGGCTAATGAATTTTAGGAACTCTTTCTCATATTCTGTCCCAACACACTACGTCAGATGACCTGTAAATGCGCGAAAACTGTTTCCATTGCAGTTTTGCGATATTTCTTTTTCAAATTGTCTGAAAAACCACCTCATGGGAGCGTAAAAACTTTTTTGCGATAAATGGGAATTTTTGCGCAATCGACGTGTTTCCATTGGGCGTATTTTCTATTCGCAATTTTCATTTGCACAATTTAAAGGGTAATGGAAACGCGGCTTGTGACTACTGCTGAAATCCACGTGTGTTTGTGCATGCAAGCGGACGTCCAATGCTCTTGAGTGTTTCACATTAATCTACCTGTGGATTTGCTGGAAAACACCCGAACACTGAGGGTTTAAAACATCAGCTGTCGTCTTTGTTTCGCAGGCCGCTTGACTCATCTGAATTCACTCCAAGTGATGCTTAAACAGTCATTTACGGGACTGTAAATCAAGGTGGTTTCACAAAATGTTGGCAGCTGGGGCATGAAACATAGTTAAACTTTAAACAAGACCGCTGAGCCGAGTGTCAAAAGCACCTTTAGATTAATCAGTGAGAAAATGTGCATCTGTGAAATATTCGTCCTTAGTCACATCATGCACCTTGAATTACAAAATACTCCTCTGACTGTATTTAGTTAAATAACATTCATTAAGCGCGTTTACATGCACGTTCTTAACCTGATTATGCTTAATAATAAGACTACATGCATGTGTTCGTGTAGTTTTTTATGCACTTTTACATCAAAGTTGATTTTGTTTTTTGGCTCTGCTAGAATAGGTTTTCATGCTTTAATTCAATTCAATTCAAATTTTTTTGTATAGCGCTTTTCACAATTCATATTGTTTCAAAGCAGCTTTACAGAAAGTGCCTTTATTTTAAACTTAAACAAAAATTAATGTAAAATTTTTGCAGTTCCTCTCTTCCCAGTCTGTCAGTAAAGCTGTTTAGTTCCTGTCTCTATGAAGCCCCTCCTTCTGTTAAGCACACTGTGCTCTGATTGGTCGGTTGGATCAGTGTGTTGTGATTGGTCAGTGTTTGGGAAATCTACCGCCCCTTACCATAACCGCCCGTTTCAACACACTACTAACTGACCAGAATTCTGTTGGTTTATTGAAATGCGCATGTGTGATATGTTACAGAAAACCAACCTTTCTGCTAATGTAAGTGCATCCAGACGGAGCGAGTGTTTGTGGTTCTGGAGGAGGAAAGATATAGATCGCAAACTCTGACTTTCTTGACCTAAGCCGTTATAAAAATATGTTCTCATCACGTGCAACCGAAGTAGAAGTGGTGCAGTCACAATACAGCTTATTTATTGAACATCACATCTCACATAACAAATGAGTCTGATACAAGAATGTTTATGATTTGACGTCACTACTGGGAAATATATATATATATATATATATATATATATAATTTTTTTATATATATATGTATATAAAGTATTGTAAACGTGGTTTACCTGCGTTTGCCAGGTTATAGGTTTGCATGTAAACAGGTTAATCCATTTAGCAGATTTTTGAGAGTTATTGTGTGTGTGTGTGTGTGTGTGTGTGTGTGTGTGTGTGTGTGTGTGTGTGTGTGTGTGTGTGTGTGTGTGTGTGTGTGTGTGTGTGTGTGTGTGTGTGTGTGTGTGTGTGTGTGTGTGTGTGTGTGTGTGTGTGTGTGTGTGTGTCATTCATTCATTCATTCATTCCACTATGTGAGTATATTGACTTGAGTGAATGAGTCAAAGATAGGAAGCTCAGGAGAAACCTGCTGATGCAAGGATTGATCGGACCGATGTGCTGGATGCTATTTGGAAGATCATTTGCATCATTTTTGGGCCTTGCACGTTCATTATATATATCTTGCCTAATATGATCATATGTTTAGCTCTGTTTGACCATATGTAAATTCATTTAGCAGAATTATGTTGATTTTTCTCTCATATTTAGTGCTGAAGAGGGATTAAACAGACTCCATGTGGTGTTGGTGATGAGCAATTGCATTGATTCATTCGTCCAGACAGAATCGAGTGTCATTACCATAATTTTGCATCAGACCGGCACCACAGGAGAACTAAATATGTGCCCGGAGAAACCTTGAGAACGTCTGCATTACATCAGCATTTAGTTTGTTCTGCAATCTGAGAATGGACTGACTGACTTCTTTGTGAGTCTGACTTCATACAGTATCATTCAAAAAAAAATTTGTGGTCGTTTTAATTTTTTTATTTTATTTAAAGTCGCTTATGCTCAGCAAGTCTGCATCTATTTATTCAAAAATATAGTAAACAGTAATTTTGTAAAACAGTTTTTTTTAAATGACAGTTTTCTATTTGAATAAATTTTAAAGTGTAATTTATTCCTGATCAGAGCTGAATTTTCAGCATCATTACTCCAGTCTTCAGTGTCACATGATCCTTCAGAAATCATTCTGATATGATGATTTGCTGCTCAAGAAACATTTCTGATTATTAGGTCATGATCAGTGTTGAAAACAGTTATGATGCTTCATATTTGTGTGAAAACCATGATACATTTTTATCAGGATATGATTTTTTTTTAAAAGAGCATTCATTTGAAATCAAAAGCTTCGGTAACATTATGGTTAATGTTATAGTTAACATCTTTACTGTCACTTTTAAACAGTTTAATGCATCCTTGGTAAATGAAAGTATTCATTTCTGTAAAAAAGAAAAAAAGCTAAATGTAATGTGAATGGTATGTATGACTGAGTCACAGCATATGTATATTTTTAGGTGCACTCTGCAGTTTGTAATAAAACTTTGACCTCTAAATAAATGTTCAGTGTTTTTTTTTTTAAATCGGTTTGAAATAATGTACGCTCACATGAGAGGAAGACTCCAGTCATAAAAGACTTTAAAAAAAACGTTTCATTCACATGGTAATGAGCCGGCATCACATGACCAGCTGAATAATACTTGCACTATCTTGCTAACCGTCTTATTATCGGACACTTTTGCTCACTGAATAAATAAAAGAGGGCTGGCTTTGAATCGTGGCATTGATTACCGAAACGCTTTTGCTTGATGCATGTGGCAAATCTGCCAAATCAATGCACCTTTTTAATATTCGAATATTATCAAATTGAAATATTCACAAAGTCTTAAGGAGAAATGTCCCATCATTTTGTAGTCTAGAAGATAGCCTAATGAAAATAGTCATGGTTTGGTTAATTGATGGTCACTACAGTGTATGGCAAACTTTTGAGGCCTTCAGAATCATCAGGAAGTTGTTGCATCTGGTAGTTTTATCACAGTGAATTTTGTGAGGGCGTCAGGAAGCAGAATAGACATGGGCAGTAACATCAACACAGATGCTGGAAGCTTCTTGCAGGAGGAAGCGGAGCAGACATTGAGTTGTTTAAGGATTATCGAACAGATGCTTTCCCGGCTGTGCAATGAAAACATGCCGTTATTCATGTTAGAAACACGTTTTGATAAGAATGGCTTCTGTTGATCTCATTGGCTGAGCTGGAGAATGGGATACGGTACTCTACTATAGTACTAGTAGTGCAGTTTGTGTATTGTATATTTTAGCTTTCATATCTTCTTCTTACATTAAATATCCAGATGACCTACTGCAATTGCCTGAAGTATAGACTTTGGGGCAAAAACTTTATACAATCAGTGTTGTTTTAGTATTATTACATAGCCTACTATTATAGTATTTATTAATATTTTGAATTGGCTTTCGGTTATATATTTTCAGTTTAGTCATTTTTTTATGCTTTTTGAAATCTTAAGAAGTTTTTGATTTTTTTTATATTTCTATTTAGCTTTAACTAAACTAAAATTATTATTTCAGTTTTAGTAATTCTATTACTTCAACTTTTTATTCAGTTAGCTGCCTGGTTGTTATTTATTTATTTATTATTATTACTTTATTTTAGTGATCATCAAACTAGCTTTAGTTTTTGTTAACAGTAACAACACTGCCCACAATTAAAAGTGAAAGAGGCTTTTGGATTGATTCTGTGTTTTATATCCTTAATCCCAGTAATGCTGAAACAGCTTTGATACTGTCATAAGTGGTCAAACATCATAAATCCTTGAGCTTTTCAATCCGCTCTAACTGTTGTTAAATTATATTTGTACAGAGCTAAAATATTTTAACAGATTAGATAGGCTGGTTTATCGTTAATTCAGACAGACGGACATGATTAGACTAGTTAGTTGAATGCCAAATATGTTCTTTTTGATTATGCAAGCAAATGAACAGCAATCATCATGTTTTGAGGTGTCATTCATGCTCATTAACATGAACAGGTTCTGTAGGTTTAATTCAATTACACCCATCCAGCGCAGCTCTGAAATCTTTATTAATCAAAAAATAACCTACATGACCTCAAACCTGCTTCATTTGCCAATTACTGTCTCAAGTGTATATGTTGTACTGTGATTGACAGAAGTGCCGACCAATTAGAATCCCAGAGCTATCATTTGTGCTAATCCACATCGTCGCGTGTGTGTGTGTGTGTGTGTGTGTGTGTGTGTGTGCTTAGTGTCTGTTCAGTTTGATTTTGTTGCCAGTGTCTTATGCGACATTGTGTTTGTCATTTTTAACTAATGCTGCTTTTCTTTTTTCCCCTGTTTGTCTTTTTTTGTCCTTTTGTCCCATCTCGTCTTTCTGTCTGCTGCCAACGTGTCCCAACGCACAAAATCTCACCAACACCAAAACCAACACTGCCTGACGGACCCTTGATGTGTGTGTGTGTGTGTGTGTGTGTGTGTGTGTGTGTCTCTGTGTGTTCAGCATCATGCAGAGAGCAGAGAGAACCCTGTCACCGCAGGTAAGAAGCTGACATTCATCTGTCTCTGTGTGTGTGTGTGTGTGTGTGTGTGTGTGTGTGTGTGTTCAGGTTAACCCTACATTTTGGGGATAAAATGTCCCCACAAAGATGGCAATATCTGAAGTCCTTGTGGCAAAATTTTTTGGTCCTCATGAGTAAAACAGCTTATAAATCATACAAAAAGATGTTTTTTTTAAAATGTTTGTGTTCGTGTATATATATATAAGTGCTATCAAACGATTCAAATATTTAATCGCGTTTAATCGCATTAATGTCATAGTTAACTCGCAATTAATCGCACATTTTTTATCTATTATAAATGTCCCTTGATTTCTTTTTGTCCCATTATTTTTTTCTCATTTTAATGCTCTTATCAACATGGAAAAGTGAATCTGCAGTAAGTTTGTTCTTGTTGTGGTATCCATGTGCTTCTGTCTGAAGTCATCCATTTAATATACAATAAACAATTATGTGTGTAATAAATAATAGTGTTCAGTAATTATTTGAATGAAACCTAAACATGCATTTAAAATGAAAATAAATATATACATATATTTTAATTGAAATAAAAATAAATACAGTAAATACTCGTCAAAGTCGTCGCTTGGCTCAGTTCACAACTACAAAACACACAGATCACTTTCGTCTTGTCAATGGAACCATTTGGTAACTTTTTAAAAGTAAACTTTCCATTCAGAATCTTATTGGCATCCATTTCGGCGTCTCGCGCTCGCCATCCACTCAAAACCTAACATTAGCCCAAACAAGTGTGTGTGTGGTGCCTGTTGTTTTGTTTCCGGTCTAGCTAGATCCGGTTTGGTGTTGTAGCTTTTCTAACGTTACTAGTTGTTGCAACAGCATGTGATAAAAACGGCAAGGTTTGCTATGGCAAAAAGAACGTTAATCTCGCGATAAAAAAATTGATGCCGTTATGGGCATCAATGGGTTTGTGTTAACGCCGTTAATAACGCGTTTAACTGACAGCACTAATATATATACGTATATATACTTTTTTTTTTCGGGGGGGGGGGGGGGGGGGGTTGTGTGTGTGTGTGTGTGTGAGAGAGAGAGAGTGTTAAACAAATTCGGAAGAATGATTGGAAATAAAATTTAATTGAAAAAAAAATCATTTAAAATTGATGTAACATTTATTATACATAATTTCAATAATGTACCATGCAATTTTATTATGTATACATTTATAATTTTATGTATAAATAGTATTTATTATTTATTTAAAATAATTTGGTATTATGCCAAACACATTTTCTGTATGTGTGTGTGTATATATATATTTATTTGTATTAAAAGCACCTGCTGTAAGATGTCATTTAGAAAACAAAAAAATATTTTATCAGCTCTCACTTCTCAGGACATTCAGCATGTCTCTGATGAGTTAACATGCTAATGCACTGATTAAACACGTTCAGATGTATATTAGAGTCAAACTGGTTCTTGTATTTATGGATGTTATGCAAATCCACAGATATCCAAAAGTAAACACCTTTGGATGTGTCAAAGAACGGTAGAGATGTAGAAATGAGAGTTTATTCGGATCATAATATAGATCAAGATGACTTGTATAAGATGTTTTATGTGTTCTCATTTCTTACATGGCTGTTTGGTTAAAAGGCTCAGTCATTAGTAATTCGTAATTAGTAATTTCACAGTTTCAGTGATGATGGTAAAATATTCAGATTTCATCTCAAACAAGCATCTCTAATGAATGATTAGCATAAAAATGATTCAGCTTTGTCGGCTCAGCTTCTCTTTTACTTTTTTAATCACATTAAGGTGATTGTGTGTGTGTGCGTGCTCGTGCGTGTGTGCGTGCGCGAGTGTGTGTGTGTGTGTTATGTACGTATTCACAAGAAGCTTGTGTTATTTCCCCTACACATTTTGCACTGCGTCATTGGAGGTTTTGATGTGCATTTAATTTTCACAGCTGAAGACGTGCACAAACACAATCATTAACGGCAATCTTGTTGCAGTGATAAAATTAATAATAGTATGACAGATGAGAGTTTTAGCACAATACCATGTAATAATTTTGCCTGTTTTTACTCTGTGCATTGGCCACTAGAGGGAGCGCTGTACAACAAAATGTGCATCTCGGAGTCAGACAGCAAAAAAAAAATAAGGCTTTTTGGTGTATCCAACTCAAAGCGATTTCATTTCTTTTGTCATTTGAAATCAAAAAAATCACAGTGTTTAAATCCGATTAAGGCAAGATACCTTAAGAATAGATCAAGAATTGGGTATATATATATATAAAAAACTCCTAGATTTCACAATACTTCCCCTATTAAATTTCAAACATTTTTGTACTAGTTTTCTGAAATGCAAATGCAGCATTATCTAATTAAATATACACTCATTTGGATTTTTTTCTCTTTTTATCACTCCATAAATCAGAAAATATTGTCAACAGCCAGAAAAAAAATCACCCTGTTTTTAGGAATTAAATCAGGCAAATGATATATGTACTGTCCCCTCACAATTATCCTAATTTATAGACCAGCAAAACGATTTTTTCTCCGAACTCCATGAACTGCTAACATTAGCTTGTGCTCCATCGTCCCAAGTAATCTTGTTCGGTGACTTTAACATCCACGCCGACACTCCCTGTTCTAATAATACTCAGTTAAACACTGTTTTGCTCTCTGTAATTACAGTGTTATGGTTTCTGTGTGTATTCGACTTGGACTCATGTCTTGGACTTGGCAAATGTCTACTGTCCATTTAACTGATTATGTTGGAAATGACTGTCTTTTCTTTACTGTTATTGTGAAGCGTCATTGAGCCTGGGAAAGGCACTATACAAATTAAACATTATTATTATGTTAAATGAAATCTTCAGACTTCAAATAGATTGTGTATTAAACACTCAAATGTTTATATAAAAAAAAATTGGTAACACTTTACAATAAGGTTCATTAGTTAACATTAGTATTATTTAACACTAGAATGAACAATAGTTCTACAGCATTTATTAATCTTAGTTAATGTTTATTTCAACATTTACTAATACAATATTGAAATCAAAGGTTGTATTTGTTAACATTAGTTAATGCACTGTGAACTTAACATGAACAAACAATAAACAGCTGTATTTTTAGAAACTAATGTTAACAAAGATTAACTAATAAAGTAACAAATGTTTTGATCATTGTTAGTTCAAACACAATCTTACTGAAAGCTCACTTTTTGAGATATCAGCCTAAAATTTGAAGCACAACTTGTTCAGATTTTTGACTTTGATTTTCTTGCAGTTTTAGAGTCCACCACGTTTTGAAAATATATATTTTATATAAAATATGAATAATTTAATTTTTACATTGTACATTTTCATAAACTCAAACTTCTATAACTTTTTTTCTGTTTCACTTTCTTGATTTATTTCACTTCTACACAAATTTGCCAAATGTCTTCTTTAAAACAAGACCAATCTTACATCTATATTCCAATATATTCTTGAATTATAACCATTTAAGTTCGGGAATGTGCATTTTCATGACTATTCAAAAAGGGGGGGGGTGACACTTAAAGGGTTAATACATTAACTAATGTTAACTAATGAACCTTATTGTAAACTGTTACCATTTTTTTCATTTCTTCTTTCCTGTAGACTGAACAAATAAACATGTAATGAAAAGCCAAATAGTCCAAAATCTCAAAATTGACCAGTGCATAATTTTTTTTAATTGCCTTAAAACAAGATTTTACACAATTTTAAAAAATGGTGTGTAGTGTGAAAACCATCCACTGATTCAGCGTTCAGTTGTTTCATAAATGCATCTTCTGTCCCTGTTATTTTTCCTTAGCTGCCTTAATGCCCAGTGATGATGCGGCGCTTCTGACCCCGGGAAGGATGAGTCAGCGTGGGAAGGAGGCGGGGCTTCACACGCCCAGTAAAGACCAGCTCACAAGCCCCTCCCTCAGCCCGGGCGTCAGCTACACACACGGTAAGAGAACACACACACCACCACCACAGCTGCGGACACATGGGTTTCCCCCAGAAGTCTCTATGGGCTGAAGGCTCTGTGGTCAGTTTGACCGAAACCTTTTGAAGGTCGCATCTGCATGAAAGTGGAAATCTGATCTCAGACCAGTTCAGTTTACAGGTTACATTTCCCTGGTTACATCAGCTGTAAAGTGGTTTGAGAGGTAAAAAATCAATCACTTTATTGTCATTACAGCAACATGACGTGTACAGGTGGTGCAGTCTCCACAGCATGATGTATAGGATAAATGCACAATATATGCAAAGTGCACAATAGTGTACAGTAGCAAACAATGCATACAATACAATATTACACTATACATAGAGCACGAGGACATCTAGTTAAAGTAATCGTCACAGTACAAAAATTCATTGCAAAGAAGTTAACTTTTTTCTAAAAGGTTTTGAAAACAACAGTAGATCATGCATAATGGGAAGTACCAGAAGGAAAGTCAGTTCTGATTTCAGTCTTGACTTTAACACTTTCTAAGTAACACAGTTCCTAAAGTCATGCAAATCAAATCAAGCAATTAAGGAATGGTAAATTGCAATTTTGAAAATGTCACAGAAATGTTCTGTAGTGAATATTTCTGGTTACACTTTGCGCTATTTTATTGGCAAGATGTGACTCTTTGAGCAATTCCTTCATTGACAATGACAGTTTGAATGAGGAAAGCAATATATTTGTCTTAGTATCCTTTCAATTGTTATGGGGATTAGTAAGCCAACATTATTATATAAAATATTAATTGTTGAATAATAATAGCCATTACAAACTTTGTATTTAATATATATTATTAAATAAGTTGTATTTTCGATACCTTTTAAATCTGTAATTTGAGTAAAAAAAAAAACAACTACAAAAAATATTTTTTAGTGCAAGCAAGCCTTTATATTGGAATCCTGTTTTCTCCATTAGTCTTTTAATAAGAATCGTATAAGAAGTTCATGCACTCTTTCTATTCGCTCTTCTCATGTCTCTTCTCATGTAGGGCTTTGTTAATGTTCCCATACTTAAAGTTGCCATAGTCATTGCCTACTTTGCACGTGTTTCACTTTATTTGTACCATTTTGTTTTATTAGTATATTTTGATTTATCTATTTATCCTTTTTTAGGGTTTGAGAGATAATTAAGATATTGTTTGATAATAGTAGTCCTTGAAAACCAAAAAAGTAGTGCAAAAGATGCTAGACCCTGACAGTCCTGTGGGGTCAAAGTTCAAGCTCACTAATGTGGAGTGCCCATGTGATCGCCATAATCCCTGTGTCATTTACAGCCACCTATGATACACACACACACATTCCAGTCTCACATCTGTACACCGCAGTTATTAATGTTTTCAGAGGATTTGGCTTTTATAATGATGATTTTAATCTGATTAAATGCACCGCATTCCTGTTTGTAGAGCTTGTTGTGGTCCCTGATTCAAGCACTCACGTTTGGAGCGTCACAACAGTTGTTTTTAATGGTTCTGGAAGGCTTGACACTAACACACACACACCATCACATCTGCACAAAACCATTCAGTTCCTTCGAACCCTCTCGCATCATGTCAGGTCTCCATAGCAACAGCAATTGCACTTTGCCATTCTTTTGAAAGCCCATTCAGCCTCTCCTTTATATTCTCGGATGAATCACGGCAGTTTGGGTGTGTTCTGATGATTACAGATGTATAGAAAGTTTCATTGTGAGTTCATCCTGCAGATGTGGGCCACGTTTCACTCAATTATTCACCAGCAACCCGACACGAGACGCAGCTTTCTCCCAGTGAGAACACAACAGGAATAGCATCAGTGCACCAACTGAGATGCACACAAATCCTCTTTACTGGCCTTCTTACTCTGTTTGAGACAAGAGCATGTGTGCTTGGCCTGGATTTATTGGATTACAGCCCATCAGTAAATGTGGTTAATATGCACACACAGCATGCAGCTCAGCCAATCAGAAGTTGCTTTTCCTAGATGTTCCGTCACTGTGGCCAATCAGACGCAGGGAAATTTGCATATGGGAGGTCAGGTGTAAGCATGCTTTTCACATTTCGTCTACTGTCTGGGAATATTATGGCAGCTCTGTGAACCAATGAATGTTTGATTGTCAATGGAGAGGGTTGGACGTAAACATTTTTTGTATGAATGACTTGTATATTAATCTTCCTGCACACAAGGCAAGTACTTAGCTAGTGCTAGTACTCTAATGCTTAGTATAATTTTTTCATGTTGTTTGTTTGTATAGTTATAGCCTCCTTTGCCTGCAATGGTACCTGGTGAGAACAGAATTCAAGTTTTAGTGTACATTAGTAAATGTACTCCTTAAAATGTCATAAAGTGATTTTGTGGTGGAGTATTTCAACTTGAAGATGACCGATGAGATTGGTTTCTTGAGGATATTAGTTGTCTGAGCGATTTGTTTAGTAGAATTAAATGTTGTCTGACTCATAACGCTTATTTGTTAGGCTGGTAATCCAGGCTCATAGCCGGATTGAATAAGGCTTCCAGTGGCTTCCAAACCAGAAGACTTTAGCACCATTAGTGCATTGACCAGGTCTCAAACACATGCTGTCGGAAAGCATCATATTTGTTGCTTTTGCTTATTTTATCACTCATTTGGAGTCGTATATTTGAGCTTCTTTGTCTAGGTTCAACCAGCGTCATGAGGTGCATCCTGGGATGCTCTTTAAACAATACTGAAGTTCAAATATGGTGGGCACTTGTTGGCTGCAATTGTATTTTTTTTTATTTACAATTTATATCTTATCTATTTTTTTAGGGATGCACAATACATCTGCTCTAGTGGTTATCAGCTGATTTTACAGTGTTTTTCAATGTCGGTCACTATCGGTCAATATTGCATATATCAGCTGATGTGCTTGTTTAATACATTTAGATTACTGTCATCTAAGGATCGCGTAAACTATAGTCAACCACTAGTTACAGCCACAAGCACAGTTATAGGATTCTCTGAATCATCTTTGTGAATAGTACAGTGGTCTGAATCATTAACCGCTCGGCTGCTGACACTAATACAATAGTTCAGTTTAACCTACTGAGTTACTCATTTAGTTGAGTGGGAAAGAGTTCAAACCGTCACTGTTTTTCTTGCGGAGATCGGTTTCACATGAGGAATTCCCACACCTGCTCAGGTTACTACAAAAACTCTCTCACACACTGACTGTTGCAGGGAAGGAAGCACAGATAACACACTACTGAGCAAATTAATTGAGCTCCATGAATGTAGCTCAAAATAAGATACAAAGGGTTTAGGAATTAAAGGAACAGACTGCACTTGAGTACAAATCAGGTGGCTTTTTATGGAAAAGATTAACATGGTGTTGACCTCGGGTGTTTTTCCACATAGTTTACTATATGTGTGTGTGTGTGGGTCAGATGGTCTGACATCCCCGTCCACAGTGGATAAACAGATCCTCGTCCCCAGAGGAATGTCTCCAGATCCATGACTGCCGTCATAAGCGCACAGCTTACGACTCAGAGCTAAAGTGGGCATGTTTTCTCCAATCTTTGGCTATAGGAACATCGCCTCCCATGTTTGATTGTGCTTTACGGATTAGTAGCCAAGATACCTGCTGAAATTAGCCGTTGACTCACCCGCCATATCACTTAATTCAGAGACACAATCAGCCCGTAAAGACTCTCCTGATGGGCACAAGACCAAATGGCTAGAGTGTAGTAAACAGCTCAACAGCCAAATTTCTGAATCCGATGGATTGATGAATAGATGGACATTAGGGTGGATGGATGAATGGATCAGTAGATACATTGATGGATAGATATATCTGTAGATACATAGATGGATGATAGATTGATTGATAGATCTGTAGATGCATTGATGGATAGATTGATCTGTAGATACATAGACAGATAGATGGACAGACAGATTGATAGATAGATCTGTAGATACATGGACAGATAGATGGATAGACAGATTGATAGATAGATCTGTAGATACATGGATGGATAGATAGACAGACAGACAGGTCGGTAAATAGACTGGTTGGTCAGTCTAGAGAGAGAGAGAGAGAGAGAGAGAGGTCTCAGGTTGTTAAATGCTGCTCAAATAAAGCATAACTTCCATTCAGCACTGGATAATGAGCAATAGGCTTTGAATTATACATCCACCAGAGCATCTTAATAAGTTATGTTAATCAGGGCATCATTCACAGCCATCCTGCTGTCTCATCCGTTAGACTGTTGCCTAGCAACTTCAGAGTGACATCAGCAAGACTCTGGGAGGAATGCTCTGATTGGTTAAGATGCCCAGTGTGAATTATGATGGGATAGACAAAAAGATGAATCTGTAGTGTTTAAAAGCCTCTTGAACTGCTTTATCCTTTACTTTGATTCATCTGGAGCTCTTCTCCAGTTCACTGACCAAAAACAGGTTGAATTTACACAAGCTGTACCGAGAAACAGACAGAGCTTCACAGCCTGTGGCCAACTCAACCTCCTGCAAGTTTATTGTTGGCATTTCACTTCAAGCAAACAGCTTCTAAATTGACTCGAAGAAAATCACTTTCCCCCCTTTGGATCCTAGTGTGACTAAGATTGTTTAAGACAGCTTGTTAGGGCTGTTTTGCATATTATCATCATAGTTGGGTTCAGGGATTCAAACTAATTCCCTATACTAGGGTATCTTTGACTGGCTTATCTAGATTTTATGCATATGTATATTTAATTAGTGGTGCTTGCTCATGTAGAGCTTAGGTTAGTGATTTGAAAAGCACCAAGCTTTAAGTATTAAATTTCACCATGTGATGTTTCTTATTGTCTGTTACTTTAAGTCAATGATGCTTGATTGGAAAAGTTAGCATTGTAACCTAAGTGTAAGACTATGGTAAGTTTGATTTAGTACAGTATAAAACCTTTGAGCTTTATGAAAGGCTCGTGAGAGATGTATGTATATGCGGCTGTATCTTGGCCGTATGAGATTTGACGGTGTGATCAGGTTAGATGTGTGTCTGCATCCGGAAATGGCGATGGCTTGGTTCTGTTTTCACCAGCGCTGTCAGCAAAGACTGTTTAAGGAGGAGACGTGAATGTGTTTTAGATATTCAGCTACAGTATCCTTCATTAAGCATTCTCTCTGAGAGAGCCGCAATACAGGATCTCTGAAATAGAAAATGTGATCCGAGTCATAATCACAAAAATATAGAAACATACACTGATTCAGTCATTAAGTGAATCTGACAAAGGCTTATTAATATGTTTTAAGAACAAGTCATATTTCAAATTATATTTTGCATACATGTATAAACTGTGCTTTTGCATTTATCAATCCATCCCTTTATCCATCAATCCATCCCTGTATCCATCCATCCATCCCTTTATCCATCCATCCCTTTATCCATCCATCCATCCCTGTATCCATCCATCCATCCCTTTATCCATCCATCCCTTTATCCATCCATCCATCCCTGTATCCATCCATCCCTGTATCCATCCATCCCTTTATCCATCCATCCATCCCTGTATCCATCCATCCCTTTATCCATCCATCCCTTTATCCATCATCCATCCCTGTATGATGCCATCCCTGTATCCATCCATCCCTTTATCCATCCATCCCTTTATCCATCCATCCCTTTATCCATCATCCATCCCTGTATCCATCCATCCCTGTATCCATCATCCCTGTATCCATCCATCCCTGTATCCATTCATCACTTTATCCATCTATCCCTTTATCCATCATCCATCCCTGTATCCATCCATCCCTGTATCCATCCATCCCTTTATCCATCCATCCCTTTATCCATCCATCCCTGTATCCATCCATCCCTTTATCCATCCATCCCTTTATCCATCATCCATCCATGTATCCATCCCTGTATCCCCATATCCATCCATCCCTGTATCCATCCCTGTATCATCCATCCCTGCATCCATCCCTGTATCCATCCATCCATCCCTTTACCATCCATTCATCCCTGTATCCATCCATCCATCCATCCATCCCTGTATCCATCCATCCCTGTATCCATCCATCCATCACTGTATCATCCATCCCTGCATCCATCCATCCATCCCCATATCCATCCATCCCTGTATCATCCATCCCTGTATCCATCCATCCATCCCTTTACCATCCATCCATCCCTGTATCCATCTATCCCTGTATCCATCCATCCATCCCTATATCCATCCATCCTTTTATGCACCCATCCCTCTATCCATCCATCCCTGTATCCATCCATCCCTTTATCCATCATTCATCCCTGTATCCATCCATCCATCCCTGTATCCATCCATCCCTGTATCCATCCATCCCTTTATCCATCATCCATCCCTGTATCCATCCATCCCATATGCATCCATCCATCCCCATATCCATCCATCCCTGTATCCATCCATCCATCCCCATATCCATCCATCCCTGTAGCCATCCATCCATCCATCCCCATATCCATCCATCCATCCCTGTATCCATCCATTCCTTTATCCATCCATCCCTCTATCCATCATCCATCCCCATATCCATCCATCCATCCCTGTATCCATCCATTCCTTTATCCATCCATCCCTTTATCCATCATCCATCCCTGTATCCATTCATCCATCCCTGTATCCATCCATCCCTGTATCCATCCATCCATCCCCATATCCATCCATCCCTTTATCCATCCATCCCTTTATCCATCATCCATCCCTGTATCCATCCATCCATCCGTGTATCCATCCATCCCTGTATCCATCCATCCATCCCCATATCCATCCATCCCTTTATCCATCAACCATCCCTGTATCCATCCATCCCCATATCCACCCATCTCTGTATCCATCCATCCCCATATCCATCCATCCCTGTATCCATCCATCCCCATATCTATCCATCCCTGTATCCATCCATCCCCATACCCATCCATCCCTTTATCCATCCATCCCTTTATCCATCATCCAACCCTGTATCCATCCATCCATCCATCCCTGTATCCATCCATCCCTGTATCAATCCATCCATCCCCATATCCATCCATCCCTTTATCCATCATCCATTCCTGTATCCATCCATCCCCATATCCATCCATCCATCCATCCCCATATCCATCCATCCCTGTATCCATCCATCCATCCCCACATCCATCCATCCCTGTATCCATCCATCCATCCCCATATCCATCCATCCCTGTATCCATCCATCCATCCTTATATCCATCCATCCCTTTATCCATCATCCATCCCTGTATCCATCCATCCCCATATCCATCCATCCCTGTATCCATCCATCCATCCCCATATCCATCCATCCATCCATCCCTGAATCCATCCCTGTATCCATCCCTTTACCATCCATCCCTTTACCATCCATCCATCCCTGTATCCATCCATGCCTGTATCCATCCATCCTTTTATCCATCCATCCATCCCTTTATCCATCCATCCCCATATCCATCAATCCATCCCTGTATCCATCCATCCATCCCTGTATCCATCCATCCATCCCTTTATCAATCCATCCATCCCTTTATCAATCCATCCATCCACCCCTTTATCCATCGATCCATCCATACCTTTATCAATCCATCCAATCCATCCCTATGTCCATCCATCCTTTTATCCTTCCATCCATCCATCCCTTTATCCATCCATCCATCCCCATATCCATCCATCCCTGTATTCATCCATCCATCCCTGTATCCATCCATCAATCCATCCATCCCTTTATCAATCCATCCATCCATCCCTTTATCATCCCACCCTGTATCCATCCATCCTTCCATCCCTTTATCATCCATCCATCCATCCCTTTATCAATCCATCAATCCATCCCTTTACCATCCATCCATCCCTGTATCCATCCATCCCTTTATCATCCATCCATCCATCCCTGTTTTTGTCAGATTTACCACATAGATCATGCAGTCAGATTAGAATGAAACTGAAAAGAAAAAGCAAGAGATACAGATCTAGTGACGTAACAGCTCTAAGCTTTTTTTTCTCCACTGATTGTCAGTGCCGTCCAAGAATCTGAGACGGGGCTCTTTCTCTCTCTCACTCTCTCACACACAGACGCTCTAGAGCGAGAGAGAGATATATAGGGAGGGCAGGCTGCAGTGAGTATCACTGAGAGAGAGAGCCTGTGTGTTTTCAGAGCGCAGTTGGTCAGCTGTAGTACTAGCAGCAGTGGAGTATGTCTGAGCGTGTGTATGTGTGTTTGTGGTGACTGCCGAATTACCACAGCCCCTCAGCCTCATCCTCCTCAGGGTGAGGCCGTCCTACGCCCGCCCTCATGATGAAGCAAGAAGGGATTCTGGGCCGCCGCCGGTTCTCCACCTGTGGAGGAACCATCTCAGGCCGCCCGCCCCATCCAGACGGACGGAAACTCATTCGCAACGCCTCGTTTGGGGGGTACAACGAGCTTTCTGTCTGCTTGCCAGGTGGGTCTCATCAACATCCTGGTGTGAATCAGGAAACCTTTACATGTTTAATTCCTCTGGCAGGTAGTTTCCATCACGTTCTTCTGCATTAGTGCCAGCATTGGTTACAGTGTGAACCATGAGTGTAGCCAGAGTCTATTAAGTTTTATATTTTTGGTAACTTGCTGTCCACAGAATGTGTGCGTTTGACTCTTGACTGCCCTCCAAATTAAAGTGCATCTATTAACTGAAAGCACGTAAGCATCTGTTACTCATTGCATCGCTATCCTTTAAGTGTGTGACGCACCATGTCTCTTTCAGCCTTCAATAACACCTCCTGCTATTTAATGCACATTTTTCAGTAGTCAATACTATATATCGACATTGTAATGATTTGGGTTCCATTTAACGTCTTTACTCTCATTTTAATTATTAAAGAAGAATTTATCCTAACTATGAACTTAACAATATGCCAAACAAATATTTCACTGGTTTTGTTTGATATTTTGTTGAGTAAATTAGGATAAATTATTATTTACTCGTTTAAAGAGTAATAAAGTGCAGCCTAAATTGAATTTATATATTGTAATGATTTTGTTATTTAATTGTACTGATTTAAGTCTCACGATTAAGTAATATACATTTGACTTAGTAATGGTTCTGTTTATTTCCAGTTTCAGTAGGAACTTGTCCGACCGATTCAACCAGTCTGAATTAGACTCACTGATAAACTTCTGTCTACATTGACTGAAGATTAATGTCCAAGAACTAAATTACAATGTTTTTTTCTTTATTATTTAAATAAGCCACGCTGGTTCTGAATAAGAGCCAGTTCTCAGTTGCCAAACGTAGTTCTCATAAACCTCATTTGATGGTTCGTATTAGTGTTGAAATAGCATAAATAAGGACTGTTTTTTTTTCTGTCATCTACTCAAGATCAGTAAATAGAGCTGTTCAGCAGAACGCAGATGTTTCACAGCTATTGAGTAGTTTCAGCTTTAATAGTGAATTTGACTCGTTTCAGTGTGGCCTCCGCTCCATTTATCCCTCATGATTATGACTTTAAGAAGAGAAGGATGCATTAAATGCTCTTATTTACGCACACTGGATGCTGGCAGATGCTAGTCTTCGTTTAGCATGCTTCAGAGATGGTGTTTTTATTTTAATACTCACATTCAGTATTATTATCATAATACTCACGCTTACCCGGGATTTTCATTATTGTTATCTTTTTTTAGCGTTTTAATGGAGTCCATTGAGCAGAGATTAGCTAATGGACCTAGAGTGTATTGCATTTGCACAAATCTTGTCTGCGCGTCACGTTCACCTGTGTGAAAATAGCAGAGTTCGCTTAAAGGGTAATGGCTTTGATTTAATACTGAATCACTCAAATCCGGATTGATGGATCATTATAGTGGATAAAGATGCAGAGCTCAGCAGTGGCTGCCCACTTTTTTTTCACGAGTATATTTTGTATATTCATTTTGTTATTAATTTTCTCCATAAGCTGGCCGGCTCAGAAATGAATCACATTTCTTTCAAAGTAAAATGTATTTGCAGAATGAATGAACTTCTCATCCCATAAGGATTTATGATCAAACATATCATAGGTTTTATTGTGTTAATAAAATCTGCACACAGAAAATATATAATTTATGTATTTGAATTGCATGTAAAATTTCCATCCGGTTGGATTGACTAAACCTAATGTGATTGTAAATTGATTGGATGGTGAAAAGTGTCATTGATGATCAGCTGACAAGGAAAGTTGTTTAAGAGGTGGAGCAAGTGATTATATGTTGATGAATTCATTTTTTAAATTAGAACAAAATTTTGATGTCATGCCTTTTCCTAGCCTAACCCTTCACCTTCATTAAAATTGAGTTTGTTATGAGTTGAATTAAGTGGAAAGAAGCATATGTCATTTCTAAACACGAGAGCGCTTGGTTTGTCTTTAAAGGTTTTTGCTTTATCACCTAAAATCATTTTGAATAGTATTTTTACTTCCGGAACAACTTGAGCTTTATTATCCCTCCGCTCCGAACGAGACAAATGAATCTCGCTCCGAGGATCATCTGCACTTTACTGTATGAGGTGGCAGATTAGCACAGATGTGTGATTATTAATAGATGGCGTGCACAAAAACACAGGTGCGTTTCCCCGTCTTAGCACCTGTGTGCTGACCGGATGACTCGCAATAACACTGCATTTGTCAGTATGCTGTGTTGTTGTTGTGTTGTACTTTATTAAAATGATGCATGACACGTTGCTCGTATTAAGTGTTATACGGAATAGTTTGTCTCTGTTTGTAGACGAGGCTCTCTGCCCTTCAGATGGACTGAGCCTCCGTGAGGCCGATCGGGGTGGAATTACACCCCCCGCTGCTGGTTTGCCGTAGTCAAGGACGCTGCAGGAGTGTGGAAATATCAGACACGTCTCGGTCTCACAGCAAAGAAACACAAATACACAAGTAGACCATTAATGCACAATGCTTATTAGGGTCATATGATCCCCTTTTACGTCAAAGTCTTGATTTTGTTTGTGGGCTCTGCTAGAATAGGTTTTAAGGGTTGCATGTTCAAAAAACACCTGATTTTTTACACTTTTGGCATTGTTGCCGACATAGATATATATATGTAGAAAACACATTCAAACGCTACAGACACTTTGATGCATCTGCCATCTTGGAATGATCAACATTGTAGATGCTGTCATCACTCACAGTAAATATCAATGAATTTTTCAAGATGCCACAACATTGCACAGCCTTTGGTTGTAAAAACCGCCACGATTTAAAGCGGCCAATAGAAACAGTCGCTAATGAGGCATCTATGTGTGTGTGTGTATCAGAACTGCCAACTTTTGAGTTTAGATTGGCGTGAGACTTCTCCAACGGGGGGGACGGGTTGGGACTGTCTGCACACGCAAGGTCTCTCGCTCGCTTACGTCTCTGCCGTGCGCGCGCGCGGTTTGAAGCACAATATCTGTCTCGCATGCACGCTCGCTCTAGATAGATTACGGGATATATTAACTAATTAGCGGTATAACTAGTCGATCTCGAGTGGCTCAACCGGTAGATATATTAGATAAACTCATCTTTCAGACATTTGACCGACCGGGTTGACACTTTAGCGTGAGAAATGTGGCGTGAGAGCGTGAGAATTGGGTCAATTGCGTGAGTCTCACGCTCAATGCGCGAGAGTTGGCAGCCCTGGTGTATATATATATATATATATTTATATCTATGGTTGCAGTGCCTTTCTTCCCAGTCTGTCAGTAACGCTCTGTTTAGTTCTTGTCTTTATGAAGCCCCTCCTTTCAGAAAGCATAATGTGCTTTGATTGGTCAGCTGGAGTGGTATCTTGTGATTGGTCAAGCGCTTTGAGCATGTTTTGCAAATGTCACCCGAGTTTCAAAACTCTACTAACTAACTCAACCAGGCTCCGCCCCTTTATTTAGCATATGCCTTGGCGGGAATTATTTAAATGAGGAATATTGTGACGTGTTTGTTCCCGGAAGAAAACTCAGACTACAATGGAGGCGTTTCAGGGAGTTCAGAAACACTGATATAGAGAATAACTCCCGCTGAAGGGACTTTATAACATTGCAGGACCTTTTCATGCTCAAACATCAACATTACACACTAAAGATAGTTGAACATGTTAAAAAACATAATAAGCAATCATACATGTCATCGCAATATTCAAGCTTCATGTTGGGGTTAATTGTGTGGACATTACTCAAATAAAAGAGTTGTTTAGCCGACAGCAGTGACTGTTGTTTGTTCCTCTGTCTTGCAGTGCAGTTTTTTTGCCTGGACTCTGCATGTCTAACTGTAGGCACGCGTGTTAAATGTTTGATAAGCGGAGCCTGCAGTCCTGTCTGACAAGAATCTAGCAATGTTTTTATGTCCACAGCAATATTTAGTTTTAAATTTATTTTCTATGTATATCCAGTCAAGCTAGCTCCCTCTCTCTCTGGCTCAGTTCTGGCTAATGATCAGAGCTGTCTGTGAGCCCCTGCTTTATGTGTGGATTACTCACACAGCGTCATGGCTTATTAAACAAAGACACACAGAGATGTATACTCTCGCTCTTCATGGAGTGAGCTGTCATCTTCCTGTGTTCCTGTAGCTCAGTGGTAAATGTCTGTGTTATCCCAGACAATATTAACAGATGAACTCGACTCACTCTGGGATCGTTAAAATGCACTCTGAAATCCCAGTTTAATATGCAGAGAAAACTGTATGACATAAAAGATTAATGCGAGACATATAAGACATTGATAAATACAATACATCAGATTTCTCTCATCACATGTAGATAGTAAGAGAAGATGACTGACAGGATGATGTCGGAGGATTTTGTTCTGATTCATTCTGATTCATTCATGAATGAAGTAAATGACTCTTTATGAATGGGCCATTGAATCATTGGCCCACCCGATTGATTCGATCAAAGCGCGGATTCATTCAGAAACTAAATGCTGTGTGTTACTCGGAGACGCACAACAGTTCTGCTCTGGCTTGTTGGTAATATTTTCGTTGGCAAAATCGAGCAAGAACAGACAATATTGTGTCTAAAATATAACACAATTTTAACTTCTTGTGTATTTAACTGTTGCATGAAATCAATATCCCATTTGCACTCTTGCTTTTCGGGACTTAAACAGGACTGTGTGTGATATTGCTTAACTAGCCTATATCATATGATATAAATAAACGACTAAAACTCATACAGGGGCATTTATTTCCCTGTTATCTTAAATTTTATGGGCATTTTTAAATGCATTCTATAGTATATTGAGTTTTTAATATTACAATAATGATTTAGAATAATTAGACTACAACAAAACATTTGAATGTTTTAGGAATATCATTATTGCTGTCATTTTTATTAAATGTGCATAATGCAAGTTGTTAAGGTTTTTTGTGTCTGAAAGGAAAAAAAAACATTATTATTTGGTTCTGCATGTCTGAAAAAAAATCTGTTTTGGTTAAAAACAATTTTGTTCACTCTCTTCCTTATACTCCGATTCTAAGTGCATTTAAATGCAATGTAAATTTTATCTAAACTGATACCACACTAATTGTAAGGCCACTTATGCTTATTGTTGATGTTTTTAAGGACAGACTTAAGGTCACAGACTAGATATCAGTGTGTGTGTGTGTGTGTGTGCGCGGCTAATATCATGCATCACATGTCGTATTCAATACTTAATTTCCCAGCTGTCCCATCAGCATATTGAGCACAAGAGGAACTATTACATCTGATCTATCTGAATAATGTTACTTCCGCTCACTTTAATCAATAGGATAGCAGTGAGAAGACAGGAAAAGATGTCATGGGAACAGATTCAAGAAAGTGATGTCAGTTCCAGTCAGATTGTGAAGTAAACCGGAGCCTGTTGTTAAATGAAGAGCGTGGTTAATGCAGATTTATGCGGCAGCAGAATAGGTAACTAATATGCTAACAGACGAGTTATGCTGATGCTCTCATCAGGTTGAGGACATGTGGGTTTTTCTGCGTATGATTAACATGTTTAAGAGCTCTTGGAGTGCAGTGTTTTCTGAGAAGAACACAATGCTTGCCCCGGCAATCGACAATAGAGACAAATGACCCGTTTAACCTGATCACTGAGTCGTCATTTACATCAATCGCGATCCAAAAAGATCAGGAGTGCATCTTTTCTCTCTGTCTGTTCATTTAGATGCTGGAACAGTTTGTAAATGGTCCCGTTCTGTCAGTAAAATGCACAAGTTTCCTTTATTAAAGTATCTTATGTGACTCTTATTGCATGAGAGAGTTGTCTGCTGTTGTGCCTTTGTGATTAAACTGGGCTGAAATATATTAAGTTTTCAGCAGTTGTTGCTTTGAGATAATCTAAATGATAAAGTTGATCAAATTAACTATTTAGCAGATACACTGGAAAGAGGGGGCAATTTTCTCTCAGAAATTGCTAGTATATTACAAAAATGATGTCAAGTGTCATGTTGAAATGACTAATGGTATTTTCTTGTAAAACACACTCCAATTTTGTTTTATGTACAACTTTGAAAAGTGTTGCTTTTATTTTATATAAATGCATTTAAATTGTTATATTCTTTGTCTTCAGGGGGGAAATTGTCATCCTCTGTAATGAACGTATAGACATTTTTTGGTCACACTTTAGTTTAGGCTCTAATTCTCACTATTAACTATGACTTTGCCCTCAATAAACTCCTAATTACTGCTTATTAGTAAGCTTGTTAGTAAGGCAGTTGTTAAGTTTAGGTATTGGCCAGGGATTAGGGATTATATTGAATTATTATATGAAGGGATGTAGAATATGGACGTGCAGAATAAGTAATTAATGTGCTTTATAAGTACTAATAAACAGCCAATATCCTAGTTATATGAATGCTAATAATAAGCAACTAGTTCATAGTGAGAATTGGACCCTAAAGTGTTACCATTTTATTTTAAAGTGCTCTCTTGTCTGAGAATGTCTTCAAATAATAATTGTGTGTGTGGCCTACCCAATCTTACTGTGTCAATAGAAAATAGCCTATGTTTTTTATAATCTTTTCTATAAGGTCTTCAATCGTAACTTGAATTAACTTGCCAACTTTTTTTTATTACACTCCCATCCAACAAAGTCAAGACAATGACTGAGCGTCAAATAGAGATGTTATTTAAATTGACAGTTGTGCTATTCATGCCTAAGAAACTAACTAGTCTTGACATAGTGACATTGACAGATCGTCCTCGGCCTTATCTAATGAAACTCTTTTAGTTTTTCACTTGTGATAATGAAGTGTTATTCTTTCTCAGGGCCTTAGATATGGGACACGTACATCACCATCAAAACACACCAGTGTTGTTATCATTAAAATCATTTGTGTTATATATATATGATTTATCTTGCTAAATAATATTTATACATGTGTACATTTACACATTAAATGATGATTCCTGCTACACCTGTTATTTTCAGCTGATGTTTAAGAGCCGTTTGTGTCGTTCAGAGATCAGATGAAGTAGCATGTGTGCAAGCTGTCGAAGCGAGTGTGTGTGTTCAGGTAATTACCTACATCGTGGGAACATTTTTTGGTCCCTATGAGGAAAACAGCTTATAAGCAATACTAAATAACATACCATAAAAATGTAAAAAATGCAGAAAGTTTTCGGTGATGGGTAGGTTTAGCGGTACATTTAGGGTTATAAATATCATTATGTCTATGTAAAGACCCAATAAAACGTGTGTGTGTGTGTGTGTGCGTGTGCGTGTGCGTGTGCGTGTGCGTGTGCGTGTGTGTGTGTGTGTGTGTGTTCCTCCTGCTGTTGTGAATCTCTGACTCACAGCATTCAGAGGTGTTGATACAGCCGTCACTGAGATATTTTCTCAGGGTCGTGGGACTGAAATAATCTCATATTTTGCTCTAATGGAAAGATGGAGCCTCTAAGTGCAGGTCTGGGATCAGATTTCATACCTTGGTGTACATTTAACATTGACCAATGCAGGTTTTTCGACCAGTGTCAATGAGAAATGTCTGTTTTTACCAAAGTATAAACTGCACTTGGTGTTTATTAGCAACACGTAACCTATCTCGAGTTAATCATTAGACTTAAGGTCGTATCAAGAATAGTGAAATATCACTGGTGTCGCTACCATGAGAATCCTACATGTATATTTGTTTGTGTATAGACATATTATCTTTATAAATTATATTAATATTATAAATTACTATTATATAAAACTTTTTTTAATTGTATAACATGACTATATTGTATAACATAACAACTTGTGATATATTTGGTGATACATTTTACACAGGTTAAGGAAAGAAATAACAGAACAAACACAAAACACATTGCAAAGAGGTTCTAAACCCTTTCAGTATTTTATATTTTTATATGCCCAGCTATCTAAATGGTTAAACATCAGCCTAGCTGGTCGAGTTGAATTACAATGTCTTGTTTTTGCAGGTTTTGAACGTGGCAAAGAAGAAATCCTGCCTCTGAAAGAAGACTCCTCGCACTCCATATCCAAGAGCAAGGTAAACTCACACTCAGACAGGCTCTTGTTTATTCTCCCTGCCCATGATCCTCTGAGGGCTGGAATCGGATCAATGTGGGTCGGCTGGTCCTCTAGCAATCTTCAGCCCTTGTTTATTAATTATACATAGTCAAGAGCATCTCAGAGGTGACAGGACAGCAGGGGGGGGTGTCCATTCATTAGCAGCGCATCAGAAATAACCCTCGAGAAGATGCTGTTAACATCCAACACTCGGTGATATGATCAAATTGCTTCAGAGCCATTCAGGTTTGCGTAAGGTTTTGGATGTCGTAGACGTGCCGCCACATCCAGACAGACCATTAATACATGCACTCGCAATCCCTAATAAATCCCGAATCACAGATCCTGTCAAACACGAGAGCCGGATTGCAGTCCAGAAGAGCGTGAGAGCGCTGTGTGGAATTAGCTGATATCTTTCAAACCCTTTCAAAGGCATATTTATTTAACCACTGTTCACGTAAAGATATTTCTCCTAATCGGCTTTGAAAGGCTTCAGTGTGAAATTAAAAGACAGATCTTTACCTGACACCAGGTCCGAAATTATGTTTTGACCCACCTGGCAGGTGATCTGAGTAAATGTTCGGACTTGAAGTGCTTCTTACTAATCATGAAACTGTATTTTGCATTATTTATTGTAAAAAATACACTACTTTTTTTTTCCTTTTTTTTTTAGCATTTGTATTTTTTCAAGAAACATTAAATATTTATAGTATATTATATTATATTAATTATATTATGTGTGTAGCAGTGTTATTTTAGTATCATTGAGATACTGTTATAATTTTTGTTTATAATTAAAATCATTTTTTATATTTTTATAGTGCTACACCCTTTCGATCTTATTCTTAAATGACAACAATTCACTTTATTAAAGTAACTTGATGCTTCAAATAAAGATTGTATCAGTTACATCTTTACACCAGTAGGTGGCGACAAGCGACTGTTAAAAAATCAGTTTGTCATTAAGTCCATTGAATCATTCGTTTAAACTTTTTTTTTTTTTTATAAATAAAATGAATTAGATATTTTTTAAACAGACTGCAGCAATAAACATTTAGTCAGAACCCCTAGTAAATTACATGTTATTTTCTGTAGTTGTCTATTCAGAATCGTGGGAGAATCTTGATCTCTATTTTAAACCAAAAAAAAAAAGATTTTTAGACAAGTTTTCTTTTTCAAATGTCCATATAGTTTTTGTGTTTTAGTTTATTTATAGCTAATACTTATAGTTATAGCTAATACTTATATATATATATATATATATATACATAACATTTCGCTTGGTTTTATTTCATGTAATGAGTATTTTATTTCTTGTCATGAATGTTTTTTATGGTTTTGTTTTTATTTAATAGTTATATGTGTGCATGTATAATGAATTATGACATTTATTTAGGCCAAGCTAAAGCACAGCTCAAAATATCATGTACAGCATGCTGTGCTAATTACTAAAGTCTGTGTTGGTTTCACAGTCGGAAACCAAGCTCTATAATGGCTCAGACAAGGACGTTTCTGCGTCTGGAAACAAACTTACAAAGAAGGAGTCTCTCAAGGTACAGCCACACATCAATAATAGGCCCCCAGAGTTTCACTGTGTTTTTCTTGCATTTAATAGCTATGTTTATGTATTATGAGTACTGATGACCAATAATTATGAATGTGGTTCTTGTTCAGGTCCAAAAGAAGAATTACAGGGAAGAGAAGAAACGCGCCACTAAAGAACTGCTCAGCACCATCACTGATCCGTCTGTCATCGTCATGGCCGACTGGCTCAAGGTTTGTCATTAAAATGTGTTTATTCTTATAGGCCTTTTTCATAATGGAGGTTTCGGTGTGGAATCATGTTAGTTGCATTGGAAAAAAATGAGTGTCTGCGGTACAGCTGCACAATTAATCGTTAAAAGATTGCAGTCTCGATTCAAACGTCCACACGATATTCATAAATGACAGTGATTCTGCTATTTGTCCATCACAGCAAACCCAGAGAGAGCAGTTGTCATGTATAGGTCTTTTCAACCACACAGTATCGTTCAAATTATCACAGAAGTACTGGGATAAAAGTTTATAGATAAATAATGATAGTGATAAAAATAGAGCAAATCACCTTTTGAAAGTAACTTGATGCTTCAAATAAAGATTGTATCAATGACGTCCGTACACCAGTAGGTGGCGACAAGCAACTGGTAAAAATGTATTTGTCATTAAATCATTCATTTAACAGATTTGTTCAAAACGCTGAAGTCTTTACAAGTGAGTCATTGAATCATTCACTCAAACAGATTTTTTTTTTTGTTCAATTACACTGTAGCAATTAACATTTTCTCAGAACCTATAGTAAACTACATGCTATTTTTATCTAGTTGTCTGCTCAGAATAGTGATCTCTTTTCTTTTTTTTTAAACAAACAAATTAGATTTTTCAGTTTATCCAGAATCGTGCAGCTCTAGTCTGCGTTTTGGTTGTATGGTCCACAAATAATATGAAAGCAAATCGGCCTAATTTGCAGAAAAAGCTTTTGATTGGATTACAGTCTGCATAAGTAGTACAATGCATGTCCATTTATACATAAATGATCTCAAAATTGTCTTATTCTTCATTGAATCTCACGTAATTCATCCACACCAGACAGATGCAAGTGCTGCACTATTAAGTTTTGGTGGTCAAACCCAACAGGACAAAAACATGATTAAAAAGTGAACAGCATTTTTCATTTTGACGTCTCCACCTCAGTCTTTACATCGCTGCAGGGGTAAACAGCTGATTTTAATAATCACAGTGACACTCACGTTGATTAAACCAATGTGATAATATGCAAAAAAAGACTTGCAGCGACAGGGGAAAGGGAAGTTAAATCGATCTTAGGTTTAGATCAAGTAATCAAACCACATCCTTAAAATGACCTCCAGTCTCATATGAGCCCGTTTTCTCTCTCTCTCAGATCCGTGGCACGTTGAAGAGCTGGACCAAGCTGTGGTGTGTGCTGAAGCCAGGCGTCCTGCTGATCTATAAGACCAATAAGAACGGCCAGTGGGTCGGTACGGTGCTTCTCAACGCCTGCGAGCTCATCGAGAGACCCTCGAAGAAGGACGGGTTCTGCTTCAAGCTCTTCCACCCCCTCGAGCAGTCCATCTGGGCCGTCAAGGTACATGAGAAAACTCGGATTAACCTGAACCTTCTTGGATTTGCATTGTTTTGCATTATCATTTGAAAATGAAATGTTTGGAGTAGACATACTGTCACGATCACCAGTTAGAGGGTACTCCACCTCAGACTATTATCACTCTAGCAAAGACTACATTACTGATAACCCACTGCCCAGACTATCAGCCATGATTGTATTCAGCTGTTGCTCGTTAGTTTCTGCCTATATAAACCTGGTTAATTCAGTCACTCTTCACTAGGTCTTGTTAGTATGCAAGTACTGAATTTCTGTTCCCTGGATATTGTTGGTTTTGCCTTAGCCCTGCCTGGACATTGCCTTTGTTTCGACATTTGCCTGGCCTTTGTGTCTGTCTGTGGATTAACCCCATTAAACTGCGTTTGGATCCTACACCCTCGAGTCTCGAAGCAGTTATGTTACACAAACCTCTAATCTTTGAAGTGCCAAAAGAAGTCTTAAAGGCATAGTAAGACAAAAAATATATAATAATCTAAATATAAAAATAATATAATATAAAACATGAATTAAATATTTAAAAACACGCAACAGTTTAAAAGATTTGGGTCTGGAGTCTCTTACTGCTCACAAAGGCTGCATTTATTTGATCAAAAATAGAGTAAAAAAATTGAAATATTTTTACAATTTAAAATAACTGTTTTCTATGTGAATATATTTTTATACACATATAAAATTGTCACATGATCCTTCAGAAATCCTTCTAATATCCCGATTTGATTATTATCAATGTTAAAAACAGTTGGGCTGCTTCATATTTTTGTAGAAACCTTGACCCATTTTATTCGGGATTATTTGATGAATAAAAAATTAAAAAGTACAGCATTAATTTGAAATAGAAAACATTATAAATGTCTTTACTTTCTCTTTTGAAGTATAAAAAAAATCTTACCGTCCCAAAGCTATTGACCGGTAGTGAATAAAAGTAATATAAAGTATATAAAAAGAAAATGCTATGAGAATGGACTCTTTCGTATTAATACTTCTAATATTCTTTTATTAGTGTACAAAGTGCCATTTGAATAGTTGGATGAAGTGTTTATTGTGTTTACGTGTGTCTCAGGGCCCTAAAGGAGAAGGCGTGGGGTCCATCACACAGCCGTTACCCAGCAGCCACCTGATCTTCAGAGCGGCTTCAGAATCTGACGGTGAGACACGCACTCGACAGACTGACAAAATAAAGCGCTGTATTTTTCAGAAGACAGAGGAACTTTATTGCCAAGTAATGTTTTACACATACGAGGAATTTGCTTTGGTAAAAAGGTGCTACACATTGACAAAAATACAGTTGACATAAATAAATAAATGTAGAAATATATAAATAAGAAATGGAAAATAATATAAAAATATACAACGATTTTTCTGCGGCTTGAATCTTTGCGTAATGTGTGCAGGCCGATGTTGGATGGACGCTCTTGAACTGGCTCTGAAATGCTCGAGTTTGCTGAAGAGAACGATGATCAGAGAGGGCAAAGAGGAGACGCCACAGACCGCAGAGCATTCGCACATCAACTTCTACAGTCTGCTGCGGGCACACAACATGCAGGGCTTTCAGTAAGATCACATTAACACACTGAGCTGTCATGTTACAGGCTCTTTAGATTCATATTTTATTCAGCTTTGATAAAAACTGACACTTCATGAACTTGCATATTCATTTTTAATGACGGACGATCAGTGGAAGAGTGCCGTGACATTTACTCGAAATCATTCGTGAGAGTTCAGTCTTGGCTAATATAGTAGCAGATAGTTATTACTATATGATGCCACACTAGAAATATGATAACCTATAATACAAATCTTCAATGACTACGTTTACATGCACATTCACAACTGAGCACATTAATGCTGCCTAATTTTTCAGTGGTGTTGGTTTTGGAAGTATTTTTTCCATGAATTAATTTAGAAATAGTCTTTATAAAAGCGTTATACACCATGAACTAAAACAGCCAGCTATGAGGTGAATCACAACATTACAAACTTTGATTTGAAGCAAAAAAGTATTTGATAATCAGACTAAAAGATAAAGGTAGCGAGGAAAAGAACTATAAAATAAAGCATTGCGATGACATTAAAATATGTATTTAAGTTCAGTTCAAAAAAACAAAGAAAGCATAGCAAGATCGTCATGCTTTAAGCTAAAGAGCCTTTTTGGCGTATTTTGCTTGTTGCAATCCTCTGATTGGAATTTTCTGTCCAGCATCATGGGTTAATGTAGTTTTTCACTACAAATTCAGCTGGCAAACATGATTATTTAAAAAATAAGTTGAAATAATGCGGGCTGACAGCTTCAACAAAAGCCTATACAATCGATTAACAACCTCTAAGCTCACAGTAGGTCCGTCTTTAAAGGTTTATTACTTGTCGTCAAAAACGATTTTCACGATTAACCCACAGTTTTAACTTCCAGAATTCAGCTGTTGGACTCTATACGCTTACTTTGACCAAAACTGATGTAGTCAGCGCATCACTAGTCACCGATTAATGCAAGTCCTGTGTACTAACTGAGAGTTTGCTTGATCCACCAGGTTTAATGACAGTGACCAGTTTAAGGATCCAGACCTGTATTCTGATAAGTCGGACCGTGAGAATGAGCAGGAGCAGGAGGAGTGGGAAAACGAGGTGATGGATAAAAGTGAAGAGAGCGACAGCGACACGTCGGAGCGACAGGAAGACTCGTACGTCGACATGGATCCCAACGAGACGCTGCGGGAAACGCCGTACATTGAGCAGAGCCACGAGGAGCTCGGAGAGGTGCATGTGCGAGTGAAGTCCAGCTAAATGCAATCCCTCATTTAAAAACACTGTAAATGCTATGTAAATCATAACATTAGGCATAAAAAAAAAAGGTTTGTTCCGGTTGGTTGTCAGTTGAGGTCATGGGTCGGTAGGGACTTTTTTTTTTTTTTTAAGTGGTAGCAAGGGATAGGAAGGAAATTATTTATTTATTTTATTTTAATTTTAATTTACAGTAGCGATGGATAAGCTACTCTATTTTTTCATAACATAGCCTACCTGTACATGTACTCTACCACCTTGTGTGTCCCAGCATGTTACACACACGCTGATTTTAAATGTGTGCGCGGGGGCAAACGGGGTTGCCTTATTGTAAAGTGTTACCGATTAGTTATACACCGATTCAGACGTCTCGTGAGTTCAGTGTTGGAAAGATCAGTTGTTTTAACCATTCATTAAAACGAGTCGGTTCAAATGAGTCATTAGTTCGCGAATTAGACGTGTCATTATCGGACGTGTGCGCGTTGTGTGATTATCCCGGCGGTTAGGACATCCCACAAGATTTGTGTCATCACAGAAAACATTTCATCACTGGATAGTTTTTTCGTTTATTTAAAGTGTGGTTTATATGTCAGCTGAATGTGTGGAACGCCTTTCAGAGGCAACGTATTTTAGCGCAATTCCCACCCAGCGGTAATTCAGGAAAAAAGAAATCTCCGAATGCTCCACATGAAACTTTAGTCTTCCGACCTTGCCATCGTGTCGATTTATTTTCATTAAAATGTGCGAGGGAGAGAGAGCAAGACAGTGCTTAGTTTTGAGACGTTGAAGCCTATACTTTGGCCTGGCTCCGCAGAGAGAGTGCGCGCGCGGGACCGGGGCTCTCTCTCTATCTCTGCTCGTTCAGTTCATGCGCCCTTTCACGAGCGCGGCAGAGCATCTACATGACAACAACGATGTGTGAACGCCCGTGGCTGCCTCGTTTGTTAGCATTGCTGGAGGACAACAGGCTATACAAATACGGTGCTGTACAAAAACAGAAATTATAGTTCGCCTCAAAATTTTTTATTTGTGTATTTATTTAATTTGTATTATTTCTTCCCCAAGCTCATAAAATAAATTTGGGTCGCACATAAATTGACAGGGTCGGTCGGAAACCGGAACCAAACAAAATTTTTTTTTATGCCTTATCATGAAGTCGTTTGGCTCGAGTGGAGTGCTATTAATGCACAGATGCTAACACAATATTCAGATGTCTATTTTTATAGCAGACAGCTGGGGAGATGAACAAAGTCTGTGGTGGATATGACACAATCTGTTCACTCAATCTGTGTCTGTATGTCTGTGTGTGTGTGTGTGTGTGTTTATCAGGCTGGCGAAGCGGCTCAGACAGAGACAGTATCAGAAGAGAATAAATCTCTGATCTGGACTCTACTGAAGCAGGTCCGGCCCGGCATGGACCTGTCCAAAGTCGTTCTCCCCACCTTCATCCTGGAGCCACGATCCTTCCTGGACAAACTGTCCGATTACTACTACCACGCTGACTTCCTGTCGGAGTAAGATAACACACACACACACACACAGACACACAGTGACGTTCAGAGTATTCAGATGGTCCTTTATATTCCCAAATAAATCGGAAAATAATAAAATAATTGAAATAAAGCTGAATGAATATATATTAATGTTCGTTGAAAAGTTAAAATGAAAATTAGAAATGTTGCCTTGGCAGCTAAGTGAAATAAATAGTTGAAGCACTACTAAAACTGAAATTAAAATAATGCAATATATAAATAAACTAATAACAATTAATAAAAGAACACCATAAAATTACAAAATAAACCTAACAATTAACATATGAAAATATCAATATCAATTTGAAATATTAAAAACTAGTAGTAGTTTATGAATAATAATAATAATAATAAAATGACACTGGTTACAAATCTGGTTTTCCAAAAATGTGCATTGTTAGTGTTTTGCTTAAAAAATATATTGTGTATATTTTTTTATATTTAAATATTACATGTATATTTTTAAATGTAATTTACATTCAAATTATTTTAGCATTATTAAGGATAAAGTGGGACAAGCATGGTAAAATCATTGTAACTAAATAATAATCCAATTAATTAAATGACATTTATTCATATTAATTATAATCACAATAAATTGTTTATTATTGTGATTATTATAAATAAATGTACTTTATTTCATTGGATTGTTTGTCCACATAATAGTCCTCAGTTTGAAGGCAAAATAAAATGTAAAAATATTCATAAAATCTGATCATAGTTTGTTTTGTTAAAGAAGCTTCATCATAATTGTCTGTTGTTTATGTCATCAGAGCGGCGGTGGAGGAGAATGCTTATAACCGTATGAAGAAGGTGGTCAAATGGTACATTTCTGGATTCTACAAGAAGCCAAAGGTGAAGACAGATTCACTAAAAGCCATCAGACATCTCAAATCTGTCATTTTACTTCATATTTTCATATTTTCATCATTGGCAGGGTTTAAAGAAACCGTATAACCCTATTATCGGAGAAACATTTCGCTGTTTATGGATCCACACCAAGACAAACAGCAAAACCTTCTACATCGCAGAGCAGGTAAAGCAGTGACATCCACTTTGATTCCAGTTAGTATATTATTGAACTACACACCAAGATAATAGATATGTTGTCCTCCAGGTATCCCATCATCCTCCAGTTTCAGCCTTTTATGTCAGTAACAGGAAGGATGGCTTTTGTCTCAGCGGCAGCATCCTAGCCAAGTCCAAGTTTTACGGTGAGACAGAAGATACACTCAATTAAATCGCATGATTTTGTATAACACACACGTAGGGTTGGGTACCGAAACGCGGTGCCAATAGGGAACCGGTTCTGACGTAATCGGTAATAACGAGACCGAATAAGAACGAAAATTTCGGTGCCTGACTTTTTTTTTACCGCCCCCTGGTGTTCCGGCGTCAACTTGTGTCAGTGCCGCTACTTGGCACACTTGTTAAACTGATTGCGAGGGGATTAATAAAGATGCACATATAGAATCACGGCAATCCGATGGCGCCGCCTTGACGCTTAATATTGTGTCCAGTTTGGCCCTGTAAATAAAAGGGTATTATTTTTTGACAAAGAGTGTGCGGTTTCGTTTTCTTAAGTACCGGTTCAAGAACCGTTTAAGCACCGTAACCGTAAAAAATACAGAGAAGGTAATGGTATCGGATAAAACCCAACTGATACCCAACCCTACACACACGTCTGATTGTGAGTTTGTTGGTGTTTTTTTAGGGAACTCTCTGTCGGCCATCTTGGATGGTGAAGCCAGGTTGTCGTTTCTGAACAGAGGAGAGGACTATGTGATGAACATGCCCTACGCTCACTGCAAAGGTCTGTCTGCGCACATGCACACACGTTAATGTGAACTATCACCCGTCAGCACAGCTAACAGTCAAACTGCACGACTAACCCTATCCCCGTTGTCTTCTGTAGGGACACATCTAGGTATGTTTACATGTCTAGTAACTCAATGGACTGGTTTAGATACATGTGCAGCATCCAGGCTAGATTTTGCATTTTAGTTAGAATATGACGGTTTGGTAACACTTTATACAGTATATCTTAATAATAACAGGAAAAACATTAGTTCATTATGTAACGCTTAACAGATCTTTAGCTAATGTACATTCAAATAGTTTTTAATTTATATATATTATATATTTACTAAAGCGTATATATTTTATTATTTATATCAGACATCATATATATTCTCTCTCTCTCACTCTCTCTCTCTCAATATATATATATATATATATACATATATATACTATATATAATATACATATTAATAATAATATATTTGTTTAGTATTTAGTTATATGGAAATGTATTTATGATTTATGTTTATTTATATTTTTGTAATTTACTTGTAAAATTATATTTGTAATGTAAATATATTAATAGTATGTTAGTTATATATATATCATACATTTCGAATATTTATTATTTTTTATATATATACTTATTTTTACATATTAATATGATTCATAATTATAAATATTGTAATTTATAAAATAATGTAATTATAAATATTTATTCAAATTGTGTATATATATATATACATTACAATTCATAATTGTATTGTATTTTTCATGTATATTTCTAAAGATTTATTAATTTTTTTCAGTATATATGTAGATTTATTAATTAATATACAATATATATATATATATATATATATATATATATATATATATATATAATGCATATAGTAATACATATAACAAGATTATAAATGTATATTATTTTTGTGTGTAAATACATGATTATAACAATATTATAAATTATATATATATATATATGTGAATATGAAAAAGTATATTAAATACATATTTATAACAGTATTTTATATATATAATATGCATTTAATAATATACTTTTTTCATATTTGATCTGTTAAGCTTTCAATAGTATTTGTTAATGCTGAATTGTTATCATAGAGTGTTACCAAAGACCCATCTCCTGCAGACTGAGGTCTGGCTTAGCAAGCGGCATGTATTACGGCTGTTTGTCCAGTAACGTGATTTGTGCATTGTTGGTTTTTTTATAATATAATTATTATTATTATTATTATTATAAGAGAACCAGTGCAAATAAAATAAATCTCATGACCTTGCAAACACACATAGGTTTATTCAGTACGTCAGATACACCATTCCCTCATGCAGATTAACACACATTCTGTGTCTGTGTGTTTCTCAGGGATCCTGTACGGTACTATGACTCTGGAGTTGGGCGGACAGGTGTCCATCACCTGTGAGAAGACGGGCTACAGCGCTCAGCTGGAGTTCAAACTCAAGGTGTGTGTGTGTTTGTGTTCATGTCATTGTGTTTTTGTGACATTTAGAAGAACAGTGGGGCGCAGACAGAAAGGCCACAGACATCACATCTGTAACACATCATACCAAATGCCACACAGATAATGGCACAACATCCACAAATGGATGATGCTTTGTATGACCTGGTTCAATGGAATGACTGATATTTCCCCGTCATCTCAGCCGTTCCTTGGCAGCAGTGATAGTGTCAATCAGATCAGTGGGAAGATCAAACTTGGGAAGGAGGTGCTGGCGACACTCGAGGGGCACTGGGTGAGTAGTGTGTGTGTGTGTGTGTGTGTGTGTGTGTGTGTGTGTGTGTACAAAAGTAACAAGAAACCTTGCACACTGAGTCCGAAATTTTCGCACATTAAAAAATAAATACAACTTCACGTTGTGTCAATCATGTTTACTCACTGCCTCCGAAACTTTCGCACGTAAAAAACAAAAAAAATATTGGATCGGGTTCGATTTTCTGCGTTTTTCGCATCCGTAGCAAACATTTTTGAGAAGTGTTTTGACAATTCAGAGCCACTGAATGACGAATACGAAAAAATGCATATGAAAATTTCGGACTCAGTGTGCAAGGACCTTGAAGTTTACATATAAATCCCAAAATGGGTCTGTTTACATGTCAGTCAAAGATTTTTAATGTCAAAGTGAGCAGTTCTTGGCCGGAATAGTCAAAAGCATGTCTAATATGTCTAAAATATGTAGTCTAGCCAAAACTAATGATTTTAGCTAATCGAAATGTCTTTTGACCTGAAACTAAGGCTTTTTTGAGCTCTTTGAGATTCAGATTAGTGATTTTGTGTGTTTTCTACAGGACAGTGAAGTCTTCATCAACGATAAGAAGACGGGTGAGATGGAGACGTTCTGGAACCCAACGCCGGAGCTGAGGCAGGACCGGCTGATCCGAGGCACCGTTCCTTCTGAAGAACAGACCGAGTTTGAGTCCGAGAGGTATCGATGCTCCTCACATGATGCGGGATCACGAAATTCATTCATAAATATGAGGCGCCGTCTAGGGCTTAAATCAAACTTCATTCACGCACACATATATTTCAACACTTGCATACACATAAGTAGTCAAACATACATGTACACTGCTGTATGCTCAAACAAATACATCTGAAATACACAACGGCACACCTAAAGTCGCTCACACACATACACGCAAACTCTACACAGAGAATTTATATATACACAGTATAATGTGGAAACGTTTGGATGGAATAAATTAAAAAGTACATGTAATCGAATCGTGAGTATTAAACCACAAAAGACTGCTATTGTATAGTTTCGTCCACTACACACACATACTGAAGCACGCGTGACGCCCGTTGTGTTTTCAACATCTGCCGTCTCACCATAATGAGGACAGGAACACATAAACTTCATGTGTTGAGTTGAGTCTCTTCAACTATCAGTTACACACAGAAACTCAAAGATTTTCTCTACAACACGCCAAAATAAAAAAAGTTTGGTTTAACCTTAAGAAATTGTGACTTCAACATTGGACATTATTGGAATATCAAACAGCTTTTCTGTTTTATTATTGTAACAGTAAACCTCTGTTGTACATCCTTTTTATTACACTTTAAAAGATTAATAAAATAATGTTTTATGCCTTTATTTGGTTACCAACATTTTTGATTAATACATTTGTATTAATTACAACCCAGAAGTTCTAGAAAACATTTTATATAAATAAATTATTAAATTTTTAAAGTTTAATGAATTCAATTGGTTAGACATGATTTTTTTATGATTCAAATGTAATTGAACCATTAAAACAGACTAATTTAATTAGAAAACAGAATTTTGGGAAAATGAAATGGTAAAATAAAACTGATTTACTAGGGCCCTAAAAATTAAATTTTTGTTAAACTTTAAATTAAATTTAAGCATTAAAGCAGAAAAAATTAAAACAAAAAAAATCGGAATCTGGGGAAAGATCAAACGGATTTCATAGGGCTCTGATTGCTAATGCTAATAACTTGATTGCTAATGTTCAGTGACATGAGAAATAACAAATAGTTTTACGATTATGAAAAGGAACACATTTACAGAAGTCTGTCTCTGTCATCTTCAGGCTGTGGCAACATGTGACCCGGGCCATAAATAACAAGGACCAGACGGAGGCGACCAATGAAAAGTTCCTCCTGGAGGAGGTTCAGAGGAAGGCGGCACGCGAGCGCAAGGCCAAGTGTGAGGACTGGATGCCCGCGCTGTTCGAGCAAGACCCCGCCACCGGAGAGTGGCATTACCGCTACGCTGAGTAAGCACAGATTTACATTTCATTACGCTTTAAAATTCATTCAAGTGATGTCGTATGCCTATAAATGACTGCCACTGTGTTTGGTGATAAATTTGTATTAAATCATAAATCCAGAAAAAATAAAGCACAACACAGAAAAATATTCATTAGGCTCTATTATTATTAATATTTTATTAAATTATTAAATTGTTAAAGTTTGATGAATTCTATTGATTAGACATGATTTTTGATGTTTAAATTATATATTTTTATTTTATTTATTTAACTAAGCCATCAAAAGGGAATGCACAAAATTCAAATGGAAAACAAGGAATTTGGGGAAAAATAAAACTGATTTTATAGGGCCCTTAAATTTTAATTTTTGTTCAACTTTTTTAAAAAAAGTTTTATTTCAACACAGGATTTTAAAACTTAAAACTTCTAAAACTTAACATTTCACAAGGCCCTGTTGTTATTACAGTTTTTATTAAATAAGTTGTTAGCTTTTTGTGAATTCAATTGATTAGACATGATTTTTGATTATTAAAATTTTATTAAAGTTTTATTTAATTTAATCAAATGGAATTCAGAAAAATTCAAATGGAAAACACGGAATTTGGGAAAAATGAAACTGATTTCATAGGGCCCAATTTGATATCTAAAATTGAATTGAAGCATTAAAAATTAAATATTGAGAGTAGTTCAGCCAGCACTCACTGTTGGTTTTATAACACGCGCTGCCCCCTCCTGGACAGGAAGTGCATTGTAGCGTGTCCCGTTTACTGTGAGGATGGTGTGTTTCTGTGTCCTAGCACTCGTCCGTGGGATCCGCTCAACGATCTGATTCAGTTCGAGAAAGACGGCTGTATTCAGACCAAAGTGCGCCACAGGACGCCTATGGTACGTTCAGCCAGTGTAGTTAGTCTCAGTACCCAGCAGGGCTCCCGGAGGGACAATTACCTGAGCCAGGTACGTCCTTCTGTCCCCACCTTTCCCTCCTTCTACCCACAATCCCTCTCTCTGCTTCCATCTCATCATCGCCTGCCGTCGCCTGCGCTCTGTCCATTCTTCAACCTACCATTTACCGTTCTGCAATGCAACCAATCATCTGCTGCCTGACCTGGTCACATGACCACTCTGCTTCATTTTCAGCTTTTGTTTTTTCTTTGTGCTCTTTGGCGTCTGCAACTGACTCGCATGCATGCCTGTGTTATGGGATCCAGGGATGTATCTTTGAAACTTGGGTCCAAAATTAATTGTTTTGTGAATCTTGTGATTTTGTGTAAGATAGGAGTAAATGTGCCCATTAAATCACATTGGAATATAAACAATATTTTTTGTGATATTCCGGAATTTTAAATACATAATAAATGTAATAATAATAGTTCAAAATTAAATTCCTGTTTAAATAAATAATAAATGTTGTATTAAATAAAGATTTGAAGAGAAAAATGCTACAATAAAAATGATTAGAAATTAAAGTTGTTTTCAGATAAATAGTAATATGTAATAATATAATAATTAGAAGTTAAATTTGCATTATTGAATTAGCATTTAAGTAAATAAATGTAAGATTTAAATACATAATGTAATAATAAATAGTTAGAAATTAAATGTACATTTAAATAATAAATGTTGTAATCAATGAAAAATAAGTAGAAATTAAATATATATTTTTTTAAATAATTCTAAAATTGAAAAAATATATATATATAAATGTAATAAAAAATATTAGAATTTAAATGTGTTTTCAAATTAGTAATATGTAATGAATAAAATAATAATTATAAATTAAATTTGCATTTCAATAAATAAATGTAAGATTTAAATTACTAATAATAAAATATATTTAAATTGCATTTAAACAAGTAATAATAAATGTAAAAACAAATAGAAAAGAAATTTCCAACTTAGATGGAAACATTGCTAAAGGCACAAATATGCAAAACACAGCTTCATGGCCAGTATTCAATATTTATGGCTGGCAAAAAGTTCATTTTGGACCCTGTTTGCAGCCTTTCAGAAATCAGAGAATCGCATATATAATTCAGACTGTCATAACTTCATCATAACTTCAATATAAAGAATGAAATGTGTGAATGTTCGGCTCTCGTCTGCGTGTGTTCCTGTAGGTGACGGGACCAAAACGGAAACATAAGAGTGATAAACCTAAAAGTCCTGAAAGTGGCTGCTCGTCTCCGGAGCCGGACCGACAGGACTCGTCAGGCAGCGAGAGTACGTCTCACACACACACACACACACACACACACACACACACACACACACACACACACACACACACACACACACACACACACACACACACACACACACACACACACACACGTGCTCAAACATGCCAAACACCTGATGATGGTCTTTCCTTCAGGGCACAAAAGCAAACACAACAGCCGCCTCCGGAAGAAAGGAACAGATCTGAGTGAAATCCAAAGTGCCATCGAGTCGATCAGAAAGACCCAGGAAGACATTAACAGGTGACGCTGCATCTCTAATAAATAGAGAGCCTAAGTCCCTCCCCTCCGCTTCCGGCTCACAGGACCTTATTTCGGAAAAAATTTGTATGGGAGTCAATGGCGAGAGACAACTTATCTTTTTATTCCGTCTGAACTGTGCCCTGAATTACACATATGATGTTTGTCAATTTAAAACATAATTATGAAAGTCAAGAAAGTCACAGTTTGTCATAAAACAGAAGAGTAACATTTAGTTTTATGTGGAAATCACTCAATGAACTACATCTCTCGTCTCGCACTATGTACGTCACCAAGCTCGTGTGTGTGCAGTCTGGTACAAAACACACAAGCATGACGGCGTAACGTTACGATTATAACGTTGGACTATAGAAAAAATGACAGACATTAGCTTCAGTAAAGTTAGCTTCATTCATTGAGAGAAAAGGTATGACGTCACATGCGCGCCTTTTGGGTTTGTAGTCTTTGTAATTACGTATTTTCACAGTCTTATACCTCAACAGTTTTACATCAAACTGCGACTTTCTTGACTTTAAAATGTATCTTTTAAATTGACCAACATCATATGTGTAATTCAGGGCACAATTCAAACAGGATCCAAATATTTGTTGTGTCTCGCCATTGACTACCATACATTATTTTTCCGAAATAAGGTCCCGTGGTCCACCGGAAGGGGAGGGACTTAGGGCCCTTTCACACCTTCCTTGTTTGGTCCGGACTTTCGGACCTTTCAGTTTGGTCCGAATCAAAATTGCAGGTGTGAAACCTCCCCCGGACCACGGTCCGGGCCAAACAGATGAAATTTGGTCCGACGAAAAGAGGTAGTCTCGGTCCGGATCAAACTGAACAAAGGTTTGGTTCGTTTCTAGTGTGAAAGCATTTCTGTATGGTTCGGACTTTCAGACCTTTTACAGGAAGTTCCGGTGGTTCCCGCATAGCCGAAAAAACAGAAGATGGCAGGAAAAATGAGCCGTACGCACATGGGGAGAGGAGGAGACGAGGTTTTTAATTGAAGTATGGTCTGATGACATAATTAGAAGTCAACTGGAAAACATGCACACAAAAAAAAGAGCTCGCATGATTGCTTGCAGTCTTCTCCTCCTTTCCTGCCGGCGACGATAAAATGTTCGCACGACGAGGACGTTCATTTGGCGAATTTGAACTAGCCTTGTGTATAGTTGGTGCTGCAGGTAATTATGCCATAAAAATAACAATAACAGTTGCAACGATATGCGTCTGTTCATTCATGTTGTCAAAGTTACCCGCCGCATTGACAACACGCTGACGTCAGACGCACGTCCATTTACTAACCAATCAATGTCGAGATGCAGCCCACATAGATGATGACGACAGGACGCAAGTATGTCACGTAAAGTTCTTTAGTGCGCTCGCATAATTGCAGTGTGAAACCAAACCAAAACTTTCTGAAAGTATAAAATGTATCAAAATGTGAACTTTGGTTCGGACCTTGGTGCGGACTTTCAGGTGTGAAAACGCCCTTAGGCTCTCTATACTTACTTCAGAATGAAAAACAAGACTACTCACTTTTGTTAACATTGCATCCAGGAGCGTCAACGCCCTGAGGAGTCGAGTGGCGAGTCAATCGACGACGGAAAGTTGGTTCCTCACTCACAGAGATTTCGCCATCATCCTCTTCCTCATCTTCGTCCAGGTCCTCCTCAACTTCATCTTTAAGTAACGAGTCCAGGTCTCCTCAAACCGGAGACCCTTCATTCCTTTAGCACCACACATTCGGTTTTCATTCGTTCCGTTTTTTATGAATTCGTATCTTCGGCTAATATCAGCCGTGGTTGAAGTGCATTGTGGGATGTTTTAGACTGTTTACTTTTATTCTTCAAAAAGAGGAAATTCTCATCAGCCTCCGATGGTTTTAATTTATTTTATCACTGTCTTTACCCTCCATGAGCGTAGTGGAGGACGTCAGTCAATATACAGACTTAATGGGTGAATATCATCAAATCTAGGTCAAAAAAAACTAAATGAAAAGCCTATTGATATGATATTCTCATGAAAAATAAGCACATTTCACCCCAAATTCTCATGACTGAAGTGCAAAAAAAAAACGTTTTCGTTACTATAATCCCCCCAAAAATGATATATTTAAGTAAATTAAGTATTTGTACGTGATGGTATTTATTGTACTGCCTTTAATTTGTAATGATTTAAATAAAATGTGGGAATGGATGCATTATAGCAATGAGAATTTGGAAATGTTATGAAAGTGAATATGTCTTAATGCATTTTAGTCCTAAAACTCAGATGTTTTTTATTTCTTTTGGGACTGAAGTGTGACCTGAACACCCGAATATAAAACTTAAAGGTTCAATATTGCTGATGTTACTGGTATTTTATGAACATTTTATTAAATGATTGAAGGATGTTGTGAGTCGAGGTCAAATTTTGTATTATTTAAAACTGTTCCGGGAACAATTTCATTCTAAATCTTTAATTTTTAACAGTATGTGGATCCTGCATTTCATACGTTCGTAAGTCGTGTTTAAAGGTAATAATGTTTAATTTATTTGAAGGATACTGGAGGAAAGCGTGTACAGTATCTCAAGTGTCACATTTAATATTACTCGGAGGAAACAGTAGATCTAGGCGTAGTAAAACCTGTAGCAGGAAATACTGTTGCGTACTTTTGTAGTTGCTTGACTCTTGTCTGCCAATGTTACATCAGACTAGATGTACGATTAACAAGCCAAATAGTCTGAGAGTAGATTTAGAGTGTTAACGTCTCATCTGTACATAGTAAACAACCCATTTCCTTTTGTACTTCTAGCTAGAGACATGTGTGTTAGCCAGACGCCGTCACCCATATCCCCGTCACGTGTCTTTGTTCGGTCACCTGATCACTTGCACAGCGTCCAATCAGATGTTTGAATGTGCTCACGTCAACAATAACTACTGAAAAAAATAACCACGTGCCTTTACAAGCGGGTCCTGCAGCCGAAGTCTGAGGGATTGAGCCCGACTGTTTAATTCCCACCATCGTTTGTCTTTATTTCTCACTTGGGAGTGAATGTGCCATACTCGATCTCGGAGACGTTTCCGGCTCGGCGTCTCACTGTGAGTTTTAGATTTCGTCCCGGAGCTCAAAGCTGCCATAGATCTGCCATCGTCTGCCACCAAACCAGGGATCAAACTGTATGTCACATGCACTCTGTTCAGTGTTCATCTCCACGTTGCACACTTCAGGCTTCTAGTTGAGATCATTGTTTGTTTGTTTTTGCCCCAGGCTCTTTTTAAAGGTTTTTACTCCTGCTGATCCGTGTTGTTGTTTTTGTTCTTGATAATTTCCTGCAGCTGTCTCTATGTACAGATCATACTTTATTTGTATTACAGAAATAACTTCCTGTAAGATTATTGTCACCCGTGACATATCACCAAATAAATGGAAAAGACTGTACTATTGTTTCTCCTTCTTTTGGACATCAGTATTGATTTGTATTACATTGGTTTTGTGTAAAGGTTATTTTAGTTATTTAGTTATTCTTAATTTAATTTCCAGTTGATTTATTCATTTGTTTATTTAATTTGCACACTATCATAGGTTTTCAGTTTATTTCAGTTTCTTTGTATTTATTTTTTTATTTTTAATATGCTTCTGACTGGTATCATTTAAACATTTTTAACTGTTAAATATCAAGTCTAGTGGGATTGCTTATATTTGGTTGTACAGTTTTATAATAGAACATATATCAACACCTAAAAATAATTTGTGGCCTATTTTTAGTTCGTTTTAGACATAATTTTTTTCATGGATTCATGGATTTCACAGGATTCTCATAACCATAAGAATAATTACTGGGTTAGAAATGTGAGTGTTGCTCATCGAATGGCCCTTGATAAACAAACACAAAGAATGAATCACGCTGTTCATTCTGACTGTATTGTCCACACAAAGCCTGAAATGTGTGAAGTGGATTCCTGATTTAGAACTGAACACTGAGGGACTTTGAGAACTGTGTACGTGAATGTGTGAACGCTGTGGTGTTGTGAAAAACACAGTCTCTGCTCAGACTGATCACGTTCACATATATCTGTCGTCTCAGAGGGATCGAATCCATGATGGAGATGAAACAGAGAGCTCTCTTTCTCTTAATAAAAGTCCTTTATTTTGGATGTTTGGATGCTTCCTTGGATATTTAGAGCGTTCCATCAGAAGATCATTTCCCATAATGCAGCAGTAGATCTAAATGTGTTCGAAGGAAAGAGTCAGTCAAGATGAAACTGCTAGGGTGTTGTTAGGTGCTCTGAATGACTAGTGACTAAATGATTAAATGCTTGTAGCTTGTATGTCTCTGGTTGGTTAGTGACTTTATAAAAACACCTCAGTTTGTGCAAAATCAGTGTGTTTGCTTTAACAGGCTGACGTAAATGTGTGAAATAAGAGCGGTGGAGCTGTCGTGAGTTCAATGTGCTTTCCTCAGACCTGAAAGTTAATCTTCACTTAATTATTAATAGCGAGGCGAGAGACGTGGCACAGAAATGCGGTTGGGTTGATCTCCGCTGTCACGCCGAACCCCGTGAGTCTGTCATCTCTGATTCGTTGCCTGTCCAATAGAAGCATTTCCTTCGCATCCATATTTGGAGCTCTCGACTCATTGTCTCCGGTGCCACCGTTGCTAGGATACCGTCTCCGACAGCATCTCGAGATGTTGAGGCTTTGGTCTAATCCTGTAGGACACGGAGACTTGAAACAGACCAAAACAGCTTGTCCACAGAAGTCTGCACGTGCAGGGAGAGAGAGAGAGAGAGACATGCAGAAGTGTTATTATGTAATCAAATCACACACACACAACTACATGCAGCCCTGCAACTTCTGTCATATGCTTTACATAACAGATGCGTATATGACCAAAATACACCAGAATAGCATAGTCATTTTATATGATAATCTTTGGGGGTTCCTAATCAAAATAGAAATTGTATACATATAAAAATCATGCTCTTTTATGTTATCATACCTGTTCCTGTTCACTGTGATTTCGCTCTCCTTGTATTTCAGCCCTGAGTTTTCCTTAGTTCTGTATCCGCTTTCATCACTGTAAAAGTCCGAAATGTTCGCACATTAAAAAATAAATACGACCTCATGTTGTGTCAATCATGTTTACACACTTCCTCGGAAACTTTCGTCCGTCATAAAAAAAAATTCTGTGTTTTTCGCATCTGTAGCAAGCATTTTAAGAGGTGTTTTGACAATTCAGAGCCACCAAATGACGAATACGAAAAAACGCATATGAAAATTTCTGACTCAGTGTGCAAGAACCTTTAATGTGTTACGTAATGTTATGTTAATCTTGGGTTTTGTTTTGAATTTACTAAAGACTAAAGTTTTTGTAGCTTCACTACAGCCATTCTTGACAACCAAATTGCATACTTTTTAATTAAATTAAAGGATTAGTTCACTTTTTAAAAAAATGTCATCCAAGATGTCCATGTCTTTCTTTCTTCAGTCGAAAAGAAATTAAGGTTTTTGATGAAAACATTCTAGGATTTTTCTCCATATAATGGACTTCATTGGGTACCAAACGGTCCAAGGTCCAAATGACAGTTTCAGTGCAGCTTCAAATGGCTTTAAACGATACCAGACGATGAATAAGTGTCTTATCTTGCGAAACGATCGCTCATTTCAAAAATAAATAAAAAAAGTTTAAGTTTTATAAGCACAAATGCATTCAACGAAAGCAATGTCTCGAAAAAAGATTTGTTCATTTTGATGAACGAGTTCGAACAGGAGAGTCACGAACGTGCATCACAGAACAGAGCAAGGCGAGCATTTGTGCTTTTAAAACTTAAACTTTTTTATTTATTTTTGAAATGAGCGATCGTTTCGCAAGATAAGACACTTATTCATCGTCTGGTGTCGTTTAAAGCCATTTGAAGCTGCACTGAAACTGTCATTTGGACCTTGGACCGTTTGGTACCCAATGAAGTCCATTATATGGAGAAAAATCCTAGAATGTTTTCATCAAAAACCTTAATTTCTTTTCGACTGAAGAAAGAAAGACATGGACATCTTGGATGACATGGGGGTGAGTAAATTATCAGCAAAAGTTTTTTAAAAAGTGAACTACTCCTTTAAGGCATTTTTCACCATTTTTCTTCACAAGCCTGATGTTTCAAATATGAAACTCACCAAGAAAACACATATAGAAACTCTCTAAATATAAAGTCTTAACGTTAAATGAATTATTCCATAGTAAACGAAAACAATTTCGGGTTTTCAGGGTTAGTTGCATTATTTCAGAACAGACATGCAACCCACCAACATGTGTGGCATTCAGAGACAGAGGTCACCAGGTCTGACCTCTTCTGTTTCTGAGACTGAATAGAGTTGTCCACACATCCCCGTCTCTTAAACAGGGGTGAGGGTGAGAGCTGGCAGAGAGAGCGCTGGATCAGCACAGTTTTTATCTCAGCTGGAATCGCAGCAGAGAAAAGAAGTGCTGCAGCCGAGCTCTCTTTCAGCTCAGGGATTAAGAGCATTAACACGGACGTCTGTCACAATAGCGCTCTGCAGCGTGTGCACGCACGCATATACTTCAGTCTGTGGTTATTAAACATATATCTGACTGCACTGGGCTCTTGTGATGGTTATAAATAGCGGATGAGCTGTTAAATGAGGTCATTATTAGCTGCCAACTGCGGTTTCGTACTCATAGAAATGAGCAGGATGTGAACCATCCAACATTTTGATAAATTTAATATATATATATATGTATATATATAAAACATGTAAACCACTTTTGATTCAGTCATGCTCAATCATCCCTGTCAGCCTCATCTACTTTCCAGAAGCTTTTTGCTTAGGGTTAGTGATTTGAACACAAGTTTTACAACTTTGTGCAAAAGGCATGAACGGTCCCTTATTCAACAGTGCAAAGCTTGACATATGAGATAATAATACATTTTTTAGAAGCTTATTGAACCTAAAGTTTGCATATGTGTAATGTTGAGTATCATATTTGATACATCAGGCTTTTATGGCTCATATAAAGATATAGTGAGAATATGGATGTCAAAGTCAAGGAGGAAAAACACCTTAATTTTATTCCGAGGCCCGAAATAAAACATGCAATTTTCTGCAGATGCTGATATTTCTATGGCCAGAAAGTAAGGTGAAACTCTGATAGCTTGTAAGGTAAATCATTGAGATCTTTATAACAGAGTTCTGACATAAAATGCATATAAATATCAGTCTCCACTCTATATCTGCCAATAACTTAGTAAGATGATATTTAAGTGCTTAGATTAATGATCAAAGTTCTCTAGTTTTAAAACATATAATGCAATGCAATACAATGATTGACAGATGAACAAATAAACCTTCCTCAAAAGCCTGATGATCATATTTGATACGGATTTTTCAAAAAAAAAAAAAAAAGATGTATCAGGTAAACCTAAGCTATTTCAGTTCAGTGAGTGTTTATCTTAAAATGTAAAATTATTCTTATGTTTACTTTATAAAAGTCAGTAAAGATGTCACAGCAAAAAAAGACTTGTGAACCGCGAGCTGAAGGTTGTACAAGGTTGTACATTTGTACAATCATACTAAAGGCCTTTTACTTGATAAAAAAATAAATAAACTATCAATCAGACGACAGAAAGCAGATTGTGTGCAATGTGTTTATCTGCCAAGCTTTGATCATGCTGATCATTTAGAGGCCTTAGAAATGTGTGCATCAAATATTACACAGAAGGCTTTGTAAGGTTAAAAGAGATCTGAGTCGTGTCTTGAGACCAGAACACCTTGACGGCAACTTTTACATGGTTGAGCAATACTCGTGTTCAAATTTATGTCAACGTGATCCAAAATGACTCGAGATCCAAAAAGATGTCTCTCGTCTTGTGAATCAGTCAGTAATCTCTCTCTTTTTGAGTTGCATGCTGGGCTTTTTTGTGTTCGGTGAGTGATTAGTGTGTCTGAACAACCTGGTTTGTTAATTTGGCTGCTGACGGTGACTCGCTGTACCTTCAGCTCTTCAGAGGACACAGAGACTTGAAGCGTTCTCCTGTGTCACTTCACATTCGTCTCTCCCCCGCCTTTTGCTTAGGAATAGAGAGAGAGTGGGTGAGCCAGAAAGACACAAAGAAATAGAGAGATATCCACAGAGGAGGAAGATTCTGGCTGGCACAGACAAGATGTCAAGAGAGAGCGAATCTCCATGGGGAGCTCGCATAAAACCCACAATATTGCACATTATGCCCACTTAAATCAAAAAATAAACTCTAAATCTGAATACATTTGTTCTTTACCATGTTCAAACTGTTACGGCCTGTTGATTAAATCAAGCTGGAAGAGCTCATGATATCAAAATGAGAGTTTTGTGGTATTTAACTTTACTTGCTATCTTTGAGCTTATAATATAGCTATATGCTAGTGTGCTCGTGAATTTTTTTTAGTGTTTTATCTTTTAATGTATCATATTTCAATGTTATTTTCATTTTTTAGCAGATGCTTCATGCTGCTCAAAATACCTTTTAATTCCACAGACTTAATCACAAACTTAGTCAACAAAAATATGATTTTCATCCACAATAAACAATACTAGAATTGCACCTTAGTAACTCACAATCAAATCGTCCTATCATTCAAGCACTTTGCGTCGTTTTTCTCCTGGTTTTGGTCTCATTTTTGAGTCAAACAAGACCAGTTCAGCTATTCTCCAACCGGATCACTGAATCAAAGAGTTGTTCACTCGATAGCAGCTGCAATCGGATCATTCCCGCTCGCGAATGAATCGTTCAGTGCGTTGTGTGAACCGATCCAAAAGATTCACAAATAAAAATCGACTCGAAGGATTCGTTGACGATTCGGACGTTGCTATCGCGTCAAGGTCAGGTCTCGATTTCTTATTTTCTAAATTGTAAAAAGTAAACTATTTGCCTATACATTTACAATATAATAAAGTAATAGGTTTAAAAAAAAGTGAAAATGGCCTACTCACAATCCCCTCATCTTCAAGACCTACAGTAAAAAAGTTGATAAATATTTTTAATCGCCAAAATTGTGCCTATATTTTTAAGGTCATTTTTGTAAAAATTTTTTTTTTTTTTTTTTTTTTTTGTATGATAGTGTTTCCAATTGATCAATTGATTCTGCTGCTATTGTTCCCAGCAGTCATTACACTGACATTAGCATGCTGTGCAGAAAACGATTATTTGTCTATTAATTAGTCCATAATTCACATCACAGAAATGTGTTAATTCAATGTGCTGACTGTGGGCTAAAAGGAATTATTCATGACGAACAGAAGTGTGAAGGACTTTGAACGGTGATGCAGCTCTTTCATGCTGATGCTGACAGCTATTTTCAGAGAACCATATGGCTGATGCATGAGATCTGTGAGCTGCCTCTTCAAATAAATCTGTGTTTGTCAAGCATATTTACTGTGCATGCTATATGATTGCTTATACTATAAGAACAGACCTCCCACACCATTAACTTATTTATTTTATTTGTGGGTCTAGCTTTAGTTATTTATAACACTGACTGTTAAAACAATCAGTCTTTAAAACAGTAATGGTGTCTTATACGGGGAAAAAAAAGGAAGTTAGTAAGTGTGTATGAAGTCAGTTTCTGTGGCGCAGAAACTTCTACCTACTGGCAGAGCAAGAAGAGTGTGAGAGTGCAAAAACAAAATCTGCATGAATAAGTCATGAGGAGGTTCTGGCTGGTTTGACATCTTACAGCTTCTACAGGGGAAACACCGTCTGATACGGCAGACATGTCAACAGCCACCCCGAACCCTCGCCTGTGTTCACACTTCTGTTCCAGCACACACTGTTTACCACATCAAGCTCATTTATCCACTCGAGAAAGTCAAGGAGGAAAGGTCCACACTTTCAAACTTTTGTGCATTCACTCATTAACAAGAACTTATGGTTTTAATTGAACAATATTAAGTTATGACTGTGTTATAAGCTTATGTTTCACCAGGAATACAAAAGGTGTATTATAAGTTTTTAATTCATTAGGAGGGTTAATCTATCTATCTATCCATCTATCCATCTATCTATCTATCTATCTATCTATCCATCCATCCGTCCGTCCGTCCGTCCGTCCGTCTGTCTGTCTATCTGTCTGTCTGTCTGTCCATCTAATCTATCCATCCATCATGTAAAAAATGTTTTACCTGCATGGAAAACCTGATACACTTTAATTCAAACGTTTGGGGTAATTTTTGGGTGAAGAAATTAATACTTTTATATATATAATCACAAATCTATCTGTCTATCTATCTATCTGTCTGTCTGTCTATATCTATATCTCTCCATCTATATCCATCTATCCATCCAGCCATCATACTTTTATTCAGCAAGGACACATTAAAATGATCAAAAGTGACAGTAAATACATTTATAATATTGCAAAAGATTTCAATTTCAAATAAAAACTGTTCTTTTGAAATTTCCATTCATCAAAGAACATGATTATCACAAAAATATTAAGCAGTGAAACTGTTTTCAGCATTGATAATAATAAGAACCATTATTAATAATTTAGCGGCAATAATAATTGAGCATCAAATCAGCATATTAGAATGATTTCTGAAGGATCGTGTGAGTAATGATGCTGAAAATTCAGCTTTGATCACAGGAATAAGTTACACTTTATTATATTTAAAATATATTCAAATAGAATGTAGAAAAATCATAATGATTCCAAACTTTTGATTGGCAGTGTATGTTTGCATGCTCTTGCACTCATATTTTTTTGGCACTCTTTTGGGACGAATGCTTCTCTAAAACAGACATGGCATCTCCTCCTCTGGAGTTACAGTGATGAACAGATGCTATATAGTCACATTAATGACAAAAACAAACCAGTCAAATGTAGTCCACGTTAAAGGTTTGGCCTCTCAAAATAACAAGGTATTTTAACTGTGTCCAATCAGCTCTTATAGCCTCTGTAACAGTGATGTCACGTTTCCTCATCTCTCCTCTGGATACAGGACGGGCATGTTGCCATGGTGATGGCGCAGTACCACAGTCCTCCAAATGTACTGAGATTATCCCATGGTCCCGTCTGGCGGGGGGGAATCCTATTTACGCTCTAGATCTTTTTTTGGAGGGCACATGTATGCCATCTTTCTCTTTTTGCTTCTTTGCAGATGCAAAAGTGCAGCATTTCCACACCTCGCACCTGCAGTGCTAGAAAATGGGGTGGATGGAGACGGTCCTGTGGTGTTTTTGCAGTGGCGCTCTGTGTCCCATGTTTTGGTTGCAGTGGAAGACACTGATCTTTAAATGTCCTGTGCCGGGAGGCCGCTGGATTACGTTGCAGTGAGGGTCATGTGACAGTGACTTATCAAACACAAGGCTTCTGCTGAGTCTGATATTATTGTTCCTAATGTGCTTTATCCTGACAAATACCTTGTGGTCAAATCTTTGACCCACAACCAGGTCATGTGCTGTATACTGTACAGTACAAATCAACCATCAGCATCATCATATGCAATGAAGAACGTGTGGGGCTCATGCTTCATAAAAAATCTCTGGATATATCAGAGAATATCACTGCTAATTGTTTATATCATCTTCTTTAAATATTATGCATGCATTCCTTTCATTTAGTTAACCCAATGATTTATGTAAATTCTTATTTGAATCTATGTTTTTTTCATGTTTACTATATGGCACTTGAAATTGCAAAAGTTGTTGCCATAATGCTTTATTTATTTTGTTATTTGTTTTTAATTTTCATTTATGCATTTGACAACATATTTACGTTTTCGGAAGATGTGTGGCGCTTCAGAAAAAATCTGAGTGTGTGTGTGTGTGTGTGTGTGTGTGTGTGTGTGTGTGTGTGTGTGTGTGTGTGTGTGTGTGTGTGTGTGTGTGTGTGTGTGTGTGTGTGTGTGTGTGTGTGTGTGTTTACGCAGTAAATCAAGTACATTTATACATTTCTTCAAAGGGATACTTAATATACTTAATATATATTTTACTGCGGCAAAAAAAAGTGAAACTAGATGCAGTGATATTTTCGTATCATAAAAATATACGTTTTGTAATAGTTTGAAATGTTTTTTTTATTTTTTATTCAAATTTTTGTTTTAGCATTTTTAGCATTTTTTGTTGTGCATTTTTAGTTTTTTGTGCTTTTCCAAATGTATATATAGTTTTTATAAATTTTTATTAATATGTCTATTTTTTATTTCAGTTTTAGTATGTTTCCTTGTCAATAGCTGCAATAAAATAATATGTTTTTAACATCTCTTATTTCATTTGACGTTTATTGGATTTCAAGTAACAAACATGTTTTGTATGATTTTGTTTTGTTTTGTTTGTTTAGTTTAACTTTAAGGGTTTGTTTCAATCACTAACCTGAAATATGAGCCTTAGCAGCACTAATCTAAACCAGCCAGTTTTGCACCTAGATATATGTAAGTTTAGTATGGGTGAACACCTGTCCTCGCCTCCACAGGCTGCTTTTGGTTATGTAACTCTGTCACTAAGTTACTGTGTGTGTGTGTGTGTGTGTGTGTGTGTGTGTGTGTGTGTGTGTGTGTGTGTGTGTGTGTGTGTGTGTGTGTGTGTGTGTGTGTGTGTGTGTGTGTGTGTGTGTGTGTGTGTGTGTGTGTGTGTGTGTGTGTGTGTGTGTGTGTGTGTGTGTGATACAGCTACTGATGGGTTAACTGTGTCTCTGTCATTGCATTAATTTTTAAAAACTGTGGGCATCTATATGTCAGCTCCTCTTACTGTCAGCAGGAAAGCGAGCAGCAGGGCTGAAGTCTCAGCGCTAGATGATAGTTACAGAGAAACAATAAAAGGTGAGAGGCCGACACGCGCTTTCATTCTCAAGTGCTCGGACACGATCAGCTCAAATGTTCAGTTAAAGGGAGACTTTGTTCATTTCCATCACTCAAATGCAGCACACAAATCATACAGACTACTTTTATGATGCTTGAATGGTCCTTTTTGGACCTTGACAGCACTTTCATCCCATCCACTTTTATTGAAGAAAGCAACTATTCCTTTAAAAGACAGATTTTGTTACCAGAAGCCAATGAAGCGATGCGAAGTGATCGGTCTCGAATGCCAGTCTGCAGTGAACTGTGGATGCTGATTAAAAGGTCATGTGTAGGTTATTAAATATCAGCAGTCTCACCATGAACATCCTCCCTTGGATTAATAAAAGGGCTAGTTTTTCTCAAGATGACGTGATGTGGACACACTTACTGTGAAATGATTTGAATGAAATGGTGCAAGAGAAGGGACAGAACAAAGATGCATTTTGCAATTACAGCAGTCTATATGTTGCGCTCATGGCATGAGGCATTGAATAACTTTCTATTATAGCTGATATCTCTGTCTGCATTTGTACATATTAAAAAGAATTATAGTTATGCAATTATATATGAAAGGATGTCATGCAACTCTTTTCAGATTTAAATCATTTCTAAGCTGCAATATTCTGGCAATCGTCTTTGACTCCATCGTGACATTCTGTGATCTAAGATTATATAGGCTCATTTGCATATCATAAGCCGATTAAAAGGCCAATGAAAATTAATTGTTATTAGATAAATAAAACCTTATTATAAGCAAATAAATAAATAGGTGTGGACTGAGTGTACAGCTTTACTGATCTTTAATATTATCCTCTTCTGTTTCAATGTAGCATGCATAGTGATTTTTTGCAGTCCTTCTTTAACTTTTGTTGTTTTTTTGCTTTTATTCATGCAGCGCAACACCCTTCATATAGAGAGAAACAATAGTGTCAGAGATCACTGGCTCAATGAGGTCAAGTGAAAGGTCATTAGGTTTTATAGAACCTCTACAAAAACATTTTGACAGTTTTTTAAAAAAGATCAAGGCTTTTTGCTAATGGGACTTATTGTTCTAGTTTAATATGACACTTTCTGCAATTTAATTGCTGTGAATTCAATGGCATTAAAGGCGAAACAACCTTAAAATCGAAGCCGAGTAGTTTTTGCTCCGGGTTTCTGGCATCCATGCCCGTTTCTTCTAATCACACAGAACAATGACTCTATTTATATTCTTACAAATTTGATGGCGGCCCAGGAATGCTTTACGTAACACACCTCATACCAAGAAATGTTAGAAACTTTGACAGAATCAGTTTCAACAAAAATGTTTCCAAGTTTGTTTTAATTTTAATAAACAGACAAAGTCTTTTCCAAACTCTCTACTTCAACAGAGAGAGAGATAGATAAATAGATGACAGACAGGTGTAACAGACATACAAATAGATAGAAGGATAGATGACAGATAGATAGATAGAACAGACAGACAGATAGATAGATAGATCAGACAGACAGACAGACAGACAGACAGGCAGACAGACAGACAGACAGATAGATAGATAGATAGATAGATAGATAGATAGATAGATAGATAGACAGACAGACAGACAGACAGACAGATAGATAGATAGATAGATAGATAGATAGATAGATAGATAGATAGATAGACAGACAGACAGACAGACAGATAGATAGATAGATAGATAGATAGATAGATAGATAGATAGATAGATAGATAGATAGATAGATAGATAGATAGATAGATAGATAGATAGATAGATAGATAGATAGATAGATAGATATTTTGTCGCAAACGCTTTGGCGGGAACCTCTACCCCGACCCACTCTGGAACAATGGCATTCCCCCCTAAACGATTTCCGGCAGCCCCTCCTTTTGCGCTAGCCGTTGTCCTGGTGGCATATTTCTGAACCCTACTATGACCAAGGCTGAGCTCATGAATATTAATGAGCTAATGTGCGTGCCAACGTCTGCTTTTCAACCAATGAAAATAGCCCTACAGGCAGAACAGCACGGTACGTAATTAATATTCATGCGCCCAGCCTATTCCATAGTAGGATTGGCTAAGCGCGACCTGTGTTACGTGCTGACGCCAGATGTATATGAGCGCACGCGGCGGGATCTTTTCCCCTTTTAGCGCCATCAGAGCGGGAGTCTCGCGCTGTTCACTGCGCAGTAGCATCTCCTCCTCAGACAGACCTCTACTCGTCGGCTCCTCGGTAAGGACATATACCACTGAGGGGCTGAATGTCCGTGTTTATAGTAGTCTCTTTGTTCATACTAGAAGATACAGTACGACTTAAGTCGAGATTTAAGTCGTCAGAATTGGTAATTTAGCGCGTGAGCTAACCGTTCAGTCAGCAGCCATTGAAACAGACCCCTCCATGATGGAGATGAAAATGGCTGTTCGTTTTTTAAATATCGTTTAAATCCAAGTTTAACCGTTAAATAAACTGGCGTTTTAATGTTTAAACGTTTCTTTGTTGACAGACTTGATTGGTTACAGTTGTTATAAACATTGTCTTGATTGTCTTTTCTCGTGTTGGTGGATGATGGTAGTTGGTCTGATCTGGCGGGTAAGTTTTTTTAGGGGGTGTCTATTCACGTTGTCGGAAAAATGAAAATTAAACCAATTTGATTAAAACGTATTTATTAATGAAAGTCTGATGCAGTGACGTAAATGTGGCACATGTTCGATCATGATTAGGATACAATTATCTGATGTTTTTACGCATGCTAGTTTAAATTCAGCTTACTCTAACGTTTTCCTCATAAGCTTGAATCTGAATCGTTGAATGGCTTTGGTAATTTCATAAGTTTTCTCTTGTTGACTTGTGAGGGTTTGGTTATAAGGATGCTGTGCTGCTAACAGCTTTAGCCGGTGAATCTGTGGAGGAAACACGTGGTGATGTGGCCTGGTGAGAATTGACCACTGCACTGACCCGTGGATCAAATTCAAGATCATTAACCCAGTTTAAGAGTTAAACAGCTGTTTTAAATGGTAGGTTTAGGCGTGCCTGGACTTAGTTGGATAGTTTGATGTTTAATTCGTCACATCTGTATGAGATCTGGCTGGTTAGTTGCCAGGGGCTCTTATTGAATAGAATAATGCTGTACTATTGAAGTCAGCCAGTAATACAATATTTAGTTTTCTTTTTTTTTTAGATTGTATTTATTTCTGGCTTATTCTTTGCAAGTTTATGTCAACTTATGTTAACACGTTTATATGATTTTATGCATTAGAGTTTGATCTACAGTACTGGTCAAAAGTTTAGAAACCTTACTATTTAATGTTTTTGAAAAGTCTCTTATGCTCATCAAGCCTGCTTTTATTTTATCAGAAATACAGGGGAATAAAACATGAATATTGAAAAATATTGCAACTTAAAATAATGGCTTTCTATTTGAATATAATTTATACCTTTGATACAAAGCTGAATTTTCATCACCCATTATTCCAGTTTTCAGTGGCACATGATCCTTCAGAAATCATTCTGATATACTGATTTGATACACCGTTAATATCAATGTTGGAAAGTTGTGCAGCTTAATGATTTTGGAGCCTGTGATACTTTTTTCAGGATTCATTGATGAATTAAGAGTTAAAAAAGGACAATTTATTCAAAATAGAAATATTTTCTAACAATATAAATCTTTACTATCACTTTTTATCAATTTAACGTCCTTGCTAAATAAACGTAGTGATTACTGACCCTAAACTTTTGAATGGTAGTGTATATTGCATTTTAAGGTACACATTTACAAACTTATCAGTTCTAGCTTTCCCTGGGAATCGAACCAATGACCTTGGCGTTGCAAGCGCAAATGCTATACTGTTTGAGCTACAGGAAAGCGATGTAAAGCTTTCAACTTGTGCATTAAAGGGATGGTTAACATGCATGAGTTTCTTTCTTCTGTTGAACAAAAAATAAGATGTATAAATAAGATGGTAGCCAATGACTTCCATAGTTTGTGGTGGGGGGGAGGAGGTTGGGGTGTGTGTGACTTCCATTGCTGGAAGTCAATGGCTACCGTCAACTGTCTGCTTCTGTTTGTTTAAAATATCTTCCATCTGACAATTTTCATTTTTGGGTGAACTATCCCTTTAATTCGTGACGAGACAGGCTTCCCTCAGTCATGAAAAAACAATGAATTGTGATTTTTAGGTGTGGGAAAATCATGCACTCTCCTCTAGTCAACATTGTAGACCGTAAATTGCAAATTATATGAAAAAGTCTGTGATAAATCATGGTGAAGTCTTGGAAATTTGATGGTCATAAGGTTTAGGATCCTTAGAGAGACTTTTTAACAAGTACATTTAACCTTTGCTCCCAGGTCGGATAGCTTTTATTAGGTTTAACCGCTTTCACCGCTGACGAATGGTTATCAGAGTCTGGAGGAAACCTGCCAGGACCTTTGTCCCGGTATTGTGACGCGCCATGATCCGTAGCTGCCATTGTTTGGGAAACTCTTATGTGTCTGTATTGACAGGTTTCAGCTTTCCGATCTTGATGCAAACAGAAAGAGGAAGAGATTAACCTTCAAATCTGTCAAGAATGGATTCTGCCAGGGTGGTGTCAGGTCTTCATGTTATTGATCTTCTACAGGCGAAGAGCCTCCTGTCTGTAGCGATCAGCTCTTGAATGAATGAAGTTGCTCAGTGTTGCCGCTGGAGGTCTGGACGTGGGCGTCTGAGGTCTTGTTTGATCCGACTGGCTCATAGACTTCAGATTTGGAGGCGGTGGAACTGGCTCGTATGCAGGACTGCACTAACAAATGGATCTTTATTGCTATATATATGATGTTTATTGCTAATCTATCTCAGAAACCCCAGGGGTTGAATTTCTGCCATTGAAGTTTTTTAGCACGGGGATGGCGTGTGCAAGTTTCAATACTTTTGCATCTCAAAATTTGGTCTGATTGGACATTTGGACACATCTGGATGCGTTTATGCTTTTGACAAATGTCCATTACGTAATTGGTTAAACTTGTGCATATTGGATGCCTGAATCACGCCAGTGTAGCGGGTAAACAATCTCCCGACAGATAAGACCATCAGCGACCGAATTTGGCTTGAGGCTGTTGAACATAATGGACAGCATCAACATTTTCTTTTCTCTTTCTCCTCTAGGAATCAGAACGGTAAAACAACATGGCAGATCTCGACAAGTAAGTGCTTGTTTGTCTATCAAAGAGCTTTTACTTTAGACTGTGTCAGTAATGGTTTGATCATGTATCATTGCCCAGTTTGACAGCTTATTGGATTGACACCCTTCTCATTATCAGTTAAAATCTCTTCATGGCTGTTGTTTGTGCATTAAATGGCACATAATCGCCCCTCCCGGCTGATGCTTGTTTAGCCTCACATGACCAGTGAACTGATCTGTACGGTCCTAACCTCTCTCCTCCCTGTGAGGGACACCGAGGCCAGCAACGTGTGCTTTCACCCTCAGTGTGGCATCCCAAGCATTTATACAATGCCTAACACGTGTTTGTAACTCTACAGCTCTGGGTTTACTCATTCGACACGTGATGCAAGCGATAGCTACGAATCACCTGTTGTTCACCACAGGAACTTCCTGTCTCTTAAGAGCGCCGTATATGTGATGCCGTTTCACATGCACCTGTTTTTATTTCAGCCGAAATAACAAATGGATGTGCTCAGCGCTTCAGGCCCTGCCTAAGTTTTAACAATGAACATAAAAGCTTGAATGCATAAACTTTTTCTCGTAAGCAAATTTTTTTTTAATAGTAAGCTAAGCTCTTAACTTTAAAGATCCTAATAATGATCTCTTTTAAAAGATCTCTTAGGAGAAAGTCATATTAACCTCAGTTGAAGCAATATTTAAGACTCGCAAAGTTAGTTGGGAATTTTTTTTTAAAGAGGATCTCTTTTTTGCAGTCTACTAGAACCGGTTTTTATAAATAAATCACATTTTTGACCAGAGTTTCTCTCTTCTCAGTCTGTCAGTAACGCTCTGTTTAGTTTCGGTTTCTATGACGCTCCTCCTTCTGAAAAGCACTGTGCTCTGATTGGCTGGCTGGAGCAGTGTGTTGTGATTGGTCAAGTACTTTGAGTGTGTTTGGTAAATGTCCCAAACACATTAAGTTAAAACACGCCTACAACCAACTCAACCAGGCCCCGCCCCTTTTTTTGCATATGCTTTTGGCAGGAATTATTCAAATTAGTAATATTGTGTTCGTTCCCAGAAGAAAACTCAAGACTAGATGTTTCAGGGAGTTCAGAAACACTGATATAGAGAATAACTCATTTTGGAGTGACTTTGTGCTTTGTAACTTTGCAGTCATTTTTCATGATCAAACAGCAACATTTCACACTAAAGAAAGATGAACATAAAACATAATAGAACCCCTTTAATGTGTATTTGCAGTAAAGACCAAACTGAAATGGACCCAGCAGATATGGAGGATGTTGAAGAGGTGGAGGAAGAAGAGACTGGGGAAGACAACAGTAAAGGTATGACCTTTGACTTTCATGCATACTTTTCTCCTCGTTTCCTGTTATCTAACGGTCAACCAATAGTGAATTTTTTTTTTCTTTCTTATGCCAGTAACCAAGAAAGAAATATGGCTGATAACCAATTAAACTATCCTCCGCTGCCGGTGCTTGACAGTTCACAAAGGAATTAAAAACTATTGCCCCTGTGGTTAACCGATAACAAATAGTTCCACAAAGCAACTATCTGTGCGTATAAATCTCTAAAAACAAAGTATTGGTTGAGTGTGACTACCACTCGAGAGGACAGATGTACTGATCCACTTTATTTGCATTACAAATCATCACAACCAGACCAGGGTCCTCATTTATGACCACTGCGTACGCACAAAACAGGCCCTGAAAGAGGCGTACGCCACTTCCGACGCACATGTTGTGATTTATAAAAACAAACTTGACGGGAAAATTTGCGCACCTGCACGCAAACTGACCCATGCATACGAACATTTTGGAGATGGAGCAGTTTGGCGACACCGATGGTGAGCTGAAGTGATGTCTTTTTGGTCACTTTTAGACAGAAAATCTAAAGAAAATTATACTTATACAGAAAGATAATACAAATATCATTTCACTCACCAAGCCTATCACATGAAGCAAGCATCCATCCCTTCTTAAATGTCCACGTCAGCGAGCGCGTTGGGCCGTTTAGTAGGAGTGGCACGATCCGCCTTTTTTGCCACCGATTCCGATACCTGGGACTCAGTATTGGCCGATACCGATCCGATCCAATACTAAAATAATAATTAAAAAACAGTGCCAAATTACCTAATAAACTGTATCTGTATGCCTCACTGTGGGGAAGAGACTGGGATTATTCTTTTGTTAAAGGCATCAAAGCTTGACTTAAACATTATTTTCCTTACTTTGTAAAACAATACAGACAAAATATATACTATATAATTAAAAGACAATTATTTTTAAATTTTAAGCGCAACTTTTTAATGAAGCAGCAACATATGATAGATTGGATAGAACAACTAAGGCTATCAATAAACTGCCATTGCGCAAAAGTATGGTAATATGAAAGGCTCCAATTCAGAGCGGCACGAAACCTTTTGTGCATCCCGTGCGCAGAACGATGCGCTCGAAGCAACATGGAGTCACGGCGCGCAGCGCCTCGCATTGAAAAGTCCAAAGCACAAAAATAAGATATACAAATATTTCTTTATTTATTCATTAGTATGAGCCTTTTAACAGTTTTAAATTTCAGTTAATGTGCGAGTGAAGAGCAATTATATCGCTCTCTACTCAAGTGTTGTGATCACTGAGGAGTTGTGTTGTGATCTAACAGACACCCGGTAGAAAGTAACACGTGAAACTCCAGCACGTTAAAGTGCTTTTATGCAAACCATAGACCTTTATCTACAGATCTACAGTATAATAATAGGAACATTGACTCATCTTGGAGAGTGTTTCATCTTGTTGACTGTTTTACCCGAGTGCTGTTTGACGCTGAATGGAGAATTATTGACAGCCGCAGCGGAGGGAAGCACTTAGGTGAAGATTAATTTAACGATTTAAATCTGTACCTCATATTAAACTATATGTAATGGCTTCAGAAAACTTGGAATATAGTACACGGAAACATTATAGCGCTTTATAATGTTTTTGTGCCTTTTGCGTTGTATAACAATAACATTCGTAGGCTACAATATCGGATCGGATTTGGATGGTCTCGTCTGGCGATACCCGATCCGTGAAATATTGGTAGTATCGGAGCAATACCGATACTGAGTATCGGATCGGCGCACCCCTACCGTTTAGTGAAATTGACGCATATATAGCCTATCTAAAACCGCAAATCTTCATTATAAGTCCTAATCATAAATACAGTGCATGTTCACAATAACAGTTTAAATAAATAAAAGAATGATTTAAACTTTTTTACTTCTGATGTAAACATTTAGATTAAATTACATGAAATCATTACTGAAAAGTTACAACATTTTTTATATTCAATAAATAGAAATATTTGTTGTGGATGCAATGCTTTCGAACCAGTTTCCTCTGGCATGCTGTGTTTTAATGTTTAACTACAGAGATAATTGCTTATCATGATAATAGCAGATTGTCTGAGAAAATAGTTTTGTGCAAATAATGCACAACAAGGTCTATCTGTTTCCATTAAAAACATAAATCAATTAAAAATACTCTTTGGCCAGTGGAAAACATTGAGAAAAACTTTCTCTGAAATGTATTTTACACTATTTGATTTATTTATTCAAAAACAAGGTAAGGATAGGCTACTAAATGATTTTTATTAATGTAACTAATGTGACCACATCCGCATTTCATATTTTCCTAATGTCTTGTACCATTAAACATGTTATCATGTGGATGAATAATATGCAAATGATATGCAGATGAGGATATGCATAGTAAAACTAGGCATTGTAAGCTCCATATATGGTTGTTTCGGGGAGGAGACGCATGTGCGCACAGTCTTCCGCTAACTGGGATTTATAAAGTGAATTCTGCGCAGGTTCTGGCGTACGCATGGTTTTATAAGTCTGAATATTTTTTTGCGTATGCCAATTTTTGGCTTTCTGGCGCACGTACACTTTTAGTAAGGATCCTACGCACCGTTTTATAAATGAGGCCCCAGGTTTGTGTATCATGTTGCAGTGATGTCTGATTCTCAGAACCATAAATCAAATATGTAACAATCAAAAACCATTATAAAAGTACATCTTTTGTGTACAAGTGGAACTTTAATGCTTTTAAAGCAACATCTCGGACTTGAAACTAACCGATTTGCTAAAATGAATCAGAATTTCTCCATTGAGCTTATAGTGTCTTTTTATTGTTTCGAGTCCCTTTGCTGTTTTTCTTCACCAGGCTGCTGTGTAGGAAAATTAAATGCGTCTGTCATGGATTCTTATCGCTGACACGCACACCTGACAGTCGATCGCAGTTATTAGGAAGAGGCTGTGCGCGCGTTAGTGCTGGCACTTTTTGTGTTGGGTAACATGATATCAGTCAGTAACCTCAGTGACCTTAGCTGTGTTTAGCAGCTGGACCGAGCCATCGGGCAGAGCATTAGCGCAGCTCAAAGCGTGTTTAATATCAAGTAATACGGGCATTAGATGTGCGCTTGCTCTCTAAAAATTGCTGCTGTCGCATTGACCTCGCCTGTGTTTTCCACTTTATTTTTGGGATCTTTTTTTGACCCTTGGTGAAGAAGGTGCCCTAGTTCTGAGAGTTGTTGATTGGATAATAAAGGCATCACACTCCGCCCCTTGTCATTGTTTGGTTCTTCCTGCTGTCATTTAAGAGGTATGTTTGTTTGCTCTGATTTTAGCACGTCAGCTGACGATGCAGATGATGCAGAACCCCCAGATTCTTGCGGCACTGCAGGAGCGATTGGATGGACTCGTGGGATCTCCCTCAGGGTACATGGAGAGGTATGTGTGAATGCACCCACACACATATATATGCAGAGCACAACTTCAAAAAGCTCCCTTGTTTCTCATTGGCTGCATCTGATTTCCCTACTTTGCTAACACCGACTGAATTAAATGTTTCTAATTTTGGCCATATCCTCTTCTTGCTGCTTTGCATCATAGTTAAAAATTAACGAGGGCTTAGCATGCCATCAAAATGAATATAAATGCTAAAAATTCTAGATATGAGGAGGGGGGGGTGGCCCATTTATTATTATTTTTAATGAGATTTCATTATTTAAAGTGCGGTTTTCCCTGAATATCAGCACAATTGCAAATGGGATGTTCATTGAATTGATGTATAAAAAGTTATTCTTAAGGGAGTAAGATTTGACAATATTAGGGGCTTTTACACCAGAGGAACGTTACCATAGTTCCTATTACTATTGGTAGATGTACCCGCTTTTTGGGGTGTTCGCACCGCAGGCACTGTGAATGATTTTAGTTATACGAACACCTTTTTGGGACTAAATTGGCTCCTACTTCAAAGTAGGGTCTAACCCAGGACAACACTACCAGTGATGTAAGTGTGCGTTTATTGGCTGAACAAAAACGGTACCCGCCACTTTTAAAAAGCTGTGTAGACGGATTACATAATAATAATAATAATAATAATAATAAATTTTATCTATATTGCGCTTTTCTTGTACCCAAAGCGCTACAAGTACATTACAAAAGTAAATGCATTAAAAATTAACATACACCAATTAAGACACAAACACCTTCTTAAAAAAGATGGGTTTTTAACAGTTTCTTAAAAGTCGTTAATGTTGTAGCATTCCTAACTGTTAAAGGAAGTGCATTCCACAACCTGGGGGCTGCCACAGAGAAAGCTCTTTCACCCATCGTTTTTAGTCTGCAAGAAGGCCGTTTCAGTAGAAAAGAGTGGGCGGAGCGGAGAGATCGAGAGGGCATATATGGCGTAATTAAATCACATGTATATGATGGTGCAGTTCCATGTACAGCTTTATATGTTAAAATAAGAGTTTTAAAATCAATACGGGCATGTACCGAAAGCCAATGCAGGTTCCTAAGCACACCAGAGATATGCTGACGAAAAGGAGTATGTGTAAGAACACGTGCAGCTGAGTTCTGCATGTTGCAGTCGCTTAATGGACTTTGCAGGTAGGCCATTAGATAAAGGGCATTACAATAATCAAGCCTAGAGGTCACAAGTGTATTGACAAGCCTCTCAGCATCAGGTAATGAAAGAAAAGGCCTGATCCTGGCAATATTCCTTAAATGGAAGAATGCAGATTTTTATATGCTCTTGATATGTGCTTCGAGTGTTAAGTGAGAATCAAAAATTACACCAAGGTTACGTACTTGAGGTGATGGAGACAGTACATTGTTTTCAATTTCTAAATTAAAATTTTTACCATTACAGGTAGCTGCAGGGGTACCAACTAAAAGAACCTCTGACTTAGTACCATTTAATTTAAGAAAATTGTGGTACATCCATAATTTAATTTCGTGCAGAGAGTCAGAAAGGGTTGCTGATGTACCAGTGATATTAGTTTTTGTGCTTATATAAATCAGTATCCTCAGCATAGAAGTGGAACCCCAAACCATGCTTTCTAATAATCTGCCCTAAAGGAAGCATGTAAATATTGAAAAGTATTGGGCCAAGGACAGACCCCTGAGGGACACCATGACATACCTGTCCAACGTTAGATTTATTATTTTCTAACGTAACGAACTGGGTACGATCAGTGAGGTAAGATTTAAACCACTCCAACACTGTACCGGAAATACCAAGCGAAGTCTCGAGTCTGTCAGTCAATATAGAGTGACACAGCGTATCAAAAGCTGCACTCAAATCTAACAGCACCAAGATAGTAAGGGCACCAGAGTCAGCAGAGACGAGGAGATCATTCATAACTCGGACCACGGCAGTCTCAGTACTATGTCCTGATCGAAAACCAGATCGAAAAGGTTCTAAAAGCTCATTCATGGACAAGTGAGAATGTAGTTGTGACATAACACGTTCCAAAACCTTCGCCAAAAAAGGAAGATTAGATATTGGCCTGTAATTAGACATATCAGACACATCACACCCAGGCTTTTTAAGAACGGGTGTGATGGAAGCAACCTTAAGGGCTTGGGGAACAAGTCCAGTAGTAAGAGAAGCATTAACAATGTTCAGAATGAGAGGACTGATAGATGACAGACGCTCCTTGAGAACACGAGTTGGAATAGGATCCAGAGTACAGGTAGAGGAACTCATCGTCATAATTAATTTGGAAATGTAATCAATGGTGACCGTTTGAAATCTAGAAAACCGGGTAAGTGGACAATTTACAGGCTGAATCTCAGGAGGTGCACACAAAGAGACAGAAGTAATAGACTGATAAATATTCTCAATTTTATCAGTAAAGAATATCAGAAAATTATTGCACTGCTGCACAGTGGAACAAATAAGTGAATTGGTAGGTTTAAGGAGTTTGTTGATTACTCTAAACATCTTGTTTGGTTTTGCAGTACCGTCATTAATGATTTGAGAGTAATATTCGGTTCTTGCTATTTTGAGGGCATCGCTATACCGAACCAAATGCTCATCATACATAAGTTTATGAACAGTGAGCCCTGATTTTTTTATATTGTCGTTCCAACTGCCTGTTCTTTGCTTTAAGAGCCCTGAGCTCAATAGTAAACCAGGTTGAAGATTTCGAAAATGAAACGACACGTTCCTTCCTGGGGACCAGCACATCCAGAGTTGATGATAAAATTAAATTATAGTGATCAACAGTATTACCTGCAGGACTCTAATTGATCATACATGAAAACTGATTAAGATCAATATTTTTAAGATTTCTAAGACTAATAACCCTCTTTTGTAGTTTTTGAAGAGGAACAGATAAGTTAAAGCTCAAGAGCTTATGGTCACTGATACACAAATCTTTGCCTTCAAGCTGATTAATATCAGCACAAGCTGTACACAATAAATCAAATGTATGACCTTTTCTGTGAGTAGAAAAGTTTACAAGTACTCCATGAACATGGAAAATGGCGATAAAACAATACAGAAAGCTCATATTAACAACATTTACCTGTCGCCTTTGTCTGTGCCGTTGTTTATTTCTCAGCCTCTAATATGTAGCACTGCAAGTTGTCGTAGATATTGTCTCTTTTCCCTCCTTTTTGCTGTTTCAATTGCATTACTTAGGACTACATTCCTTCTCCGTTATCACAAAGTACGACACACAACAGAAACACCGCTCCGATCACGCCGTCCTCCATGCTGATGTTGACGTTGTTGAATGCTGGGCGCCCTCGTGGCTAGCTGCTATAACTGAGTTCCTATAACTACCTGGAATGAAAGCCCCTAATGTTTATATTGTATGTTTTACAAATGATAATCGTTCCAAACGAATCCACAGCAGAACTGTTTCTCGTCTCCAAACAACAAATAGTGGCGTTTCATTACTCAATGTATCCGGATGATTTTGATTTCGTCTTATTATTCTAGTTGAATTTCTTTAAATGTAAGAATTTGGCATAAAAGATGAAAGATGTAAAATGTAAAAACTGCCCTTAAAGGCATTTCAAAAATCTGAAAATCCGTTCAAGTGCATCATGGAAAAGTTAATTTCTTTTTTGTTTATAAAACTATAATTCTGAGTCATTCATGAATTATTCATTTGCCCCTTGTGACCATGTTGTGTTTTTTGTTTCTGCGCAGCTTACCAAAGGTGGTGAAGAGACGCGTTAATGCCCTTAAGAACCTCCAGGTCAAATGTGCCCACATCGAAGCTAAGTTCTACGAAGAAGTCCACGAACTGGAGCGAAAATACGCCGCTTTGTATCAGCCTCTCTTTGACAAGGTGAGACCATTTCTTTCATCCAGAAGGAATAACGTTGGGTTTATTCTTGTAAAAGGTGCAGTTTAAGATGAAACAACTTGCTGTTGTTTACCAGAAGACAGTACCGAATGTTCAAGCCGTTATATTGACCTGCTGCTTCAGCATTTCCAACTGCAGCAAACACCAAAGTGTTCTCCAGTGCTGAGATCCTGTGGTCAATCGAGGACACGAGACAAACAGCAGCCAAAGAGATGTCTTACAGAGAATAAAACCTGAGCTGGAACTGTTTATCCTCTCCCATAGCACTTTCTCTCTCCCAGAGGAGTTGTGATGTCTGAGAGGCTCAATTAAAAGAGAGGGGGTTCTTCCAGATATTAAAGCTGGAGAACATTGCTTTAGTTGCTTAAACTATTTAAATCTTACAGCATAAAGTTTGCAGTTTATTCTGGCCAATTGCTGACCACCTATACTGTTATACACACGAACATTTTGATGATAATGCTGTTTGGACCTAAAGATTCTGTGAATTAGCCTTTTATTGTTTAATGGACGTTTTGACGTCTAAAAATGCATTTGAACTTTTGTGTCTTTAGCGGAGTGATATCGTGAGAGCGGCATACGAACCCACAGATGAGGAGTGTGAGTGGAAACAAGATGAAGAGGAAGAGCTGACAGTAAGTAAGCAGGTACAGGTGATCCAAACCTGCATGCTCTTCAAATGCCACCTCATTTATATCATTCTTGTATAATGATTTATTCTGGCATACCTTGACTCTGTCTGGCTCTCTGCCTTTATCAGGAGGAAATGAAGGAAAAGGCCAAAGTGGAGGAAGAGAAGAAAGATGAGGAAAAGGAAGACCCTAAAGGAATCCCAGAGTTCTGGCTCACAGTTTTCAAGAACGTCGACCTTCTCAGTGAAATGTTGCAGGTAGGGGAAGAACGGCCAAACGTGGGCTCACCAGGGAGTGATTGTGACCGTAGTAGTGTTCAAAAGCAGGTCGTGCAACATGGGAATTTACAGCGAGTGATTTCTCTTTGGAAAATGTTGGACTTGTCGTTGCTGCCATCTAGTGATGTGAAAGTGCACCTTGCTATTTATACAGGCATCATGAAACTGCATAATGTAACTTTCCAAAAACTCAGTTTCTATCAGGAATTAATATATAATTTGATTATCGCAGTTTTATCAGAACATGAACTTGGGCTAGTTGATCGGATTATTATAGTTAACTAAAATTAAAAAAAATTAATAAACAAAGTTATTTTATTTCCGGTAGACGACAAAGCAACATTTCTCATTTTCATTTAGTCTTGCATGCATTTTCATTATTATAATGTGCATTTTTATTAAAGCAAATAGACCAGATTAATTGGTGTTTCTATTTATTTTTTTCTGTCTAGGAACATGATGAACCAATCCTCAAGCACTTACTAGATATTAAAGTCAAATTCTCTGACGCCGGCCAGCCAATGGTGAGCCTGAAAGTCGTTGTTTTCTGTGTGGTGTCTTTAAGCTTACAGCTCACTCACTGTTTTGTGTGTTTGGTCTCTTTTCAGAGTTTCACATTAGAGTTCCACTTTGAGCCCAATGATTTCTTCACACAAACAGTCCTGACAAAGACCTACAAAATGAGGTCCGAGCCAGATGAGTCCGATCCCTTCTCATTTGACGGGCCAGAGATCATGGGCTGCACAGGGTACGCATCAACTTCTGGCTTTAACTCCATTGAGGGCATTGATATGCCAATGTTAATCTGTGAGACTGGAGAATGAATGTCTTGTGTTTTCAGATGCACGATCGACTGGAGTAAGGGCAAGAACGTCACACTGAAAACCATTAAGAAGAAACAGAAACATAAGGGACGTGGCACAGTTAGGACGGTCACCAAGACGGTCCCCAATGATTCATTCTTCAACTTTTTCTCGCCACCTGAAGGTAGAACAACCTTAACTATATATATGTGTGTGTTTTTTTTGTTGCTGATAATGACATGGTCTAAACTTTCTTTTCTTAAATTTTCTTTCCAGTTCCAGAAACCGGTGAACTGGTGAGTAAAACTTTTTTTGTTTGTTTTTTTGCCATGAATTTCAAGAACATTTTGTAACTTTGTTCTAAATTTGGAAACGCATTTACAAAAAGGTTCTTTATTGGCATTTATGGTTCCGTGAAGACTTTTTTAACATCCATGGAATCTTTCCGTTCCACAAGATTCTTTAGAATTTTAAAATGTTCTTTACACTAAGAAAAAAAAGGCTCTTTTTAAAACGAATTACTAAAAGATTCTTTGGGAACCGAAAATATTTCTTAAATTAAGGATGTATGCATGGTGATTCATCTTTGTGAATAATCTGATATTTTGGCCAGTAACCATGATGTCTGGAGGTTATATATCAGTGTCTGATGGTTTGTTTTTGCTGTGTTTAGGACGAGGACTCAGAGGCGGTGTTAGCAGCAGACTTTGAGATTGGTCACTTCATCCGCGAGCGCATTGTTCCCAGGGCGGTGCTGTACTTCACTGGGGAGGCCATCGAAGATGACGATGATGACGTGAGTGAGCAAGACATCCTTTGTCATAAAGTGAAATGCTTTATTTCCAAACATCTGACCTCTGTGTTTCTGTTGTGTTCTCCAGTATGATGAGGAGGGAGAGGAAGCCGACGATGAGGTTAGTTTTCATTTTGGTGTTAGTTTTTATCATCTTAAGGCCCTTGTCTGTTTGTAAACCGTGTTTGTAATTTGCAGGAGGGTGAAGAGGAAGCCGATGAGGAAAACGATCCAGACTATGAGCCCAAGGTAAGAGTCCAGATGTCTATCAATGCTCCTCAAGGCAGTCTGATACTGAGATCTCAACATACAGAATACATACGGTCACCTCCACTCATGCATCTCCGCCTCTCGCCCTCAAATGCTAATCTGGCAAAAAAATCATATTCTTTGATTTTATTATTTTCTAGTTTATTCACAGCTGTCTTTAGTTCGTTCAAGAAAGAAATCCAATTGAGAACACTGTTTTCTTGCCGAGTTGATGACTGACTGCAGTGTTGGCATCATCTCTGTTTGGCTGTTATTGCAGGAGCGTTCAGACCTTTAACCCTGATTTATAAATACTACAGTGCAGCTCTAAAACGTCATGCGTCAATGTTGAAAATATCCTGCCCTACAAGGGTCAATTTGCACAGTCCTTTTCCTATTTTTCACTGAATCTGAACATATGCATCAGTACTTGCTCCAAGAGGCCAAGGTTCAGGATGGGAAATCTAATTTATCTTTTCCTCTGGCAATTACTGACTGACTTGTAGGGCTGCACGATTTTGGGGGGGGGAAATCAATCATGTTTTTTTTTTTTTTTTGGTTCATCAATATGGCTATGTAGTAGTAATACAAATTACTAAGACAAAAAGAAATATTACTATTGTCAAAAGATTTAAAAGCATTTAAGAAATCAACTACATTACCATTTTTAAGTAAGTCTTAATTTCACTCTGAAACACTTAAAATCAAAAACACAATATGGCTTATTGTGATCATTTCGATTAATCGTGCAGCCTTGCCTCCTTTTTTATAATATTAGAACATTATGCAAATCGCTCTTCTGGATGAGTGAAGCATCACTGCACGACCTTCTCGGCGCCCGAGGCGTTTTTCACAAACTTCTGTCAGCATGTCAAAGTTCTGCCCATGCGTCTCATCTTTTCTTGAAGCATGCACTAAACGACTCTACATTGATGTTGTATTAGTCAAGAGTAGAAAAACACCGACTTTTGTAAGCGACGACATTATTAACATGTTATCTTTTCAAGCACTTTGGCACCTTGTGAGTTCCTCTCTAAATTTCTCCTCACTTAGGTGTAAGTGATGTCTGTAGTAACCCTGCCCTGGTAGGTAACGCTCCTGAATCAGTGTCCCTCCCTGACCCTCCTGTTGCGTTTTGAATCCCTTCCCATGATTCCACCCCATCCTCACACTAATTACTAACACACTCGGTTGTTGTGCTTGTTTTTTTCATTCTTTAACCATTGTGAGTTGGCATTAGCATCTGTATTGTTTCTGTATGTTGAAGCATCTGAATTTGGTTTGTTCTCCAAATTAAACCCTGATTTGACATGTTGTCTGATGGAGTCTTTTCCCGCTGAGGGTGGAAAAGACCGACCACACTCGTTCTGTCATGCCATTGGTGGAGCCCGGTGTCAGTCATTGCTGTGCCATCCCTTGGGCCCTATGAAACGTTTTATTTTGATGTTTGAAATTTTTTTTTCATTCTTCTGGATTCATTCCCCCTCCCATTTTAATGGTTAAATTAAATCATGAAACTTAAAAAAAAAAAAAAAAAAAAAAAAGTTTAGCAAGTTACTTTAATACCACATAGTTATATATGCCCCCCCCCCCCCCAATTCTGTTTCATTTTCATTTTTCTAGATTCTGTTTAAATGGTTTAATTGTATTAATAATAATGATTAAATATATATATATATATATATATGGGAACTTTTGATTTCCTTTTTTCACTGAAATTTTCAATGTTTCTAGATTCATGGTTTATCATGAATGTTTACAAATAAATGCAATTAAAATTACTTTGCTGCAAGTGCTGCACAACAGAGGTTTACTGTATAAATTGAAACATGGGGAGGGGGGGGAATTTATTCCTTATAATAATTATTATTTTTATTACTTTACTATTTTACAGTAGAACATAATGTATTTGTCACAATTTCTAGTTAAACCATACTTATTTTCACCGGGTTGTCACGGAGACCTGAATTTGTGTATGGTTTGACGATGAAAAGGTAAAAGGCTTTTGAAGTTATACTGTAAATACCTAAATTATTATTTTTTGACTGGATGATTCAGGCTGTTTTCCGCATCGTGTAAATCATAGGGTCCTGTGTCCCCTCAGTTTGTGACCGTGTGATTTGATTGGCTGAGGACCCAGCTGTTGGTTTTACAATTGAAATGATTTTTTTCCGTGCATGAAAAGTAACTCTCCCTCCTTCTTTTGGTGCTTTACAGAAGGATGCCAACCCCCCAGAGGAGTGCAAACAGCAGTGATGGCGGCGCCCGCCTCCTTCAGGATCCCCTACACTGTAACGGCTTCAAACAAACATAGTTACTTACCGCCTTACAATGTTTTGTATTTTTCTTGGTAGAAATAATTGAAAAATAAATAAAAGGGTTTCAAGATTTTTGTTACAAAAAAAGAAAAACAACTCCTAATGGGAGCCGTTGCTCATGACGCATAGTATTTTACTAGACCGGTTTCTTTCTTTCGTTTTCCTTTTCTCTCTGTGTACATGGTTAGAATGCAGAAAATCCCTCAAAGCATGACACTTGTTTCTTCACTGCTAAACTAGTTGGGTTCTCGTGAAGTCTTTTGTATTGCTCTTAGACAACAGCTGTGGAAAGACTGTCCAGTTTACAGGAAAAGTGATTCCTTTACGCTCTGAGCAACCAAAGCAGAGGCACGAGACGTCTGTCTCGACAGGGTGGCACAAACGTGTTCATTCATTCAGTTCAAACTCTCGTGTGTAATCAGGCCAAATCAGTTCTCGGTTAAAACATTCCCACTATTTCCGCTTAAGGTTCAAAGACTTCAAAGTTGCAAACTGTGTTTTGTTGTTGGTGACTGTACATTCCTCATCGTTCTTCAGTAGACGCTCTGCTGCATGACTTTTTTTTTTCTTTTCTTTTTCTTCTATGAGCACTTTGTACTGTGTCATGTGTTGGCAGCGTCTCTTTCCAACGTCGATTAGACCAAGCGCTTAACGTTACGCTGGCTTGCCGTTATTCAGGTGGGTTCTCTGCTCCATGCATCTCTCCAGAATGCAGTTACAATGATCCCAACGGCCTCATTGTAGGATTAGACTTAGTATGCGAGAACCTGATTGGAGGAGCCAGTTATAGTTGGTCTCTGGTTTGTTTCTGAGCTCGGCCCTGAGTGATGTTTGTTGAGGAGTCTGTGGTGACACGCCACCCTCTGTTTGGCAGGCCTATCACTGTGAAAGGGTGCGACCGTCTGTGTGTGTGATTGTGTGTGTGTGCGCACTCAGAGGAAGGTCTTCGTCTCCTCTCACTCGTAGCGCAGCCCAGCAGGTCTGAAGCAGATAGAGCAATATTTTCACACCGAATCCCAAACGCCGCAGTATCCCGTGTCTCGTAGCCCCGGCTCTGTGCACATGTCTAGCTCAGACGTGTGGATCGTCGATTAGCAGCGGGGGTCTTTCTGGGTCCCCTCAGCAGCTGTTGTCAAAGCAAAATGCCATGCTACAAAATACTAATGTACTCAATAACTGTACGTGGATGTATATTCATGAAAAATAAATTGGTAAAATGTGCAAGCCTTTGTCTGTCTGTTTCTTTTCATGTATAAATCCTGAAGTTATTACGTGAAATCTCTATAATGTGGCATCTTTAAGTTCAACTGTAATTGTCAATGTCATGATGGTCTGTGGCAATTTTTGTAAATATTTGTAATCATTCATTGACTCCACTAGGTGGCAGCGTTGAGTTTAAATTCCCTTAAGTTAAGTTTGACCACACAAAATTATCAAGTTTGATGTGCAGTCATTTAAGTGATCAAATGGGCCTATTAAAAACTGCTCCGTAACCCATAATAAACCATATTTACCTTATGTTGCTAGAAAGATAATCTCACTTGTTTTAAATCTGTAATGGATGAGAAAAAAACCTAAGACTTAATGCAGGAAAAACGTATTGCACTTATCTTTAATTGCTTTATTTTTCAATTCAGTCTTATGATAGGAGGTTGAAGATGCTTATTTGAATCAAACATTACAGTTGTTTATTAGGACACTTTTATATCTACAGTGTAAAACAAGTTTCTGCCTTAAATTCAGTGCAATCAACTTGGATATTTAAGTAATTTCAACTTAAACTACATTACACTGATTTAAAAAGAGTTGAATCTTGTATTACTTAAAGTTGAAAGTTGCTTAACTTATTTTGATGAGTTAAGGCAATGTAAAAAACCCTTTGTAACCTAATGATCATATTTTTTTTTAACAGTAAGGTTTAAATGTTAAAATATTTAAATTGAAGTATTTCTTTGCTTTATTACATGCTTTATTAATAAAATGCTCTTTTTTAGTCATTTAATAGAGCTGTTTTAATCAGAAAATTCTCATTTTAATTTAATTTTTCGGTATTACTATACCGTGTTAATTGAATATTTAAACGCATATTAGTTTATTTAATCGCTATACATTAATTTTACATGATGCTGCTGTCATTTACATTTATTAATTTAGCAGACGCTTTTATCCAAAGCGACTTAGAAATGAGAACAAGAAGCAGTTAAACTAACAATATTTATGTCACATTTTAGGCATTTAAGATATCTCTTTCAAAATGTTCGTTTTTGAATGTTCGCATTAAATTACATAATGCAACATAATTAAGATTACGATTCCCACAAATGTTGCCTAGGAAGACACCTCGGTTGGTTTTTGAGACGGTCCATGGTGAACTCGATTGTGTGTGTGAGCGCGCGCGCGCGTGCTGATGTTGCCGAGTTGAGCGCGCGTGCTTCACTCATGCAGTGGGCGGTCCGCGCGTGAAAGAAAACCCCCGTGCGCGCTCTGTCCCGATCATCACAGTCCTCGCAGACCCGGGACATCCATCCGTTCGCCTACCTAGGCTACAGCCCCAGTCCCAGTCCCAATCCCAACCCAGCCCCAGTCCCTCACAGGCTCGTTTCATGCGCGATCTGACGAGATGCTGGAGTCCGGTGGCGGCGCGCGCGTGCTGAAGGAGGGCGCGCTGGAGAAGCGCAGTGACGGGCTGTTGCAGCTGTGGAAAAAGAAGCGCTGCGTGCTGACCGAGGACGGGCTGATGCTTCACCCACACAAACACCATCACCACCACCCAAACGACACCGGCTGCAAGGTGAAGGAGCTGCACTTCGCCAACATGAAGACCGTGGACTGCGTGGAGCGCAAGGGGAAGTACGTGTACTTCACGGTGGTGATGTCCGAGGGCCGAGAGATCGACTTCAGGTGCCCGCAGGACGAGGGCTGGAACGCGGAGATCACGCTCCAGATGGTCCAGTACAAGAACCGCCAGGCGATCCTGGCCGTGAAGTCCAGCCGGCAGAAGCAGCAGCAGCTGCTGATGGTCTCCTCGCAGAAGATGCTCCGAAACGCGCAGTAGGACGCGTGAGACCCGCGGAGCCTCTCCGGAGTGCGCGAGAGCAAGGGACGCTCCCGCGTGGAAGCGCGTTGAAGGAGCTCGGAGCTCGCGGGCGTCGATTCGGTGTCACCTTGTGCACTTGGACGCGCGCGCAGACGCTCTTCATGCATTGAAAGACATCACAGCTGAATTAATTATAATCATATACCAGACGGGAATATCACCTCGGAGACTGTAGGGGGGCTGGGGCAAGTTGTCACATTGAGGTTTATTGTCTAGTGGGTATGCGTGTTGGTTTCAAACATCTAGTCTTGAAATGGGATCAGTTTCGTGAATTCTGCCCTCCAAATAAGGACTGTATTATGATTTTATCTGTAAACTCAGACTGGGATATATTAAGATGAGAGGGAGCCATATAATGAAGGTATATTTGAGATTGTATTCTCCAAAAATGCCAAGGCGGGGCAAGTTGTCACACGATGTAATGAATTAAAATCCATGTTGGTAAATGTTTTTTTGCTCTTTGAATTGATGTTTCAGAATTATTTTATTTAACTAAATTTAGTGTCAACAAAATTAAAGGTTACCACTGTGACAACATGCCCCAATTAACTGTATTTTCTTTTTTGGGGCTGTAATGGTGTAAATGTTCATTTTAAATGTTCAAATGCTCACTTTAAAGTCTGTATTTATACAGAAACTGCCTGAAAATACCTGGAGTGAAAGGTGTGACTGTGACAACTAACCCCGGTCTCTCTTATACGTAAGTTTATGGGTTGTAAATGTGGAATGCCTTTAGTGCATCACGGTTCGTCATCACTTTCCACTTCAGCGCGGTTTCATTTGTCAGTCTTGTGCGGCTCTGGACGTGGAATCAATATCTTCCAGGAGACCTGAGAGGCCAATTTGTCACGGTCCAGATCGCAGTCTGCATGTGTGTGTGTGCAGGGGTTTTAAAGAGACCACCTGAGTGTCACACACGCAGTGGACGTTCACTGGAAAACTCCTGAAACCCAGTGATCCTCTCAGATCCTCCACTAGATCTGTATTGATCTCTGATGCTTGACCAGTAGAGATGCTCTCAGCGTTTGAAATCACTTCTGCATTTGATTATATATTTATTTGTACATATATTTTGTAACTTGTCATTTGCATATCTGAATGTTGGGTTATGTCTCTTAAGGTACATTTACTGTACAGATGCATTTTAAGAATCTCAGAATAAGCTTTTGATTACTTTTTTTATTATTCATGTAACTGGTTTGGATGAAAGATTCACATTTGACCAATGCTGGTTTTGAAGATACGTTGTCGGTTCGCTTTGTTGTTTTTCAAACCAAAGAAAGTACTTCATTTTATTGGGTGGATCATGTTGACATGACGTAACTCATACTCTGTTAAGGTTCGTTCATTTGAACTATGAACGTTGACTGTGTCATTGACCTCAGTCAGTGTGTAGACGCCATATTTAATGCAGTGATTGATGTGCAGTTTTCCATTTTGTTCCACTGGAAAAACACTGGGAAAAGTCTCAAATGTCTTCTCTTCATTCCCGCCGAACTAAATGTGGCCTCCATCCTGACTGAGGATGTTGATCTGTGTATTCCGATCAATAGTGCATTACATAAACCGTCTCAGTTGAATGCACAGAGACAGAACTGAACTGGATATTGTTGATTCATCAGATGATCGGCTGTCGAGTCCTGCGTGACAATGACATTTTCTGATGGAACGGCATTGTTCCTTAAGCTGATGTGAATGCCACTTTCATACCTTTGAAATATACATTCCATTTCAAATGAATGTTGCATCTTTGTCTTTGCTTTGTTCTGTGATTTTTTGGGGGATTTCATGGTACAGAAAGAACAAATGGCAATCGGCCAGAAACATTACGCACGTGCAAATGTCAACACAACAAAGCTAACTCAAACTATCCCAGCGAGCAATTTTGCGTTTACAGTTTTTTACAATCGCTATGACAATTTTTTCAATACTTTTAACAAATTTCCTAAACTCTTAACGCACCAACACACCTACAACACACAATTGGCAAAACAGTTAATTTCATGCTCAAAATCACACATTGTAAACTAAACTCCAATACTAATTTTCAAAATACAATAATACACTATCAACAATACACTATGTCTACCACAACAATGCAAACGTCAAATAATTTTTCAAAACACTAACATAGTTCTTGTCCAACATTAAGATTTAGTCAATCATAGCACAATGTCATAAAAACACTAACATCAAATGGAATTACAGAAACTGCATTATTATATATGTGTCAGGTCTGCCCTTATTCAAAGTACAGTATATTATATTGATCATAGATTGTGTTTTGCACTGCAGTTTCTTTTGAATACTCTCTTCATTTTTGTTTTGTTGGGTTTAGGTCTTTTGCTGCAGAAATTCAATAAAAAAGACCCATCTCAGAGTGCTTTATAATGTACGGTTACTGTAACGAAAAAACGAAGACAGAGACAGAATTGCTGCAATAAATAAAATAAATAAAAATAAATGTATATATTTGCATAATTCAATCAGTTGTTTCTCAGTAACAATAGAATAAAATACAGGGGATGTATTTGTGTTTCAATTCACAACATAAACAGCTGTTTACTTGACTTTAGCCTGGGTTAGGTTTAGAACATGGTGTTATCTGTTCTGACATACAGTGTTAAAGCATTGGTAAATTTGCCAGTAAAAATACATTGTTTTGGTCTTGTTTGAGCTTGTGTGTAAAAAAAGTTCAAGCATTTTAAATTTGTGTTAATTGTATACATTTATTGTGTTAAAACAACAAGAAATGTGTTAATAGTATAGCTTACACAGACCGATGTAGTGCTAACTGTGTTAAGAGTTTAGGAAATTTGTTATAAGTATTGAAAAAATTGTCATAGCGATTGTAAAAAACTGTAAAAGACATCTAATAGCTGTCCCAACAGCCCAGACGTCTAGGCTAAAAAAAGGCAACATTTGGGCTGTCAGTAAACATTTAATAGACCATATCCTGAGAATAGAGTCATCAATTAGATAAAGAAATAAAATGAGTGAAGAAATGAAACCAAACACCTTGTAATCACTGTTTACTTTGCTTACATGATGGAATATCATACTTTTTTTACATATTTTCACATACATATTTTGGACATGGTTACAAAAGACATGTAACCAAATTCAAGGTTATTTTGGCTAGAAGTGTGTTACTCATAGTTTCATATTTCATATTTCGGGTCTATAGTTAACCTAGACGGTGACATGACGGCTATTGCTTGCTGGGTTGCTTCTTCAAACTCTCGCTCTGCCTCGACCTAAAAATGAGTCGTAGAAGAAGATGCTGAGAATGCAAATCATATTTGCATTGCATTATGAATCTCATTCATTGCACAGCGTTTGCAATCACATGCTCATGTTTCAGGCCTTATGGTTCACGTTTCCAGTGTGTCTCGTGTCTCCTGCCGTCAGATCACTCGTCTGTCTTCCTGAGCTATAAGTGGAAGCCGTTTCCTTGAATAATATTTCACTGTCAGAGCTGTCAGTAAGACGAAGTGTTGGCCACGCATCTACGCCTCCGAACGCACCCGGAGAAGCCGTCCAACTTAATTCAAACCCGAACGCTAAATCAGAACGAGCACTCGATGCAGGACCACCGTGTGTGTTACTGGATATACATGACCTTTGTAGACGTGAAGGACGGCTTCATTACATCACACTACTGTACTTCAGTGTCATAGTTCCTGTGTGGATTTGGGATGTGATCAGAAAGTGTGAGTGGAAAGACCATGCATGTGTGTGTCTTTCAGTGCATGGCTGAGATTCTTTCAAAGGCCTTGCAGGGCATTATGGGGGAGAGTGTGTAAAAATGGCAGACTACCTCATTCTCTGCCCAATGCGCACACACACCCCGATTATCTATTTTTACGCCTGTACACCTCTGTGTAATCTGAGATGTGTTCCAGGAATGTCACTCTTATAGACGCTGATCTCATGTGTTTTACGAACCACATCCGTTTGTCACAGTATCATAAATGGCATTTATTGCACCATATGGCTTTCAAAGGGAAACAGGCCTGTTACAAAAATTGCATTTCTGGACCACAAACCAGGTTATTGTTTGTTTCTCTGGAAATGGACATTTACACTTCCTCTTGAATACGTTTTCATCCACAATCAGTTCCTAAAACGATCAAACATCCATAAACTGCTGGAACCACGTTAGATTATGACATCATTGCACCAGAAATCACGGGCTCATTGTTGGAGTTTGTAGTTTGGCTGGAGCTTCAGCAGTGTTTCTGCTACAAAATCATTGTAATTTTCTAAATGCCAGTTAATCGGTGTAATCATTCACTCCTTTCGGCAGTCGTGTGGAATTAAACGAAAGCTAATTATCAAAGCAGAAGCTGTAGGATGGAGAGATGTGCTGAAAACAAGCCAATGACAGAGCCGGAGGGCGACAGTGAAACCTCAGCATCTGTTTCACATGCTTTATATATGTGTTTGTCATTTTTTGTCATTGTGTTTGTATCTTCTAAGGCAGCATCCAGCATCCTTACTGAAACCTATAGTGCTCCTTTTTCGAAACACACCAGCAAAGCAACTCCCAAACGATTCAGTCTGATGAATCAGTTTCAGTATAAGCTAATGACATGATACACTACAAGTATATGAAGCATAAAATCATAAAGCATAAAACAAACTAATAAAAATGAAGACACATATGAGACATATATTGGTTAAAAGTGCATTTCAATTTTGTTTTGGAAATAAAACAGGCAGTTTGGAACAGTTATAATTTGCTTTTAATCTCAAGATACTTTTTGGGGCAAACTGTTACAAACCCGTGTGAATGTCAGCTGATGATAATGATTGTCATATTAACCAAGTGAAACCCCCCAGCTAGTTAGATATTTGCTATTAAAAGGATATTTGTTATTAACTTCATGGCTGTTGAAAGCGCTGACAAAGACACATCGGGTGTGTTGTCTTCCAGTCAGCTGCCTGTCAGATGATGAACAAAGTTAATAAATAGTGTCTGGTAGGCTATTTTAAAAGCTGATAAAAAGATTTGACTGAGGGAGAGAAATGTACGTTTCTTTAATCACAAGCACAACGTTTAAACAATATGATGAAAATATGTTAATGACTTTAATGTTCTTTGATTAAATAGCATTTTATAGAAATGAAACATTTTTGGAAAAGAGATGTAAATGAAGTCGGTCACTGCCTGTATTGGCTGCGTCAGGTGCAAAACTAATATAAAGTAGCCTAATAAACAACCTTAATGTGTGCTAGCATTTGATTCCGTTTGAAGGGCCATATTATAGTATGCAATGATGTCACTGCATGTGACGTAAAAGGAACCGATAAATCGATCATTTTACCCGGTTCATTGAGTAGAATTGTTTGAAGAAACCGGTTTGCGGAAATGAATCACATTTTCAATAATCGAATCATTACAGATTAGTTGAAGTTAATCGGTCTCGATTCGACTGAATGAACCGTTTCAAAAAACCGAGGTCAATCGCTTTTTTTGGCAATCGCATTGCCGTGAATATTACCTGTAACTGTAACCAGTTGTGCCAGTGACTAATGTAAATATCAAATATGTTGACGCAACATTTCGGTTGAATTGGGAGTGTATCCATCAACTGCAGAGCATCACGCGCAAAGTAGCCTACAATACAAAAAACAAAAAAAACCCGGAAGCTCTCGTGGACGTCACTATCTAAAACCGTCACTTGACACACGGTCTAAACAAGCAACAAACACACACACTTATGTTCAGTTTGGAGTAATTACAGCACTCAAGATGCGGTTGTGAGTTTTGAATGATAAACGAACTGTAGGCCTATAACGTTTTTCAGACTTAAGTTCGTGAAAACAAACAAAACATTGAAGCTAGTATTTTTGTTAATGCACTTTTATATTAATGGTAAAGTAATATTAATATAATACTGTCTTAATGTTCCTTTAAAGGGCTAGTTCACCCCAAAACGTCCCTATTTTTCCCCTTAGGGAAGTCAATTGACTCATTAATGAGGCCCTGGTCCTGTTTGGTTCTTCAAAATATCTTATTTTGCAGAAGACAGAAATTCATACAGGTTTGGAACAACTTGAGGGTGAGTAGATGATGACAGAATTTTCATTTTTGGGTGAACTATCCCTTTAAGATTATTCCTTTAATGTAATATATCAGATGTGTTATCAAAATACTTATGTGATATTTTCAGAAGTAGCCTACTATGAAATATTCTAGCTGAACAGTTGAACAGCTAACTTTAAATATCCTGTCATAACACTTGACTTTGGCCCTTTTGTCAGTTGTGGATGAGTGATCTCTGGAACAGAGGGCCCTTTCTCTCTCTCTCTCTCTCTCTCTCTCTCTCTCTCTCTCTCTCTCTCTCTCTCTCTCTCTCTCTCTCTCTCTCTCTCTCTCTCTCTCTCTCTCTCTCTCTCTCTCTCTCTCTCTCTCTCCTCCAGCTTGCACCTGTTCCTGTTCACCCTGAAGCCAGTCACACCAGTCTTCATTAGCACAGCTGCTGCCGCCCCTCAGTCCACAGACAGGAAGTCAGATTAGATACAGAATGTCACCTTGCCCATATCAAGCGCTGGCGACCAGAATAAGACACATGATCATGCTGGTGATTTACATCAGTGAGTGAGCAAACACTGCAGAAAATACTGTCTTATCTAGGAGTAAAAACAGGCTTCACTTAGAGGAATATGCATCTAACACTTTACTTGAGGCCTATGTATAATACATTATTTTCATAAATAATTATAAAAATGCATTATATTTGCAGATTCTGAAAATGGTTGTTTGTCATGTTTTTAAATGCATTAGAATGTATGTGTAACAATGAATAGACAAGTAGCACTTTAAATTTGTTAATATTAGTTAACTACACAACATGATCTAACAATGAACAACACATTAATTAATCTTAGTTCATCTTAAAGGACAAGTTCGGTATTTTACACTTAAAGCCCTGTTTTAAGGTTGTTTCTGATTAAATAGAACGGTTAAGATTGAAATTTGGACAAATGCTGCAGTCCCGAGAATTTTCGGTTTCTGTGTTAGCACAAGATTCTGTGTAATCTCAAGATTTACTAATGCATTTTTAAGATACTCTACAGTTGTATTAACATTAGTTAATATGTTAAAATGTCTGGACCACTATCGCCAAATACGATTGACAATTAGCATAAAGTTAGGATTGGGGGTGTGGTTCTGTTCTGGGCAAGAACTCTGCGCATTAATGCAGCCTAGCATGGATAAGAGCAGGGAGAGCAGCAATAACCCCCCTTAGGGGAAACAGAACTGAATTAGCATGAATGTTTTTATTCTGATTCAAGGGGAATAAGAATGCCAAATCCTCCTGACTGACGAGAGGAGGATCTGGGGATGGAGGAGGGTAATTATCTCCTGAGAAACACGATAGCTGCTGATAATAGAGAGTCTAAAGGCTGATTTATACTTCTGCGTCGGACCTACGCCGGAGCCTCTACGCTATACACTACGCGTTGGTTTTCATTTATACTTCTGCGTTGTTGTCTGCGTTGACGCACAATTACGCATGCAGAGGGAGCATGTGAAATCCGAGGGAGGGGTTCTAGCAGACCAATCACAGCGCTTGTGTCCGCGTAGAATTGACGCGTTGTTACATTTTTGGAGAGGTGCACGTCAGGGTACGCCGAAGGATATGTGCGCTATGCACAGCCTACGACGTAGCTACTGCGTAAGTTCGACACAGAAGTGTAAATTGGGCTTGAGTCCCTCCCCTACGCTTCCGGCTCATGGGACCTTAATTTCGGAAAAAATATCTCGCACTATGGACGTAACCAAGCTCGTGTGTGTGCAGTCTGGTACAAAACACACAGGCATGACAGCGTAACGTTACGATTATTACGTTAGACTATGGAAAAAATGACAGACGTTAGCTTCAGTAAAGTTAGCTTCATTCATTGAGAGAAAAGGTATGACGTCACATGCGCGCCTTTTGGGTTTGTAGTCTTTGTAATTACATATTTTCACAGTCTTATACCTCAACAGTTTTACATCAAACTGCGACTTTCTTGACTTTAAAATGTATCTTTTAAATTGACAAACATCATATGTGTAATTCAGTGCACAATTCAAACAGGATCCAAATATTTGTTGTCTCTCGCCATTGACTACCATACAATATTTTTCCGAAATAAGGTCCCGTGGTCCACCGGAAGGGGAGGGACTTAGGCTCTGAAAGAGCTTATAGACCGGATGTAGCCCCGCCCCCTTTCAGCACTGCGCTCGTTGTCTTTTGTCTTCCGGTCTGTATTTTCACAGCGATCTTGTCTATTTATGAATGAACGGCTCGTTTTAAACATTACAATCCTCATGATAATTTTCGTTAACTGTACATTAAGTAAATCCAATTCAAAAGCTAATTACTCCTGGACAGTGTAACGGTCACTTTGTGTTTTATGGCAATCTGAGTTCAAATGAGAACTGCGCATGTGCGTAGAGTGTCCGTTAGTATTTGACAAGTGAGGAGAGGAGATAACCGCTCTGCCGACTCTTTGTATTCTTTATTTTATTTCCTTTTATATTGTGACCAGAGTTGGATGTTTGTTTGTATACTTTTACTCACTCGATCCCCATGTATGCGGACGAGTGCGAAGTTTAAGTACTTTTATTAAACGCGGGGAAAATACGCCACCTCTCGTCTCTCGTGAATTTCTTCCTCCGACTCCTATTGGTTTTCTCTGGGCAACATCCTAACTTTTGCGTGACAAAGTGGCGCCCGAACAGTGTGGATCTACCAAGGTTATCTAATTTTCTCTTCTCTCCCGACGGGTTATCGTCTGACATGTTCGTGCTACAGTGGTGTATCCAGGCAAGTCAAGTGGCATTGTAACCGTGGTGGCCGTGCGGCGTCCGTTGGATGGATCTGTGATTGCGTTTCGTGGATTTCCTGCTGTTTAAAAGAAAAACAAAAGAAGAAGATTTGTTCGAGCTCGATCGGATTTTCAAGTACACGGAGTGCAGGTGACATTTGATGTTTTGTTTCGTTTAGTTGGATTGATTTTTTTTTCTCCCGACTGGACGGACAGTGTATTGTTCTATTACGAAAAACATTGACAAAAGAGAAATAAGAAGGAAAAGGACACTTGGAAGATTTACCTTAATTTTTTTTTTGTTGTTGAAAAGAAAAACAACGAACATTTATTTTGCATTTTTTTGCTGTATTGGACATTTCTGAAGTGACGCACAAGACTGTTGGTCACTGTTTTTCGTTCATTTCACATCACGTGTCCTGAAAAGCGCGAAAAGGAGAACTGTTTCTGAGGAAAAATATATTGTTGGACTTTATTTCAGTTTAAGTATTGTATTTTGTGCATTTTCTCTCAGTTAAATTGTTTATAGTGTTTGAACAGAGACTGTAAGTGTGCTCCTGATTATTTCTTCAGGAAACAAACTTTGATGTGCTGTTTATGTGCTTAATTACTGATTGATTCATTGTAATCTGTGCATCTGCATATTTTGTTTAGTTTTCTGACAATATTTTTGTGATTTTCTGTTATACAAGATGACTGAAAATCGTAACCTACTTGATTTACTGACATGTTCTGACTATTCACCAAGACAGAGTATATCTCGGGGAGAGGATGAAGACTTACGGTCTCAGGTTCAGTTCCTGCATGACGAGGTTGCTGTTTTGCAGCGGTGTCTCCGTGACTCACTGGACCTGCAAAGGACAGTGATTGACTGCATGAGTCCAGATGAAGGTACCGTTCCTGTTGTGTCACGGCCGAAATCTTCTCCTTTAGCCTCATCTACCCCATATGTTCGAGGACAGGCTCCAGTGGGAGATTTAAGGTCAGCTTTTGCTAATGTGCCTCATGTGTGTGCGCCTATGGTGACTCAACCAGCCTCGACTGATTTGTCTGCTACGTCCAGGGTCTTAGCCTCTGTCCTCCATCAATCAGGTCTTGAACCTCTAATATTTGATGGTGAAGGAAAGACGAGTCCAGAGGATTGGCTTCAGTCTGTCGACATATACAGGACTTCACTAGACCTTACTGATTGCCAGATGTTAGTTGAACTCCCCCGTTTTCTGTCCAAGGAGCCAAAGAAGTGGTTTAATGTCCTGAGCTCCCATCTTTCCACATGGACCCAGTTTTGTGAGCTGTTTAGGAAAGTTTTTCTGCCATCTGATAATCAGGAGCGCATTATGAGAGGTATCCTGGACCGGGTTCAGAGGCCAGATTAACCTTTGCCTACGTTTGTCGCCCACATGCTGAGTGAATTTCGAAAATTGAGAACTCCGCCTCCTCAGCTGGAGCAAATTGAGCTAATAGGCAAGCATGCTGTGGAGAAATACAGGGTAGCGCTCTATGGTACTGCGGTAACGTCTGTGATGGAACTTCTCTTACGTGCGCATGAGCTGCATTCAGTCTTGGGTCCGTGTAGTCGTTATGCACCCCATGTGCCGCAGTCATTTCCTGTAGCAAGGGAAGTTCACTGTTTCAAGTGTTTGACACCGGGGTATACTTCCCGTAACTGTCCATCCTGTAGACTTCGGAATAATCTGGATGTGCGCTCTGGTTCGCCCAATCAGCAGGCTGAACATACTACAGTGACGCAGAGTTCAGAACACCCGAGTAGTGTGTCGTATACAGCGGCTGCGGACCTGGGTGCCTCAGTTAGGCCCAGGTCGGGAAACTTCAGAGGGGGGAGGACGTTTCAGAGAGGCAATCCTCCCCCAAGACAGTAATTGAGCCTTACTTGCCTGATTCATCCCTGTACACTCAGCTTGCTCTTGGTCATGTAGAAGACCTCACATCCTCTTCTTATTGGAACACACCTTTCCGTGTTCAGGTCAATTTTCATGGCCAGGTACTTGAAGCTACCCTGGATACGGGTGCTTCCGTTTCAGCAGTGCGAGGGGATGTTTCAAAATTTGTTCCAGGGGGGACTTTCAAAATAACAGCTTGGACTGCGCCTCCTTTACAGCTTGCCGATGGGGCTATGTGTTGTCCATCGGGGTTAGCTTGGCTACAGTTTGGTTTCATGGGCCAACGCTTTTACCATCGTTTTGCAGTCATCCAAAACCTTTCAGCGCCGCTTGTCTTAGGCATGGATTTTATGATGAGAGCCTCTGTCGTGATTCGGGTTCCTTCCAGAACAGTTGTCCTGGGTGATGTGCCAAGAGGCCTCAGTTGAGCTGGAGGGAGTTGACTTAATGACGCCAAGTCACAGTATACTTAGTGTTGAATCCAGTTCTTCTAGTTTGGCCACAAAAGTTGATGAGGCTGCTCTAAATGATGGAGAAAAAATTAAGCTTTCTGAGTTATTGAGGTCCTTTCCTGATTTATTTGATGGACATCTAGGTCATACATCCATGGTTGAGCACAAAATTGACACAGAACAGGCCAGACCTGTCCATCTTCCTCCATACCGTACATCACCTGCGAAGAAAGAGTTAATTGGGAGGCAAATCGACATGATGTTGGCGGAAGGCATTGTGGAACCAGCGTCGGGGCCATGGGCTGCCTTCCGGCGAACCAAGGTTTTGCGTAGATTATCGAGGTTTGAATCGCTTTACGGTGAAAGACTCGTACCCACTTCCGAGAATAGACGAGTCCCTTGATTTTCTGGGAAGAGGAAACTTCGTGTCCACAATTGACTTAGCCAGGGGCTATTGGCAGGTGGCCATGGAGGAATCGTCAAGGCCAAAGACCGCTTGTATTTCTCACCGTTATACCAGTTCCGTGTTCTACCTTTTGGCCTGTGTAATGCCCCAGCCACTTTTCAGAGGCTCATGAACACTGTGCTGGCGGGCCTTATCTACAAGTCATGCGCAGTGTATCTAGACGATATTGTAGTCGCATCGCCCACGTTTGAGCAACACCTGATAGACCTGGAGGAGGTCCTGGCAAGGCTCAAGTCTGCTGGTCTGTCGATCAAGTTGGAAAAGTGTCAGTTCTGTAGGGAGGAACTTACCTTCTTGGGGTATCGAGTCACCAAAGATGGTGTCCTACCAAATGAGGACAAAGTGAAGGCGGTGGTTGACTTTATTACTCCAGCGAATGCTATGCAGGTGAGACAGTTCTTGGGCCTGACTAGTTACTACCGGCGATTCATTCACGAATATGCACGACATGCTGAACCTCTTTTTGCACTTACAAGAGCCAACGTTCCTTTTGTGTGGACACAAGATTGCCAAAATGCTTTTGATTTTCTCAAAAGTAAATTGACGTCTGCGCCTATTCTGAGATTTCCACAGTTTTCACTTCCATTCTTCGTTCATGTTGATGCGTGTGATGTCGGTCTGGGAGCTGCTTTGATGCAGAGGGATGAAGAAGGTAGAGACTGTGCAATTGCCTATGCCAGCCGTGCTTTGCACAAGTCTGAACGCCCTTACTCTACCCCCGAGAAGGAATGCCTAGCGATTATTTGGGCGCTTGAGTATTTCAGACCATACATTGAGGGACTCCACGTCACAGTTTTTTCCGACCACAGCAGTCTGAAGTGGTTGATGTCACGACCAAACCCCACTGGAAGGTTGGCTCGGTGGTCACTTCGGTTGCAGGACTTTGATTTTGAAATTATCCATAAACCTGGGGTGTCCAACAGCGTTCCTGATAGTTTGTCTAGAAACCCCTTACCTACCTGTGGTCGGCCCCTTGACATTCTTCCTGATCGCGCTGTTCTTGGGAGTCTGAACTTGCGTTCCTTGCCTTCGGTGTTGTTTACGGACAGGGATCACTTGAGAAGTTTACAGCTGGACGATCCGGACATTGGGAAGCTGCTCAGGGTATTGGAGGATGGTAAGAGTTTGTCTCCAGAGGAGGATCCCATGTGTGCTGTTCTTGATGGTCTTCTGTATCACAAGGACCCAAAATCTTCCTGTACATTGCATCCCATGAAACAGTTTAAGCTTTATGCTCCTCAGACTGTCAGGAGGTCTCTGTTGGAGTATTTTCATGATCATCCAACTGCAGGTCATTTGGGTGTGACTAAGACGGTGGCGAGGCTTAAACAGAGATTTTTCTGGCCTAACATGGTGTCGGATGTGAAGAAGTATGTGGGTTCGTGCGTTGTCTGCCAATTCACGAAGCCGCCCCAGAGAAAGCCTGGTGGTCTCATGGTTCCAATCCGTCCCCAGTTTCCCTGGGAGTACACAGGGGTGGACTTTGTGGGCCCTCTACCTTGGACGCCGAGTGGTAATGCGTACATCCTTGTGTTCGTGGATTACTTTTCAAAGTGGATCGAAGTTTGTGCTGTGAGGGAAGCTACTGCTCTTGTTGCTGCCAGTAAGCTGCTCAGTGAAGTTTTTTCTCGACATGGTGCCCCAAAGTATTTGATATCGGACAGGGGTTCTGCGTTTATGAGTGATCTCTTCAAACACACAGTTTCTGCCTTGGGTACTGAGCACAGACTTACAACAGCCTACCACCCTCAGACCAATGCCACTGAGAGAGTGAACCGGACGCTGAAAACAGCCATTAGAGCATATATTGGGACTAAGCATACTTCTTGGGATCGCTTTCTTCCCCACATTTGTTTTGCCCTAAGGACCGCTCAACATGAGAGTACAGGACTGAGTCCGTCAATGGTGCTGTATGGCCGAGAACTGGACCAGCCCTTGGATCTGATTTCTCAACCTGATTCGCTTGGAGTGGAAGATCCAGGTGTGACTTCGTTGGATGCCCTGAAGCATTCGCTCCAGGAGGCTTCTGATCACGTCAGGTCTTTTCTAGAAGTGAGTCACTCTAAGAAAAAGCGCTACTATGACAAGAGGCGTCGTCTTGTTTCCTTCTCTGTGAATGATCTGGTGCGGATCAAGACTCATCCACGTTCTGACGCACTTAGGAACTTAACTGCAAAACTCGCGCCTTTGTATACAGGTCCTTACTGTGTCACTCAGAAGTTGTCTGATGTAAATTATAGACTTACTGATGTGAGTACGGGGGTGGATGCTGGGGTGTTTCATGTGGTGAACATGGAACCCTTCCGTACGTGGGGTTCTGGAAATGTGGCAGCGGTTGTGCCTGTGGATCCACCTCCGGAAGTTGCTGAGGACAGTACCTTGTTGGCTGACGGGGGGTCCTGTCATGAAAGTCCTGGTGTGACGTCCTGTGACTATTCAACGGATGATGTCTCTGATCTCTTGGAGTCTGATGTCAGAGTTTCTCTGTCTGATTTATTTGAAGATGTCGATGGAGAGGGAATGAGTGAGTCTGGGGATCCTGTCATTTCCTGTGATTTGTCTGTGGGTGATAATGATTGTGTCAACCAACGGTATAACCTGAGACCTAGACTTGCCCCCAGGATCACCTCGAATTGGGCGACCAATAGATGGACCAATCCGTTTCACACAGACCTGCTAGACTTAAAGTGAGCAGGTTAAAGGGGTTTGTGTGTTTTGTTTTCTAAGACACTAAATTAGTATGAAACCGTGCCATGTTCTTATTGGTTTGTGTTGACTGGTTCTAGGTTGACTTATATTATGTTTTGTTCTTAAAAAATGGAAACTTTTCCTGTAAAATGTATATTCCCGGGGGTTTATGAAAAAATTCTGTTTACTTGTGACTTTTTCTTTTTGTAACCTTGGATAAAAGGGGTTAAGATGAGTTAATACCTGTCATGTATGTCAGTATTTCTCACAATTTCCCTTGCATTTCTGTGAGGTGGGATTATTCGACTATTCATGTATGAAGTTGTTTATTTCCTGTATTTTCACAGTGCTGTTGGCTGAGGGCAGCCACTATTTTTCCAGGGGGGACTCTGTAACGGTCACTTTGTGTTTTATGGCAATCTGAGTTCAAATGAAAACTGCGCATGTGCGTAGAGTGTCCGTTAGTATTTGACAAGTGAGGAGAGGAGATAACCGCTCTGCCGACTCTTTGTATTCTTTATTTTATTTCCTTTTATATTGTGACCAGAGTTGGATGTTTGTTTGTATACTTTTACTCACTCGATCCCCATGTATGCGGACGAGTGCGAAGTTTAAGTACTTTTATTAAACGCGGGGAAAATACGCCACCTCTCGTCTCTCGTGAATTTCTTCCTCCGACTCCTATTGGTTTTCTCTGGGCAACATCCTAACTTTTGCGTGACAACAGCAATGCCATAGAAATATACAGAGCGATCGCAAAAACGGATTTTCAAAGACAATATTTTAACTGCGCCCTCGTTTCTCTGGCGGTATATACAGTGATAGTCGTCGTATTCGTATATGACGTGATGCGAGTTGACTAACATGACCTGCCAGAACTCACGCTACGCTTAATATAATGCACTGTGAACTAACATGAGCATTTGATTAAACTATCATAACAAAGGTTTATATATGGTGAATGTATTAGCTAATGTTAGTCAATGAGACATTTAAAGTGCAACCATAATGTCATACTTTGTATTATAAGATGATTAAAATACTTTTATAATGCATTGTATATAAAGGCTTCAAGTGAAGTGTTATCAAGATGTTGTAACTGGATGAAAGTAGGAAACAGTTTTGGACACTTTTAGGGAAATTAATCCAAAGCAAAAATTCAATGTTTAGAAGTTGCTCTTTTGTATGTCTGGAGAATTAATGGGATGTATTTCATTTGAGTATCAACTGACAAATGTTGTTGACATACAGCAAGAGCATGGAGCTGCATGTAAAATGAACGTGGGTTGCATCTCAGATCAATTGATGAGAAATGCTCTTGACTTTTAGTTGAAGACACAGTTTGAGTAATTGTTGAGATTTCTAGAGGAGACACATGTGATTACTGGGATCATTTTTTCCGGAGAATCAGGGGAATCTGTTTGTTCAGTATTGCTCTCTCTCGGAGAAACCAGTGAGGACAATATCATGTTTCATGTTTTATACATGTTCAAAATTCAAAGCACTTGATTTGCTTGCTCAGAGTTTTGTGAATGTGTGTTCAGTAAAACTCTCAAGGATTTGTTGTTGACTTTAGTTCTGCGTTTGTCAGCAGAAGTGAGTTTAAGTGCTTCCTTGTGTGCGTTTAGTATCAGTGTTTTCACACACCCACACAGCCCAGGTGTTGCTTACTTCACGAGTCCGTCGTATTTCACAGCAAACCGCTCAAGGTCACTGATAAGACGGCGCCTGAGAGGAACACGCCGGAAACACGGACAAGGATCTGTAGCCGAAGAAAATCAACTGCATCTCTTCCCAAATGGTACATGCACAAAAATCCGGAATGATTTTCTTATCTGTCCATTTTTTAGACTGATATAACTAACTGCACACATTATTAGACGGACGGATGGACTATCAAAAGCTGATTCACATCCGACAGAGTTTCAGCTCTGAAATGAGGCGAGAGCGCTTGACATTTCAGAATATTACTCGTGTTCAGCTTCTCTCTGCCTATAAGGCCTATTCTCTGCCATATTCTTGGTAATTAAATAACTCCCAAACATACCGAATTCAAATGATCTTTTGACATTTAAATCAGCCGAGGTTTCCCCTCCGTACCGCCCAACTGATTTGAATAACAGACCAAAGAAAACCTGCCAGGTGGCTATCCTGTACGTTAGTGTGCGTTAAAGTGGAATATCAATATCCTGAAGATAGTTTTGCATGCACAACAGGGTTCCCACACTCATGCTTTTCTAAGTTAGTGATTTTAGTAAAGGCTGTTGTTTGACAAGTGGCTGTTTGTTTTTTATGCTTGTTTCAATATAATAAAAGAGACTAAGGAATGGTCAATAAACAATTGCACTTATTAATAATAATAATAATCACAAGTGCTGTTTGTGCATCGCGTTGCAAAGTTGTTTATATTGTGCTTTATACAATACAGAAATACAGGAAGATTCAGTTCATTCCAATAACAGTATAAATGTTGTAAAGTTCATCAATTAGCTACACAAAAAAAGTAGAATTTACTGTGAAACAATTTTCACTCAGAAATTGCTCTTAAATTTCACAAATAATTACAAAGAAACGGCAATTAACACATTTTGAAATTTGGATGTAGGAAGTCTGAAATAGTCTGAAACATACTCTTAATAGTCTGTGTTTTACAACTTTAAAAAATCAGTGTTTACAGTCATGAAACAAATTTGATTCAGCTGTAAAGCAACTCTACAGAAGATAATTGTGTTGTTATTCAGGTCAATTTAGTTTAATATTAATTCAATTCAGTTCAGTGGCAATGTCAATGTTGCAAAGTTCATCAAATATGGAACAAATTCAATGTGAGCTATAAAGCAGCTCTACAGAAGACAATAATGTAGATATTCAGTTTTTCTGAGTGGTTTTAGTGTGTCAGTATGTGGGTTGTTGCGTAGTTTCTTACTGGCCCAAGTCTATGGAAATACTAGCTAACCATGTAAAAAATGCATGAATAAAGCACATTTTGATAGTGTTTCTCAAGGAATGAGTGCGATTTCTTAGATGTGTGGAGATCATTGGTTTTGTGAGTCAGTTGGGAGATGAGCGGTTGTTTATACAGGAGTCTAGGGGTGTGTGACCTCAACGGGACGGTCCCACCCTTTCCTCCCCCTCATAACCGCCACCTCTCAAGAACAACGGCCGCTGGCTGTGATAATTGTTCTTTCATTGCTTTGTATCTCTCAGCCCTTAGAGGATAGATACTGTATTTTATTTTCACCTCTGTGTTCGTAAAGACCAACAGCATCCTTTACAATGCAAAAAATGAGTTTTAAAGTCACCCTTTTAGACTTGTTTTCTAGTAAAAATATCTTACAAAATTCTTAAAACAACATATTACGTGAGAAGCACATTGAATAAAATATTAAGACTTACATATACAGTCTATAAGTGAACAATATCTTATAGTCTTAAATATCTTATGGAGTGTTGTTTTCCAAGTAAACTTGTTGATAATATGAATTTATAAAGAACATAGATGAATGCACTGTATTTTTGGATGAACTATCCCTTTAAAAGTCACGTGGAACGTCTTTATTCAATCTGTGCTTAAGGGGAAACATCAACAGGAATCATGTGCTTTTTGTTGAGGGTCAGATGACCTCAGATCATCTGAAGATAACGCTGCTCTGTCATAAGCAGATGACTGTTTTCACACTGTGAGATCTGTGTTCAAATAAGCAGTCAGAGATGAGCAGATACGGGTGAATATACCTTGGAAATGGGCATAAATCTGACTCACTGCTCGTTCTGCAGGAGAACCGTGTTTGTTTTGAAGGTGTGAGCCGTCTGACTGTGAGGGAGGTATGTTACGAGACTGTGACTCTGTTCCAAACCACAATGAGCAGCCTAACTAGTCAGCATCATCTTCTGTTTCAAAGCAGCTTCACAGAAATAATGAGGAAAATAACAGTCCTGTGGGTTGCCAGGTAGAGCCACTATGGATTGAATCCCACAATATGATCAAATGCATTGAGATCTTGGGAATTTGGAGGCCAGGGCAACATTTTGAACTCTTTATTATGTTCCTCAAACCATTCCTGAACAATCTGTATAGTGTGGTGTAAGGATTCTTCCATAAAATTTTCAGGAGACATTCATGGAGTCAACTGTGTAATTTTATTCATCTCACATTGTGCAAAAGAAAGAAAGGAAGAAAGAAGAAAAAAAAAACTCTGACTAATACTTGGGACATTAGCACATTATGAGTTCTGGGTCTCTGATGTTTCTCAGGGATCCCTCACCAGAACTAACTCCGCCACAGAAAATGAAGCCCTTTTAACAAACCAGACCAAACCATTTTTATAATTACAGGGGTCTCAATTGTCATTCCATTACATTAAACTTACAAGGGAAAAACATATACATACACACAAACTTAAATAAACAGAAAAATCACATTCACAATAAAGAAAATATTTTCTCTGCTCTGCTGACTTTGTACACTTTTTTTTTATTTCCTTTTATATTGTGACCAGAGTTGGGTGTTTGTTTGTATAGTTTTTCTCACTCGATCCCCATGTATGCGGACGAGTGTGACGTTTAAGTAGTTTTATTAAACACGGGGAAAATACGCCATCTCTCGTCTCCTGTGCATCTTTTCCTCCGACACCTATTGTTTTTCTCTCTGGGCAACATCTCAACTTTGTGTTACAACACAACCCCAACCCATATTGTCCCGAAAACTACATTTCCCATAATTCTCTACCGACTATATAAAGGACACCAGGAAAGGCCACACCCTTTTAATTCCAAGCCTTTGTTCCATGCTGCAGTCATGGATCCCGGTGGAACCACGGGTAAGATTTACACATAACAACAAACATAAATAAAAAGTCAAACCCATATCTTGGTAGTTGTTTCATTTATTCACTAGTGTGCACTCTAGAAATAAATGGTTATTGGCTTTGTTGGAGGTTTAAAATGCTAAAGAGACAACGTAGCTCCTCCAATTCCAATGTTTGAGCAAATTATATTTTAAAGAAACAAGGGTGCATTATCCTGTTAAAAGAGGAATCGGGATCAGGTGAACACCATTGTGATGAAGGGGTGTAGCTGGTCTGGGACAGTGTTTATGTAGGTGGCATGTGTCAAATGTATGTCCACATGAATAGCTGGAGATTTGTTTCCCACAGCAGAACATTGCTTAGAGCATAACAGTCTCTCCACTGGCTTGTCATCGTCCCACAGTGGATCTTGGTGAATCACTTCCCTAGGTAAACGGCACACATGTACACGGCCGTCCACCTGATGTAAAAGAGAACGGGACTCGTCGTAAAAGGCGACCTTCTTCAAAATTTATTTTTAATGTTTCCGTGCCCATTGTAGGTGCTTTTTTGACAGTGGACCGGGGTCATCATATGCACTCTGATTGGTCCATATATGCGGGTGTTTTGACACATTCCTCCCATAACCATCTTCAAAATTTTGTGTGACTTGTGCCACATAGATCTTCTGTTGGCCTGGAGCAGACGGGATAGATTTGTTTTCCTTTTAGATAGATTTGTTTTTCCTTTGTTGCTTTTGTGCATCAAGAATCCTTGTCTACACTTTGGGTTCTGGATAGATTAAATAGCATTAGGACATAAATGTGAATCCTCTACTCATGTAAATTACATTTCACGTGTTAGAGTTTCATTAAAAGGGCTGTGTCAGTTAGCTCATATATAAACAGGCAGGTCATTAGTGTTTGCAACAGCTGTTTAGTTTCCCATCAAATATAGTCACACTGTGAAATACAGTAAACTGGCAGTACCGCCACAACGACCCGCTGCCGGAGCAGAAACTCTCTCAGACGCACCACATGCTGCCAATCAGGGATCAAAGCGCAGGAAGTGGATTAGAAGGGCGTCCTCGTGCATGCTGGGAGATTAGAGGGCATGATGTGCCGCATCCAAGAGCCCTTAAAAACGTCAACACTTCCAGCTGCAAAAACACAGTCTCGTGCTCATAAGAACAATTAGATCATTCAAACACACAAACGGGACACTAAAAATGACTTTCCAAAAAGTATTTTTGCCTTGGTTTAGTAAAATATATAAACATTGTCAAATCAAGATACATTTACTTGAGAAACAAGATATGAAGTCTGAAAAGTTCATCAAAATTAAGTGGCTTCCCAGCTAACAATAATATGTTCTAAAATTAAGGGAACATAATGTCTGAATGTTCTCTGAACGTTCAAAAAGTACGGTTTTTAAAATGTTTTAAACACTTTTTTTTGGTTATGCGAACATTAAGGAAACATTACATTTTATAATTCTTCAAACGTTATGGAATTGTTACTGTTGCATGTTCTCTGAACACTCCTAAACAAGTAGCAACATTTAAAAAGCGTTAGATCAACTAAAACATTGCAAGAACAAGTGTTCCAAGAACGATGTATAAAATATATTTTTATGCTAATGTTTTGAGAACATTATTACAGACCAGGTAACTTCTATTGACACTACTGAAAGAACGTTTGTTCATAACTTTGAGAGAACCTTGCCTGAATGTTATCCAAAGTTCTGTGAACATAACAGTTAGTGGGGATTATGCTTAAAATAATAAAACTCATTTTCCCTTTGATTATTTTTTTTTTTTTTGCTTTAAGTATAAACTTTAATTTTGATATATTTTAAAAACACTTAATACCTTTAGTGACTTTGCTTCTCAAGTAAATGTATTTTGATTTAATTTTGTTTAGATATTTGTACTGTAGAACAAGTCTAAACATTTTTTTATGCGAAACAGGATGACGATACATGCATTCTCTCAATAGAGTGTGTGTGCCGGTAGAGAGTGTGTGTTTCTGAAGAACTGGCAGGGAAGTTCACACACACTTTCAGCACGTGCTGTCAGACGTGCTGAACACAGAGGAGATTTGTGGCTCTTCTCAGCACAATCTCTGCACTTGGGCTCAATCCTCAACAGTTTCCACAGTGTTATAGATGCATCAGTCTCTCAGTACACAGTGTGTGTGTGTGATATCACAGTGTTTCCTCTCACATCAACTATTGTTTCCTGTTTTTCTTTGCTTTTCTTTTTTCACTCCATCTTTTCCTTGTACGTTTCCACAGACTGCTGTTTCTATGGAAACGAAGAGTAAGAGGCCGGCCTGGGTTTGATGGAGCGCTGTCAGACAGCGAGGGGGAGGTCGGATCGTGTGTGTGTGTGTGTGTGTGTGTGTGTGTGTGTGTGTGAGGCCCAGAGGGATCCTGAGGATTGTGCTCTATAGAAACGGTAAAACTTCTGCTCTAGCACCTCCATCTCGCTCACAACCTCCAACGGTGGGTTTCAGTTTTATCCATGGGTCACAGAATCTGAGTCTAGACTGCTATCGGATTAAATGGAGATGTTTCTCATGAGCAAAAAAAAAAAACCTCCAGAAATCACATGTCAATATGATAATTTGAAAAGAGATCTCAAATTGTGCTCAAATTGATTAGATCTTGTAGTCAGAGATCTAATTATCTCAAAATTCTGTTTGTGGGTGAATCTTATAAGGAAATTAAGCATGTAAATAAAGTATTTTATTTAAAAATTAAATATATATATTAGTGCTGTCAAATAGAATAATCAAGATTAATCGCATCTAACACAAAATTTTGTAAATATATGCTATATGTGTATGTGTATGTACACACACACACACACACACACTCAGACACACACACAGACACAGACAGACACACACAAACAGACAGACACACACACACACATATATGTGACGCTGGACCACAAAACCAGTCATAAGGGTCAATTTTTGAAATTGAGATTTATAAATCATCTGAAAACTGAATAAATAAACTTTTCATTGATGTATGATTTCAATATTTGGTCGAGATACAACTACTTGAAAATCTAGAATCTGAGGGTGCAAAAAAATCTAAACAATGAGAAAATCTCCTTTAAAGTTGTCCATTTATGTTCGCGATTGTGCTGCATCCACTCACAAAAATATTGTTTTTATATATTTACGGTAGGAAATTTACAAAATATCTTCATTTAACATGATCTTTACTTAAAATCTGAATAATTTCGGCATAATAAAGAAATTGATAATTTTGACCCATACAATATATTGCTGGTATTGTTGGCTATTGCCAGAAATATACCCAAGTCATATATGACTTATGACTGGTTTTGTGATCCTGAGTCACACATATATATACAGTATATATTTTATGTTAGATGCGATTAATCGTGATTATTCAATTTGACATCGCTAATATATACACTTATTAATATTATATATATACATATATTCAGTTAAGGTTTTACATGAAACATTTTATATAATAATTTTTTCACATTTATATTATATTAACCCTTTCCAAAACAATAAACCTCTCAATTTGATTTAATATGTTTGAAAAAAGAATGTATTACATTTTTTGCATTACAGCAATGAGAATTCTAGAGGAAAATTTGCTTAATTATCATTAAAAAAATATTTGGTTCTAAAAATTGGCTTGATTTTATTTATGCAACATGTAATTGTTTATTTCTAGCATGTGATTTTGAGGTGAAATATGACTCGTCATGCTCCTGCCAGTTTGTATGAGATTCACTCTTTATATCTACACAATTTGTGTCAAGGAGCCTAAAGAATATTTTGTGAATCATATGTGACAAAGTTAAATGATAAATGAGCGCTCCATTATGTCTCTTGAGCTACGAAAAAGCAACATCTGAGCAATAAAATGTCCTTCTGAAATACATTATCTTGAGGGCAGATAGTGGAGGAGCCTAAAGCCACAGAGCACTAATACAAGGAACGGTCCATGAGACCTATTGTGTTCAAGGACAATAATTACGTTACAGAAACATCCATTTATCATCCACTTCCTCTTCAGTGTTAATAGACTGGAGTATCTGTTAGCCTGAGGCACGTGTACCACATGTTTTCTGTGTTTAAATGACATTCAGCACACAGCTGCTGTGCGATGGATAAGCTGGATTGTAAACTCATAAACGGCAGATATCAGTAGTTTCATCTTCACACACTCTCTTGTTAACTATTCCTCAGTTTTATACATAGTGCCACTGCTCTAATAGATCAGCAAACAACTGTAAATGAAGCAAAGATGCACGTTAACATTCATTTATTTGATTTATAAAACATTTGCTCTCTCTAAACAGACTTTGAGATGTCAGTCTGATAATGGTCGTAATTCTTAGGTGATAATGCTGGAACAGTAGTTTTTGTAATTTTTTCTCTTATATACGTTTTTTTTTTTTAAAGCTTTGAGGATTTATGAAAGCATTTGATGATGAGAACATGTCATTTCTTTGTTCATTTGTCTTACCAGACATGCAAATGCTCAGACAACTCAATTTCTTAGACAATAAAAGTAATTTGTCGCACGTTTTCTGGAAGTGAAGAGACAATCAGAGCACATAATGAGAAAACTCAGACAGTGTGACATGAGTTTCCCTTCTAAAGCCCTGCATCTGATCAGAAAGCAAATGAAAGTTCTTGTATTGATTGGCTGTCCGTTTTAAATGTGCGATTTGCTGTATTCTTTATTTTTGCTTCTGCTGAGTGATAAGTGAGTGTTGTTTTGCAGCTGTGTTTGAGTCCGGGAGCGAGATGAAGGAGGTAATTATCACTCGTTTGTGTGAGTTTTCTCCACAGGTGAGACGGAGGAGGCTCAGTGGGCACTTTACAGGCATTTGGCACATACTGGCACCCTCTTTCCAGGAAAACCTTCTCAAACCACCAACTGCTGGATTTGTTTGGTTATTACTAGGTTTTTGTATTTTCTGAAGAAACAAGTGTGCCACTTGCCCATGCAAAACTCGCTGCTCTTATGCTAGCGTATTTTGTGGATGGTTGCTCTGCAGATGCTAGGGTGTTCTTGGTGGTTATTGAGTGTTTAGGAGGTTGTTATTCATGGGTGTTTTAGGAGGTTTCTAAAGAATTTTAAACTAGAATGATCTAGGTGATCGCTAGGGTGTTCTATGTTGTTGCTAGGATGTTTTGAGTGGTTTCTAGGGTGTTCTAAGTTGTTCTTGGGTGTTTAGGTGGTTTATATGGTGTTTTGGGTGGTTGCTATGGTGTTTGATTGCTGCTAGGGTGTCTTAAACGGTTGGTATGGTGTTCTAATTCGTTGATATAGTGTTTTGGGTGGTTGCTAGAGTGTTTGATTGTTGCTAGGGTGTCTTAAATGGTTGATATGGTGTTTTGGGTGGTTGCTAAAGTGTTTGATTGTTGCTAGGGTGTCTTAAATGGTTGGTATGGTGTTCTAATTCGTTGAGATGGTGTTTTGGGTGGTTGCTAGAGTGTTCGATTGTTGCTAGGGAGGGTGTCTTAAATGGTTGGTATGGTGTTTTAAGTGGTTGATATGGTGTTTTGGGTGGATGCTAGAGTGTTTGATTGTTGCTAGGGTGTCTTAAATGGTTGGTATGGTGTTTTAAGTGGTTGATATGGTGTTTTGGGTGGTTGCTTCAGTGTTTGATTGTTGCTAGGGTGTTCTAAGTGGTTGTCAGGGGGTTCTATGTTGTTCCTGAGTGTTTTGGGTGGTTGCTATAGTGTTTGATTGTTGCTAGGCTGTCTTAAATGGTTGGTAGGGTGTTCTATGTCGTTCTTGAGTATGTTGAATGGTTGCTACAATGTTTGATTGTTTGGGTGGTTGCTATAGTGTTTGATTGTTGCTAGGGTGTTCTAAGGGGTTGATATGGTGTTCTATGTTTTGGGTGGTTGCTAGAGTGTTTTTAGAATGTTGCTAGGGTATTTAGGTGGTTGCTAGGGTGTTGTGGGTAGTCAGAATCTCTGATGTTATGGTCTGCGGATATGGCGGAGTGTGTCTGATCTCTAGGGAAGCTCTGGTGAAGTGAGCTGGAAGACACTGGTTGAGTCTTAATGCAGGAGGGCTGGTGAATCTCTCAGTTAATGTCTGCTCTTCCACAGACCCAGAGGAATAAAGCCTGTCCATATAACACTCCGCAAGCTCTCCTGTCTCTGTAGGATGCATTTTTAACAGTTTCCAGCTCAGTGAACTAGTGTCTAAGATGTTTTATCCATCGCTGCCAACATGGAATGAAGAAGTAGTTGCACAGTATTTCATTCCAGTGATGTAATTGTGTTAATTAACCTTTATTTTCCCCAGTTCTCATTTCATTAGAGTATCATTTGATTATCGTTGCAAATTTGTGGAGGTGTTTTCTGAAACTCTAGAGATTATATATATTATTGTCTAACAAATCGATACTTCACTTTTGTACACTTTGGACCAGAAGTCATTTGTTTTTGCAATGCAAATTTTTCTATTAAGGATTCTTGAGGTGTTGTTTGCTTTTTTTTCTCCTTGTGTGAATTTTATAATATTATAAAGCATGGTGCATTGGAATGTTGATATATGTAGATATGTGTATGTGGAATATGATTGTTTTTAATGTATGTTTTTTTTTTTTTTTGTAATGTGATGCCACTGCCCTAATACAATTCCCCCTTGTGGGATTAATGAAGTGGTTAACTTAACTTATATATTTTATAGTAGGCAGTATGCCGTATACTGTACAGTAAGTCTGTGTGTAACGTCATTGAATCTGTATGTGTGTCTGCATTAATAATGTTGATGTTCTTCATGTCTTTTGCAGCATCATCATCAGCTTATCATCCATCAGACTGAAGCCGTATTGAACGTGACATTCATTACCATCTCTGCAAGTATTCCATGCATACAAAAACAATACACACACACCATACTGCAAGAATAGTATGCATCTCTTTTTCTCATAACACTCCATTCTTGTCATCTTCATTTTTTCCTGTTGTGTGACCAACGTTAAACTCTGTTGGAGGCGTGTGACCTTTCCCGCTCAACATGATTGATAGTTTATGCTGCGCATTTGAAGGATGCTGGGAAAACTAAATATCCTCTAGAGATCTGACATCTGTCAAAATCTAACCTGATATTAGTTATATACAATTATTTAATCTGCATGCAGTTAAAGCCTGAGGGTGATGAATGACGTGGAATAATTTATGAACCCATTGTTTCAGCGATGCGTGATGACTAGCGATTAGACCGGGTTTATCCGGCCAGTGGTGAGAGAATGTAAACTTGCTCATTTTAATAATATTCATGAGCTCAGAAGAGGATCTGTTAAATACACATGAAGATATTAGTATCTCTGAAATCTCATTTCCACAACACTCCTCGACAGGCTGAACAATGTTCATTCTGCCTTTTTGTTTCGATTCTTAACCGTGCCGCCGTCTCCGATTAGTTCTCATTAACTGGTGGCTAATGAACCTCCATTCTTCTCCTTAAAGACGCTTTATCTTCAGCGTGTTTGAAGCAGCTGAATAATTAAGATTTGCAAATTGGCTGTTTGCATTGTCTCCAACAATTAATAGTTTGTTGGCTGTCTGGTGACAAGACGAGACGGCCTGTGTGTTTTTGTTGTGTGAGCTGCTGCAGATTTTACTGGAAAAGCAAGAGCCATTCAACAGATCTTCAAGGTCAAGATTGCAGGATATTATTGTGTGTGTGTGTGTGTGTGTGTGTGTGTGTGTGTGTGTGTGTGTGTGTGTGTGTGTGTGTGTGTGTAGAAACTATTCTGTCTATCCCTCTGCGTTTCTGTACACTTACTTTGTCTCATTTAAGCATACTTTTTTCTCAGATGTTTCAGCTGCTCAGATTATTTGGTCTTTGGAGAATTTGATGAGAAATGTTGAGATCTCTGACTTTTGATTGCAGAATTTGGAATAGGGATTTAATTGGTTTGCGAAAAGTGTATTTATTTTTATATATTTATTTTATTTTAGTTGGTTCTTATCTTTACTTATCATATCTTTGCGAAAAATGTCCTTTACTTCCAAAATGAAGCCAATTTTGAAAGTGAGTAAACTAAACAGGACTAGCAGGATTTCAATTATTTTATTTTATTATTAGTTTTTTTTAATTTTATGTTTTATATTTAATTACATTTTGTTTTGTTTTGAAAATAGTATGCAACCCAGCTGATAATCTAGTTATTATATTTTAAAAGATTATGAAGACAAACAGTTTTTACATAAAAATAACATGCACTGATGAATTGTTCACAACAAAAAATAAGATCAGGAAAATGTAGTAAGAAAGCAGACATTGACTTCATGTCTCATTTGCTCTCCATCTTCTCGCTGCCCAGGAGAATGAAGTGAGATGTTAAAGAGAGCTCGTTTGAGATTTACCCAGACAGACGCTCTCTTGTGCTGCAGTATCTGCTGGACATCTGACTCTCTTCTGGACGCTGGCCGTCTCCTCTTTTGTTACTCTGAGGTCACAATGACACTTTTATCACTCTGAATTTTCTTTCTTTCTCTCACAAAAGCGAGGCGAAGCGTTCCGGATGGACAGATACATCAGCCGTCCTGTCCCAGATCATTCATTGTTCAGTGTTCAATACAGTAATTCATACAATATCTTGAATGAGTGTCATTCAATAGATAGACAGGTTACACTTTAATCCGAGTGTCCACATTCTACTAATTATAAGAAACTTTGCAACTACATGTCAACTAACTCTCATTAAAATATTTTTTAAATATGAGGGAAGTATATACCTAAACGTGGTGGTATTTATCTGACAAAATTATTTGGCAAAAAAGGCTACATGTTTTATTGTACTATGCAAAAATAAAATGGAAAAAAACATACATTGACTGCAACAAAATCAGTTATTAATATTTCATTGGTTCTCTCTTGTTTTTGCATGTGTTCATTTCTTTGTATGACAGCCTGACCAAAAATTGTCCGGACAATTTGGCTTGTTTCATTGCGTTATCACAAATAAAACAATTGACTTCAAGCACAACTGCGCAACATGCTTACAAAATAGTTTTTTGTCAATCAATAATATTTGAATAAAGAGTGAGGATGTAAATGTTCCTTTTGACTTCTACTGTCTTAATTTAAGAATGCTTAGATATTTGTGCTTGAAAACAAGGAAAAAAAGAAAAAAAGTGCAGTGCAATTATTCCTTAATTTCTTTTCATACTCTGACGTCTCCAATGCATGACGTCCACGCGTATGTAAGCACGTGGTCACAATAGAGCCTTGTTCTCGATGCCTCGGGGTAAAAGAGTTTATCACAGCAGACTGTTACATCCCTCCATGTCCGTCAGTGGCACACGGCTAACAAACACTACATGTGTACTGTAGTCCTGTGCCATTAACTCTTACAGAGAACTATCTGACTGCACCTGGCCTCCGTCCTGAAGTTTTTTTGGGATGGAATCGGGTCAGATGGTCGTCATCCGAGGCCTCGAGACAGCCTGTCAAATCTGAGACGGTGCCCGTGTCACATGGTGAGCCGAATGCTAACCGCAGCGCTAAGCACACAGAGCTAAATGACGGCCATTATCGGCAGGGCATCACGGGTCGAGCTGGAACGGCCCTCATGGCCACGAGCCATAATATAACATCGCATACAGTGACCCGTCAACACGCAGAACAGAGGCCAGTGAATAAATGTAAGGATCCACTGAAGGCAAGTTGTAGAGAGAACCCAAGTGCAGTTTATTACAAAGAAGATCAAACATGAAACAAAAACATGGCGTGGCATGAAAAACTCAAAATCAAGACATGAACGTAGACTTACAAACAGTGGATAACAAGAAACAATACTTGAGCAAGACACATGGCAAACATGAGGGCTTAAATAAACAGACTAATGACAAGACAAGGGACACCTGTGAACAATGAACAGACGATTAACCAATGACAAGACACATGGCAGGATCACATGACAAACAGGGAATCACATGACAGACATGGAACATGACATGAACAAACCAAAACGTGACAGACAAGACCAAATCGTGACAATAAATCAAACCCATTCGTTCGGTTCACATGACGTCACTGTAGCTTTGCGCCGCCATCTTGACGACCGGCGGTCTCAGTAATGCCTGCAATATGTTGTGCAGACTGCAACAGCAGACGAAAGAGGAACCCCGAACTGGTATTTTATTCTATACCAAAAGAAAAGGATAGAAGAAATGTCTCATATTGTATGAATGTCTAATATTGTATCATGTCTCATCTTTCTGTGCGCACACACCCGACCCGAAGCGTGCAGCCGACTCCTATACAGCGCGCGAGTAATGAATTGAGCTCTGTTTCGTGTCTGAATGGACAAATACACACAACATTATGTTTAAATGTCCGTTTTGGAGAGTATTCACGTAAAATAAGTCGGTTATGTCTTAAACAGGGTTGTCATCCCTGTTTTGGTAGAGAGAGAGAGAGAGAGAGAAAGAGAGAGAGAGAGAGAGAGAGAGAGAGAGAGAGAGAGAGAGCATGCAAATGTAAATGATCGCGGCCGGAAAAATTATCGAGCTCATTTATTTATCGTGCGATTAATTGATTTATTGACTATCGCGACAGGCCTAATCCAGATTAATGACAGCTAGCCGTGAGCCGTGGCTAACAGCTGGCAAGCTACCAGCTGAGCCACTTTGCTAGCTAACAACTCACTAACCTAGTCAGAGCAAACTACCACCAAAATCATACATTTGATTTTTTTTTATAATACCAACATTTCCCATGATTAAATATAAATCCTTTGTGTTCGGGTGCTGCAATTTAACGTTTGTAACCCATCCAGCAACAGCATATTGATACGCGTCTGTACTCTTTGAAAGCCTTCAAGCGATCCCCACTGTATGGGGAGGCGTTATGCACAAGGTAAATATATATATATCATGGAAGGCAAATTGGGATAGCCGAAGTCTGGGGCAGATGATAAAGGACAAAAGAAAACTGGGGGTAACAAATAAGGATCGGAGCCTAAAATTTTTATTTTATCCATCTATCTCTGTCTTTCTCTCTCATTCCAATGGGCAGTTTGGGCGGCGCCGGGCGAGATCGGTCGTCAATATGGCGGCGTTCTATTTCTAGTGACGTAGGTGGCATCTATGAATAGAAGAAAAACTGAGCAGTAGAGCCGTACATCGTGGCCTCGAATCAAGAATTTGTTGTCACGTTTTAGTTAAATTGGGGCCACGAAATAAGATTTAACTCCCACAGCTTATTAATTTCCTCCCTCGCTTTAGTAAATCATGGCCACTTTGGACTTATTCATTCCCTCGTTTTGATTTAAATGGTTAGTTCATCCAAAAATGAAATTTCTGTCCAAAATCGGGGTTGCACAGTGTTTTGTCGACTTCAATGGTCTGCTATGACGCTTTAAGCTTGACTCGACTAGTCGCTGATTATGGCGTATAAAGGACGCAAAAGGATAAGAAATCTTTGTAGTCCACTTTTACGCTGTTTCCAACAGTTACAGTGACAAATAAATGAAGAGAGCGCTCCACAACATATGTTTGATTTTACCATTTGGATGCTCAATATTGATCTGGTGAATGCACATTTTAAACAGCTTATTTAACACGCAAGTTACTCGCTGTTCTAAACTAATGTTCTGCTGCATTGTATCGCACAGACTGTAGCTCGCACAATAAAATAACTTAGAAACTTAAATGTTCTAGCATAAATTTCTTAGTAACTAAAACCCACAGCTTCACTATTAGTAGAGAGACACTGCCAGGTTGAACTAATTCACACACACACTCGCTCTCTCACTAATGCATTCAAACCTATAAGACTGTCATGCATCCTCAAATGAAATCTGAGAGATTTCTGTCCCTTCTTTGACAGATCATCCAACTACTACTTTGTCGCTTCAAAAAGTTTATAAAGAGATTAAAAAAACACACACACACATGAATCGAGCGGTTCAATAAAAATTTTCTGAACACTTGATTGCCTTATATGATAAACAGATTCAATTTAGACTTATACTGGATAGCAACACACCAAAGCGACGCCCTAGCAACTGCATCCCATTGCATTAGGATTCAGACATGTAATGAATCCCCCGATCATACCGGTTTCAAGGTGGTAAATAAGCACCACTCACATTTGAGTTGGCTAGAAATTCATATTTCAATTGTAATGTGATCTGGACTGGGTGCCTGTCCCCTTCTCTAAACCTTCTGAACTAATGCGTCCTGCAGCGGGACATAAAAGATGGTGATTGAGCCGATGACCAGATACTGTCTGAACGACAATAGTGATGAATAATCTCTAAATACAGCAGGGATGCAATGGACCACTTCACATCCACAGGTCTTTTGCTCAAAAACTGCTTTTTGTTTTTGCTCACTCTCTTGGAATCATCAGAACTCAAACTGAACGATAGATGTTTATAAAATTTGAAAACACAAGATCTTTCACAATGTTTTGAGTGAATAGGACAATAAGAAGCACTCATGAGTATAAATTTAGCCCGTTACTGTTTTAGCTGCTTTGTTGTGTGTGTGTGTGTGTGTGTGTGTGTGTGTGTGTGTGTGTGTGTGTGTGTGTGTGTGTGTGTGTGTGTGTGTGTGTGTGTGTGTGTGTGTGTGTGTGTGTGCATGCATAAAGAGTCTTTTGTATGGAGCGAGTCGCAGGCGTTGTTGGCCCCGGGCAGATTTCTCCTACTTCATTAAAGCAGAACACATGTCTGTATGCATGACAATAAGCATTCGAGCGATACGAACAGCCTTACAGTCCCTGCAAGTGTGGATCTGTTTGACAAGCGCCTCACTGTTTCCTTACAAGGTGATTTCTGATCATGACACTCCTGGTGGTTCATGTACGACACACTCACACAAGTGTTTTCAGAACATTTTTGTTTGTATAAATAACATTTTTGCAACTAAACAGCAATATCCTGATAACCACTCCACCACAACACCCCAGCATTTAATTTTTATCATCTTCTCTATGCACCTTTAACTATGAATTAAGAAAATAATTCATGCATTTTTAATAATGCAATAATGTACAACACAAAATCAAGGTTTCCGCTGGGTCTTGGAAGCACCTTCCTCTTTTAAAGACCCAATTTCCTGGCCTCTCCGCACACGCTGCCATTCTCATGAATAAAACATGCTGTCGTTAAGCTTAGTTTAATAGTTTCAATAAAAGCTCCTTCCAGAGAGATAAGCTGTCACATTAACTTAATATTCATTTCCTAAATGTGCCTCTCCGGGTTCCATGGTCAAATTACATTTCAATTCGTATTAATACTTTTCATGTCTTTATGAACTGTGTCAACCTGGTTAGGAAATATATAGTTGAATTAGATGGTAATGTTATATACTGAATTTTATTATATTTGCACAAGCTGAGAAGTGAGGGTGACAAATGAGCAAAAACACAGCGTGGAAAATTTATAATACTAAACCTAAAATAATATTCAAATAAATTACAATTCAAATAAAAAAGATATAATATATAAATATATTATAATATTTAAATTGAACTGAAATGAACAGAACAATTTTATGGTAATATAATATTTATATAATTAATAATTCATTTTATTATATTTATAAATATAATAATAATAATAATAATATAATACAAATAATAATAATAAATACACACACACACACATATATATATATATATATATATATATATATATATATATAAACACACACACACACTAAAACTCAATGTATTAGTAATTCCAAAGAATAAAGCTAAGTGAAACATAAAGTCACTGTAACAAATGGAATGTTTAAAGGATGTTTCGTATCGATTCTAGAATGTTCCAAATTAATGACCAGTATTCCATGGCATTCCCAGTAATGAAAACCAATACAGATTAGAGTAAGTGATCATCTTTCCCGATTCTAAGTTTGACGTGCTCTGTGACACTGGATCAGTCTGTATTGTTCTGTTTGCCCCGCACCCACCCATCCATCCATCCATCTATCTATCCGTGTGCATGTGTGTGTGTTCAAATGAAAGCTCTTTGTAGGCAGCTGAAGTGTGTGTGCATGTAAAAATTGTTTTGAGCACAGAAACATGAATCTTTAAATACTATATTCTGCTGGGTAATTTGGTGGGTGTGGACTCCTCTCGACCTGCGCTGGCATTTCCCCACATCACTGCTGTAGCAAACATGACAGATGATCGGTCGTCATGGTTACTGTCCAAGTGACGATGCGGTACCCCGTGTTTTTTATTTTTTCGGATGCACTCGGGAACCTCTAAACACACCTCAAATACTGTTTTTGGAAGATAAGTGGGAGTTAAAGTCACTTAGTGTGTTTTTCTGGTATGAAACAGCACTGTTATTTTAGGCTGTGTTCAATAAAGACGAACCCTGGTGCGATTGCTCTGTTAGTGCGGTTCATCTGAATATGTGTGAACACTGCCGTCTGAACTGTGTGCACCAAACAAGTGGACCAACACCACTGAAAAGAGTCTCAGTCCGCTTCCAAACACTGAACTATTACTGAAACACAGACCAAAGACAAAAACGGGACATGATGTCACATGTGATCTTTTTTGTTTTGTATTTTTAGATTCTGTGTTAAAAATGACATTGTGAACGCTAAGCGGACCAGGACTAAATTAATCATTTTCTTTTTTTCGGGTCCGGACCAAAAGATGTAAGATATGGTATGACTTCAGAAGACTTGGATTATAGTGCACAGATTTTACAGCCTTATATATTGTGTTTCACTATATAATAAATCACTTTACAATTTTGCTGCATGCCTTTGCAATTACACTCTTATAAATAAAGGTTCCAAAAGTGTTGGCAGTGATGTCATTTACGGTTCCCCAAAGAACCTTTCAGTGAACCATTTTTTTCTTAGTGTGAAGAACATTCTCAGAAACTTTTACCATTTTAAAGAACCTTTTGTGTAATGGACAGCTTCCATGGATGTTCATGCGGAACCATAAAGAACTGTTATATTTGTAAGAGTGTATTCCCTTAATGTGAATCTGTCACTCAGTATTTCTCCAGGAATCCTCTAAATACAGGGTGTCAGAATTTAGAAATTGCCATGACAACAGTAACTATGACGCACAACTGGGAGTTGCTCCACTGAGAGCCGGTCAGTACTTTAGTGTGCTGTTTTCACGCACGCACGCACACACACACACACACACACACACACACACACACACACACACACACACACACACACACACACACACACACACACACACACACACACACACACACACACACACACACACACACACACACACACACACACACACACACACACACACCCACACACACACATACACACACACACACACACACACACACACCTACCTTGGCTGTTTTATGCCTGGCAGTGCTGGTAACCAGCTAATGTGACAAAAGAAACTTTTTCCTTGTAAGTGTATCAGATGTATCAGCCATATAGGCCTCTGGAAAGGCTGTGTCTGTGTGTGTGTGTGTGTGTGTGTGTGTGGCCTGGTAAACCCTACCTTATGGGGACAAAATGTCCCCATAAATATGGCAATATCTGAAATCCTTGGTCGTGTGGGGACATTTTTTGGTCCCCATGAGGAAAACAGCTTATAAATCATACTAAGTGATGTTTTTTGAAAATGTAAAAATGCAGAAAGTTTTCTGTGATGGGTAGGTTTAGGGTTAGGGTTAGTGTAAGGGAATAGAATATACAGTTTGTACAGTATAAAAATCATGTCAATGGAAAGTCCCCATAAAACATGGAAACACTACATGTGTGTGTGTGTGTGTGTGTGTGTGTGTGTGTGTGTGTGTGTGTGTGTGTGTGTGTGTGTGTGTGTGTGTGTGTGTGTGTGTGTGTGTGTGTGTGTGTGTGTGTGTGTGTGTGTGTGTGTGGTCTCAGATAGTGTTACTGTATCTAGGTGTGTCTGAGGATGTGTCTAAGTTGGGTGGTGGCTGTAATGTTGCCCTGGTTTCCTCTTACTCCACATGAGCTAAGCAGCTAAAATAAGCAAATGATATATAGACGCGCTGCCAAATTATGTATAAGGAAAACGTCGAGCAATATAAGCAAGCTCTGGAAACCTGAACATAACATCACAGCTAACAGAACTTTCCAGTAACGTCAACAGAACGTTTGTTCAAAGTTAGTCTTTAATAATAACATTAATTGTAGATCAACTTTTTCAACTTTAGTTGGACATTCTTCCAAAGTTCTTTAAATGTAACTATAGTTTTAGAATGTTCAGTAATATTCTCACACTGTTTGCAGGATGATCAAATGGAATGTTCTTTTAACATTTGTATAACCAAGAAAAAACATTTAAAAACAGACTATTTGAATGTTCAGAGAACATCCAGAAATGTATTTTATAACTTAATGGGAACGTTAGCATGTTTGTTTGCTGGTTTATCATTACCTGTCAAACTGCACAGATTATAATAATGCATTATCATTCAAAACTGAAATCAAACATTCTCAAAAAACATTTCGATTACACTTTATTTCGATAGTCCACTTTAGACATCCTACTATAAGTAACTTTTCAACTACATGTCAGCTAACACTCATTAAAGTATTAGTAGACTGCTAGGTTATGGTTGTGTGTTAGGGTCCGGGTTAGTAGAATAAGTTGAGTTAACTCAGTAGAATGTCTGTTGGGGGACCAACAAAATAAAGTGTCAGCAGATTTTAAGCAGACAGTCAATGAATACTCTAATGTATAGTTGACATGAGCTGCAAAGTTACTTATAGTTAGTAGAATGTCTAAAGTGGACATTTCTGTTTGTGTTTTACAGGGGAAAGCAAGTTGTACGTGTTTGGAACAACATGAGGGTGAGTAAATGACGATTTTATTATTGCCTTAATTAACCCAATATTCTTAAAACGTGATACCAAAGCTGTTAATTAGTCACAGATAGCAGCCCACTGGGACCCAGTGTTTTATGCCTTTGCCTTAATTATATGCTTTATAATTAATTGCATATATAGGTCATATATATAGACCCCCACATCTTGAATCTTGAACTATTTTACACCATCTCTAATGTTAGGTTGGCAATTGGTTAGAATGAATCAGGCTGGGTTAATTTTTACCAGTTTTTTCCCGCTATAGCATCAATATCCAGGAAGTTGTTAACTGATTTACTATTAATTAAACCTCTTTTCCTTGAGGGCCTTAATAGTTTGACTTGGCATTTCCTCTGAACAACTCGCAACTGCGAATAAGAAGCTCTGCTAGAGAGTTTCTGGTAACACTTTACAATAATAGTACATGAATAATCATGTACTAATACCTGAATTAATAATAACTTTACTATGAACTAATGATGAGTTAAGACATGTACTAATGAGGAACTAACCTTAACTACGACATGAGTCATATGAATTCCTGCATGAATATACCATCTTAACTACACGTTAGTACATGCTTGTTAATTAATGCATTAATCAAAATTTCAGGGTAAACTAAATCAATCATGCTCTAGATCAGAAGAAAGATGTACTAAAAGGGCACAATGTAAAATTGTTCCTAAATTTGACACCAGCAACTGTCCAAACATCAGTGAATGACACTAGATGTCTTGCAATGTTTACATTAAACCTTACTCATTGAACACACAATGATGCATTCATCATTAAAAACAATTTAATCTCCTTCTGTTTTAAGTGATTCCACTGCTGCCATCAAGAGTGAAATACCTACACTAACATATTCATTAACAGATGCAATTTGCTAAATTAAAATCAGTGTTAGCACAGATGATGGTTATTTATGTGGTTATTTTATGGATTGGTTTACTGTCTTTATATCATAATGCAGCTGGATGTCAGTCAGTTAGGGTTCTCTTCTTTTGGGTCACAAAATGTGTCCATTTTCTAGAGCAAGTTTGATTTAGTTTACCCTGAAATGTTAATTAATGCATTAATTAACAAGCATGTACTAACGTGTAGTTAAGATGCAGGAATTCATGCAGGAATTCATATGACTCCTGTCGTAGTTAAGGTTAGTTCCTCATGTCTTAACTCATCATTAGTTCATAGTAAAGTAATTATTAATTCAGGTATTAGTACATGATTATTCCTGTATATTATCGTAAAGTGTTACCGAGTTTCTTGACTTATGGACATAAAGAATCTGTCTTTGTTATTGAGACTTCCGCTTCTGAACATAATTTGATTGTGCCAAGCGTCAGCCGCCTCTCTTTAATTGTGGCTCGGAGTTTTTCCCTCCTTCGGGTCGTGAATGATTAAAGCGTTTGATGTTATTAATTCATAACAGGGATGTGATCTTTCATCCGGCCCCGCGAGTTGATAAAAGTTCTATTTGGAGGAAATGTTTCTGGAGCACACGAGTTCTTTCTAAAGCGTCTCATCATGAATTATGCACTAAGACCCTTGATCAGCTTTTGCATTTGAACTCGACGGCTTTTTAATATCCAAAGAAAATGAAGACAGATCACAGCTCGTGTATAGACACATCAGCCAAGAACATACACTGTATGATTAATTCCTCTATAGAGCACAGAACAGTTCTGAAATAAAAAGATGTTTTCCTAAACTTCACAGATATGCAAGGTACATGTGGTAATAAATTACAAATGTATTGTTTTATGCTTATAATCAATATACATTTTAAATCTATTGCTGAGAAAATATATATTTTTAGAAATTTTTAATAATATTATAAGAACTTCACAGGTTTGTGAAATTATAATAATATTAAAATAAATAAATAGAGTAAAAATCACATTCATTTATTCTATAGAGAATTATTATTATTTTTTTTACTGAAGAACTTCACAAATATGGATGTAAATAAATATTACATGCTTATAGTCAACATCAGTTTTTAATCTATTGTTGAGAAATTATATATTTTTAGGAAAAGTTTATAATATTTTAATAATTATAGTTTTAAAAATATATTTATAAAATGTTATAAAATTATATATATATATAGGCTATATGATGTATGACACTGTATTTACTGAAGAACTTAATATTGAAATACATTAAAATATTATTAAAATATTTTACTAATGATATTTAAATTAATAACTAAAATAGAAATCGCATTATAAATTGTACTGAGATTTTTTAAAATTTTAATCAGATATGTAGAGTATGCGTGCACATTTATTTAAAATGTGTTGTTTAATGCCTTATCAATATCAATTTTAAATATATTGGCAATAATATGTTTTTTAATAAATATAATAAAATAAATAAATAATATGTGGCAATTAATTAAAAATATATTGTTACTATGCTTGTTTTATGGGAATACTTCTTTTATGAGATGCTGTTGAACGTCACTATCTGCACTTAATCGCATTCCAGCAATTAATCCTTTTAGCCAATCAGAACGTCCGTCCCTGCAGAATCGGATAGGTTTTAGAAACTAATCCAATCAGTCAGTCGGGCTCCTCCATTGATCCTGATTTACTGCTTCTGTAAAAACAAAATAGAATTAGAAGTAGATTGAAAAGAAGCTTAATCTAATAGGAAGTACTGTAATGGAAAACTTTTCCTCGGACTGCATTACAAAAAGGCCATGATGCTAGTGTGGTTACTAGGGTGTTTTGGGTGGTTGCTAGGGTCATTTTGTGCGATAAGTGATGTGGAATAAACAGGTGGCACTTCATTAAACGGTGACATTTATCATCTTAAGCACCTGATAAAGCTCTTCTGTGAATGCAGCTAATCAATGTAAGTATTGTCTGTGGAGATCAGGAAACTAGAGGCCATTTGACTAAATCTGTGGTCTCTGGAGCTCGTAAAGACAAGGTTCCTACAAAATCCTTGATTAGTATTCAACATCTCTCTTCCCACAGGGCCGTTACTTCACCTCTGCACAGATGTGCCTGGAGTCAGTGTCTCTGAACCCTACAGCTCATACCTGCAGTCATCTGAAAAAAAAAAAATATATATATACAATTCACAAGTTTTCCAGAGCTATTCAATTAACTTAAAAACCTTATGTGATTACATTTAATTTTCAATAACGCTCTGAAGAATTAGAGGGCTTTGCTGGCGTGCTTTGGTGTTCATTAGCGGTAATCCGCGGTGGTCAGGTGTGTTCTGGAGAGATAGTGTGGGAGTTTTCCGGATCGGTTTCGGCCCACTGGGCGCCAGAATACGGGATTCACCAGGAGCAGTCACAATTCATGCGGTTGCCATGGAAATCTGCACACTCGGGGGTTTAGCAATAGCCCTTTGTTTTATGAAATGCTTGAGAAGACGTGGCCCATGATAAAGTGTGTTAAAATGGCATTTTTGTGCGTATGAATGTGTAAATAGACCTCAAAGCTCCCCGCTGAACAGCAGGATCAGGCCTGCTCTGCATACACACGTTTGTTTGTATGTCTGTTTATCACGGGACGCAGACTCTGCTATTGTTTGCTTTGCCCTCACAATGTTCGATTATTTTTGTTGAAGCTGAAGTGAAAACGCTTTAAGCTCTTATTATTGCATATATTTAGGGTTGATGATTTGAACAAATCACAAACACTTCCGTCCGGCAACATTTGTGATATGGACATTATATATATATATATATATATATATAACATTTAAAATATATTTTTTATGTCAATTTGTGTTTGTTTTTTATTACATTTTTGTTCTTATTTATTCAAATCAAAGTTTGCGAACTCAATTCAAAGTTTTCATAAACATATGAAATAAAATAAATGTATAATATACTGTTTTTTATTTTTATTTTATTTTTATTTGCTTCGAATCAAAGTTTGTGAACTCTTTATTTCTGACTATCTAATCGGACATGTTTTCATCTGGCAAACAAATACACATTTCTACCATGCTGAGCGAGTATGTTTTTTCCTCATTTCTGCAAACCTCACAAACTAAACTACAATTAGTATTCACAACTTAGCATCACTTTCGTTATGCACATATTCAAATATGCTCATACATCATTAAAATATGAGCTTGTGCCTTTTATGTAATGGACTCTTTTTGAGGAGACAACCATTTGATATTCAAAGTCTGTGTACAGTCTCTGCAGAGAAAGTGAGTTGCCCACTGCTGTGCTGGAAAACACCATGAATTAAACATGCAATGCATTCTGGGAGATCGTAGACCAGTGACTTAGGTGTGAGGACTCATTACTGACTCTGACTGGAAGTTTAAGTGGGACAGCGAGGCAATATTTTTTAAGTAGAAAGAGCAATGCTTTAATTCATTAAAAAGTTTATTTTTTATTATGTTTGTCACGCAGGTGGAAAGTGAGATTCAAAACTATCAATATTGGTGTAAGGTTGATGTGCACATATACATAAGCTATGTTTCAAAAGGGCCTCACAACAGAAGGGGCCTTCACTTGGCCTCGAAACAAATTGCGTTGCACACACTAGGGTCGGAAAATAACAGGCTTGGGTCAACAATGCCACTAAAATTAATAACAATCCCCCAAAATTGAAGATATGGGGCAGAAAATGTCCCTGCATGAGTTTTTGTTGATAATATTTAAGCAAATGCAATATTTAAGCAATATTCCACGCAAGCAAATGTGCTGTTTTCCCGAATATCAGCACATTTGCAAATGTGATATTGATTTTATAAAACAGTTCAAAAAATAATATTGTCTGTTTTTGCTGTTTTGCCAACAAAAATAGTTTCAAAAAAATCTACAGTAGCGACACAGTGATGCTTCGGTAATGAATGAATCGGTCTAATGAATGATGCAACGACTCACTTATATAAAGACAGTCTTGGGCTGTGTCTGAACTCTTAAATAGGACACCATTTGTAGTGGTGTCCGAAAACATAGTGGACGTTATCGTTTGCACTCATTCTATCCCACAATGCATCACAATAACGAGTGTACAACCGATGCACGCTCAATGGCTAGAGAATACCTATAATACATTGCATACACTGTCTTTTGTTCTCAGTGGGGGGTCTCTGAATTGCTAAGGCCTCAGCACATTTGATGCACCGCAGCCTGCAGTCGTGCATAACTTGCATACAAAGTCCTGGTGTCACACACTGGTGGCAAACACAACACGATTAATGCCGTTTTACAAACCCTCTAAAGAAATTGATCTTTTAGTCTGTGAATCTCAGTTCATTCATACTGATGATGTCTTAACACACGTCCTCTTAAACCACGCTCGGGGAAAGCGTGATTCATCCACGGCTCAGCGTGCGGCGTTCGTATGTGACAGAGAGAAGAAGGTGATTTATAGAGCTGTTTGTTATTCACAGTCTGGCCTTTGCTGCTTATTACTTGTTTAAACAGAGTGTGTGACAGTGTGCAATCTAATGAGAAGCTCACAAAACACGTTCAGGTCAGATTTCATCCTCAATATTATTATTTTTGTTTATTTTTAAAACAGTATTACTGTTAAATACATTTGTATGGAAAGTGCATCAATATTTTAGGACACTTAGGATGTTTTGCATGTATTTTCATGCCAAATAAGCACATTATATCACATCAAACATCAAGCATTATAGTATTCTTTAAATTTAGATCAGCATAAATTAAAGGCCTTTTTTTCTTCCAGGATGTAAAAAACAATATACATGTATGTAAATGTTTTATATTACATTTTAATAATAAACTTTCTTTTGCATTACTCTTATGAGAATTTGGTTGGGGGCTAAAATGTGCTTAATTGTCTTGAAATTAAAGTTGCAATGCAATAATACTCATTATTTTCACAAATGTTCTTAAGGTTTATTATATATTCCATTTGTTTTTGGGTTGAAATATGATCTGATCAAATTCTTGACAGATAAATAGTGTGTTTATGAATTAAAGCAGTTTGTGGTTGTGTAGACTGAAAAAGAAGATCAGTGATGGATGTTAAAAATAAATGTAGAAATGACAGAAGAAGGTCAGTGAAAGTGGAGCGGCGTTCCTGAGGACTCTGAACAGTCGTAAATCATTCATCGCTCGGACTGTTTTCTTCTGCTTATCTATCCTCTCTTCCAGAGTTTTCTCTCCGCTCATCCCTCGCATCCGTACATGTGCCGAGTGTTGCCACGGAAACCCACAGCGAATATATATATCTATATATATATATATATATATATCTACAGCGAATGGTGCGAAGCTGCTACCTCATTTCCTGCCATGCAGAAGATTGGCAGCTCAGAGCTGGCGCTGCCCGCTGTGCCAACATTGTTACTAGTCGCCTGTGTCTCAATCTGTCTCTTGTTTGCTTTCTTTGTTTCCCTGTCCTGCTGTTTCTTTTGTCAGCCTATTTCATTGTTCTAAGAATGATTCAGATTTCTTTTTGCTTTTCATAGAGGCTCTTTTTCCATTTGTACTTTTTGGCTGAACTACCAACATGAGCCCTATCTAGAGATCAGAATACCATAGAATAATAAATATCTGATATATCTATAATATTTCTGTTCTGACAGTCAGAATACACCTAGCAACCACATATCAACACCCTGGCAACCTCCAACGACTCACTAGCATCATGTCGGTGAGTTTTGTAGCCTACGTCTGGTTTTCTTTCTCTCTTCATCCCAGGATGTGATCTAAGAATACAATCTATAATCTAAAAATTATTTTGGTAACCCAGTAATTGGTCAATTATTTTGACAATTAATTAATTAATCGGATATTTTTTGTGATAAGTGAATAGCCTTTAAAATTAGGCCTACTTAAAATGCATATATAGGCCTAATAACACTGAGGCAATAATTATTGTTCTAAATAAAGTATCAAAATCAAGTAATGCTGCCTGATGGTTTTATTGAACAACACTGTTATAATACATAATGTAATATACACAATATTATAAACAATCAACTTCTGTACATTACGTCCTGCCGAGGGTGTCAACGGCTGGTGAGTGTTGTTGTTACACTTTATAACATGTAATTACTGTATAACAGTAATATAGGCCAAACAACATGTAATTCAAATGTTTACTTTAATATTAATCTTTAATCTGCTATATTGTGATTTTTACTGTTTTAATATATTGTGCAGCCTTAGAAAACAATCTGCGCTTGGTTCTCGTATGTGGAATACGCCACTTCCGGTTAAATTGCAATCGAGCACTCGGATTTAATCGAAGAATCGTGACAGCCCTTGTAATGAATGTCACTTCAGTTCTACTTTGCGAGTATAAATTCTCATATTCATATTGTCAGGTTTTAATATTGCGAGATCTCGTAGCATGACATCTCGTCACACCGCTAGTATTAAATGTGTGTGTTCCAGGCGGTCGATCGCTGGTTCCCACAGGTCTAGAGTCTCAGCGGTCAGTAAAGGGTGTGTAATATAAACCTTAAGTCAGGACAGAACAAATGAGTTGTCCTCCATATAGAGACCAAATGAACTTCCTAATGTAGTTCTGCTCTCACTCGAGTCGCTTTGAAATGTGGAGAGACTCTGTCTTTGTCTTGAGCACAGATGCAGTATAGATCCATTGAAACTGATACAGACAAACAAGATCTTTTAAAGAGAGATGGAGGAAATCCAGCCTTCACTCTTTATAAAGCTTCTTCAGCGGCTCTTGTTTAATGAAGAACCATATTACATGAAACTTGCTCCAGAACAGCGAATCCCTTAATAGTTTGGGTTATTTACATGTCGCTGTCTGAACTGATTGGACTCAAGGTTGAACTAGAAAGAGACTGACGGCAGATCTGATGTCTTATAGTCGTAAAGCACAGATGATGCGTGACACACTGAAGTATCAAACAGAGTTTGTAGAGGGAAGGGCGTTTGTGTCAGTGTTTGAATCCTCGACTCCTCCAGTGATGATGGTGCAGTCAGTGTGAACAAAGTCAGGCCTACAGACACACACAAGCATCTGTCATGAACACACACACACACACACACAGCGCTGCAGGGAAGGGCACGAGGCAGAGAGACAAACACAGATAGTGTCCAATCCAGAAATAGATCAAGTTTGTTTATGATATCTAGATGTTTTTCCCCTCTTGGTGACACATGGGATATTTCTCATATTAAATTACCATAATGAGAATATAAAGAAGAAAATCTTAATGAGTCTTGATGGTTTTGTGCAGTTCCATTGAGAGCCAGACACGGACTCAGCTTGTATTTGATGATATGACACTATGACGTATTCATGATAAATTAAATAATATAATTCCAAAAATATATTTTAATGTATTTCTGTAAAATTAATACTAGTAAAATAAATTCAATCAAATTATATTATATAAAAAAAAGTGAATGATATGGTGTGTGTTTATATATATATATATATATATATATATATACACACGCATAAAAGGTCTTAAAAAGCCTAATACAAATTTAGGACTTAAGAAGGTCTTAAATCAGAGCAGAAAGTCATAAATTCATAAAGTCGAAAAGTTATCACATGCATAAATGTTGCATTGCAAAAAGTTTATCTTCAATATGTTTTCAAATATCTACACATATTGGATAAATTTTCTTGTCTTGAAAAAAAATTAACAAAATAAATTTGCTTAAAACGAGAACAAATATCTATCAGAAATGTAGAGACGCGGCTGATAAATATTATAAATGTTTATTATGATAAAGGTTTGATGTGTGGCATGTTAATGCGTAGTTAAACCCGTGCACATTTATGCAATATAAAGGGAGTTTTCTCGCTTGTCATTTTGCTTACAAACGATTTGAGGCCGCAGGACTGAACTCGAGCTTGTGTGTTTGACTCATCATGTGTGTGTGTGTGTGTGTGTGTGTGTGTGTGGGGACAGTAAATAGCCTGTGTTAATGGCCCGGTGGGAATGGAGGAAGTTCACAGTCATTAACGCCCTTCGTGACAACACAGAGTGGCTTAATTACTTAATTGGGCCTGAACCCGTGGTTAAGTGGCTATCTAATTGCAGAGTGGAGAGTTTAATACGTGTTTCATTCTGAAGTGCCTCTGAAGCGCTGGTGCCATTGTGCCTGTGAGTTTCAGGGATCTCTCTCTCCTTCTGGTGTTTTCAGGGAATTTGCCATAAAACACAAGCCTATGCTGCATATTAAAGATGTGTGTGCATGATAAAGATCACTCAGATTGAAATGTATACAATGAAGGGACGAGAGATATTATAATTCCTGGTGGGGCTTCAGAATATAATTATTGCCCATAAAGGACAGCCGCATAATCCTCGTGAACTGATAATGACCTGCTGGACTGTTCTGCGATCAGTTCCTCTGAAGCTGCAATGATGACTGTAATGAGGTGTTGTCATGCAGGATCTGACCCTGGATCAGTGGCGTGTAAGAGCGGCTACGGGTCATTAGTATTCATCCAGCAGTGTGTGTGTGTGTGAGTCTGTGTGTGTGTGTCTCGGCTGGTGTCATTCAAGCGCTGGACTGAGTTTTAATTAGTCTGACCAGCTCTAATAATGGCACGCGCCACTGCACGTCTGTTTCACACACACACACACACACACACACACACACACACACACACACACACACACACACACACACACACACACACACACACACACACACACACACACACACACACACACACACACACACACACACACACACACACACACACACTTGTGTACATTGTCGGCACACAAAATCAGCCTTGCGTTGCCATATTTGTTCACTTGTTTTAAAGATTTTCTCGAAAACGTTACCAGACTTGGCTCAAAGTCTCTAATTTTCCTTTTAACTAAAAATATACCATGGAAAATTGGGTAGTACTACATTATATGTCAATTATATATTGTATAATATAAGAATAATAAAGTGATTATAGTAGTTTAGTATATCTGTAACAAAAGATTATTATAAGAAAGTATAGCTGCTTCATGAGTAAATGTAATATTGTATATGGTAATATAAATAAATAAATAATTTGACTGTCACAAGAACAAAATGTATTTTAATATGTGTATGTATAGTTTATAAATGTATGTTTTTGAATACATGTCCAAGAATATCCTAATTGAACAGTACAATGGTACAGTATATATCAAAATACTGTGGTATTACATCTCCTGCCTCACTGATCTGTGAGTTCCTGCTAATTTCAGTGTGATGAGCTATAAAACGTCCTTCATGCTGTCCGTTCCAGGTCAGTACTAAGGGAAAATATGAAATGAGAGAAAAAATTGTGTCGATACTTTTGTGCTCTCATGCAAATGTCTTGCATTCCTCTGAAAAACTTTGCTTTCTCTTGCAAAATGTTTGCGTTCCCTTGAGATACTTTTTGTTTGTTTGCAAAGTATTTTGCATCCCCCCCCGAGAAACTTTACGTTTCGCTCGCAAAGAACAAAAAGTTTTGCTACCGAATGCAAAGTTTTTCGAGGGAACACAAAAGCATTGACATCAATTTTCCTCTCAACTGATATTTTTTCCCTTTAGGGGCTCCTTGCTTTCCTGACAGAACCTTTCAGTGTTTGTCTTTAAACATTTCGCTGGAATTGTGGTCTGTTTGAACTCTAAACGATGCCGAAACAGGATGTTGCCGACAAAATAACTGAAATCTGCCATGAAGGTGTGTGTTTGTGTACATTCACACCTGTCTTTAACGGATCGCTTGACACACAGTCAACATTACACTGACGGTTAATGTTTTCACTCTAGCTGAAATTTCACTTCCTTCTTCAAACATTTGTTAATGTCTGATTTATTTGTGTTGTTCAGTGCCTATAGATTAACCTGCATGTTTTGGAACCAACATACAAGATTATTTTGCAACATTTTTTGATATTTTGTCTTTCCTACACTAGTAACATCTGTCATCCTGAAGCTATAATATCAACTTCTGGTCACGTCTACTCACTTTAATGGTACATTTTCCACTGAGTTAAGGTTGTGAAAAGCATGTGCGTAATGACAGATTGTTTGATTTGATGTGTTGGGTTTAATTCGCTCGTGTCACTTACATCAGATAGCATGCTAGCTTGTGCATTTCCATTTGAAACCCATGTGTGCAATCTTTCACAGACCCACAATCCTGCTGTGCTCAGCACCGGTGTCGTGAGATGCTGTTTCAGTCCTAATGGCCTCATGAAGGGCAGAGAAACCCTCACGAGAGAGGACAACAGCAGGACTTTAAACTCACGTGTGACTGACGCATGATGGGAAACAACTGACAGGGGTCAATCAGCTCTAAAAGACAGGTATTTCATTGTTAATTCATCAGGGATCGTCCTGTCCAAGACTGAAGCTGTGCTGCAGGACACACAGGCGTCCTCTAGAGACACATCATCTCTGCTTCCAATGATGCAGCAAAAAATGACACGTCTGAATTATTTCTCATGTGACAGCATGTCTAATGCTAACCGTGACGCGTGTTTATGTATATTCATTCATTTGGAAGGGAGGTGTAATAAAATGTATCTGATTTTGTAATAAATTTGAAATAATGTGCATAATATAGTTTTTGTGTTCTATTTATTAGTTTTTAATATTATCATTTTATTTTTATAATAACTTACATTTATAATAATTTCTGTTTTTTAAATGCACCAATACATAGTAATAAAGGCCATTGGCGAACATTTTACCTAAACATTGATTTAATACATTTTTTATTTTATTTTGTGGCCTCAAATTTCTAAAGCACCCTGGAGTGAAATAGCTCGAATACAAGCATGGCCTTTTTGATATTCAAAGTGGAAACATTTAAGTCAGCGAGCCACGACTGTGTGAAGGTCAGATTCAGAGGTTTTTGGGTGATGATTATTAAAGATCGGATCATTATTTTTCCAGACGAGGTGTTTTCATTATAGCTCTCAGTTCATGTAAACGTAGCGTGACTCTTGTCTTGATGCAGAATTTGCTTAAAACGATCGTCTGTAGCTTGTGTCCTCTTTCTGTCTCGTTTCATCGTCCCGTTTCTCCTCATTGTGACTCAAGAGGACATTTTTTGACTGTGGGGAGAGTAAAACGGGCAGGAATCCGAGTCTGAGATCCTGGCAGAGGATCCGTTCACTGTCTGATGTGATCTGTGCCCGAGGGACTCGGACATATGGAAGACATCACTTATCCGGCGGGTCCGGAGAGAAATCATCGGGCCTGTAAACACACGGCAACGACAGCGCACACTAATTCTGTCCCCTTATACTGATGTCAGGGCCACACTCTGTGTTTTATGGTTTCTCATAACCTCCGCGTGTCATTTCTGTGCGTTCTGTTGGTTTGTCTTTGCGAATATATGGGAAGGTTATTTGGTGTGAGTTACCCAGCTGAAACGACCCGCTCAGGTCAGGTCTGGTCCAGACGTGTTTGAGCCGGTTTAGTCAACCAGCATAACCATTCAGTTTAGCAAACAAATGCCGTGAGCTCACAAATACAAATAAGACTTTAATCCACCTATAAACTCTAGACGGTTTGCATGCGTGTAAAGGATGTGTTTTTCATATGGTCTCCTCAGATTCGTTGAAGTGTGATGCTGAGTTATACAGCTCATCAGATCAGAAGACATTACTCAGGCTTGACACGTATAGCAATCGATATGATCCCAGTCCGCCTCATTCTCGTCATCTGGATTTACAGACCTCCGAGTGATTTTAGTGCTCTTTGCTGGTTATTATTATGGGCAAATGTGTTCATTTAAATACCAGACAAGCATAAAAGAGCCAAAAATATTACATTTTACTGGAGCTGATGTGTAGGCTATATATATGTGTGTATATATATATATATATGTGTGTGTGTGTACATATATATATGTAAACTAGAGTTTTCACAGTAAAAATATTCACTCTTAGAAGAAAAGGTTCTATGGAACCTTCAAGTGTTCCGTCAGGCGCTTATATATATATTTTAGGGGTTCCAATCATGGGATCATTTTATGCATTTAGTTTTAACTAAATTTTCTTAATTAAACAGCTCATAAACAAACATTATCACTAGAAAAAAATTAAATAACCTGTTAAACATGAAAGTATTATTAATCAAAGACATTTCTCCTTATATAGATCCTTTGGGGCATTAAGTGTTCTTTAAAATTGATATTGAAATAGTTCTTTATAGAACCACTAGTGGACCAAAATCAAGCGAGTTTGTTTTAAACAAGAAAACAATATCTGCAAATGGGGGTCAGAAACATAACTTTAATTCAAAGGGGACCACACTAGCAGACATTTTGTCTTGTTTTAAGCTTAGACTCACTTAATTTTTATACATTTTACAGTAAACAAGGCTTTATTTGAAGTCATTTTGATTCTCAAGTAAATGTGTCTTGATTTAAGAAGATATTTGTACTGGAAAAGAAAAGAACATTAGTTTTCAGTCTAGGAGAAACAGTTGAGATCTACGGGTAGATTCCCAGTGTGTCCCAGAAGTCGCAGATGTCGTCACGTGACCCTGGCTGTGTGTGTGCGTGTGTCGTGAGGTTCATGATCAGCCAGCCGCTGTTAACCGTGTAGCGAGGCCATGCCGGTGGCCGTTGCTGTCGACAGAAGGTGCTCGTGTCGGTGTGGGACCCGGGGTCAGCCGCGTGGGCGAACGCACCCCAGTAACACAGCATGCGATTGGACAGCAGTCGCTCAGGTCGAGTCATTGTGAAGTTTGCCACCGGGGCCGAGTCGAACAGGAACGGCAGCTCTGCTCCGTGACACACGTGATGATAACAGAACGACAAACCCGACCACACGCGCCGGTCGCTCGCTACATGATCGAACACGTACATCCACACGGAGCTCCCGGACAACACACCGGCACGGGCCGCTCTCCGGGACGGACACAGGAAGATGTAGTCAGTCACTATCTGAAAGGACAAAGGCATTAAACATACAGTAAACATTGTGAAATATTAGTTTAAAATAGCTATTTTGGAGCCCATTTCCACCACATAAGAAAAAAAACATACTTTTGTAAATCATTATTATGACAAAAAGCTGAAGTTATGACTTTAAAGATCATAATTATGAGATGAAGTCGAAATTATGACATACTAAATCAAAACTATGACTTAAAAAGATATGATTGTCACAAAAAGTAAATAATTTACCATGATTTTTTTTCTTAGCTGGGTTGAATATATTTTAAACTGTAATTTATTCCTGTGATCAAAGCTGAATTTTCTGCATCATTACTCCAGTCTTCAGTATCACATGATCCTTCAGAAATCATTCTAATATGATGATTTGCTGCCTTTAAAAAACATTTCTGATTATTATCAGTTGAAAACAGTTGTGCTGCTTCATATTTTGTGGAAAGAACAGCATTTGTTTGAAATAGAAAACATTATTTACTGTCGCTTTTAATCAATTTAATGCATCCTTGCTGAATAAAAGCATAATTATGTCATCATCATCATGAGGCTCTAGAGATACAGCAAGTCACATGACACTGACAGCTCAGGTGACACCGTTGAGATGAATGTGAAAGCTAACAGATCAGTTTCTCCAGGTGTATTGAACTGAACTGAGCCCAATGAACTAGATTCTGATGATTGAAGTCTGGCCCTGAGAGACTGTTCAGTCACTTCACTGATACTGCTTAGTGAATCTTCACTTTTAAAACCCGCGGGACAGGACGACATTAGCTCTGTGTCTGTGAACATACTCTTGAACATCAGCATATTGAATATGATGAGTTCAGACAGATGTGAAGGGTAAAGAGTAGGGTAAACATTCAGTGTGTTGTTGAGATGATGTGTTTATGTGTCCGTGCTTGTTTAGAGCTTCTCACGTCTCTGTAGGTTAAATATCTCTATCTGTTACCTGGTAACCAAACACTCATCAGATCTCTCTCACACACACACACACACACACACACACACACACACACACACACACACACACACACACACACACACACACACACACACACACACACACACACACACACACACACACACCCATTCCCTCCCACACACACACACACACACACACACACACACACACACACACACACACACACACACACACACACACACACACACACACACACGGAGGCAGCCATTCCCTCCCACACACACACACACACACACACACACACACACACACACACACACACACACACACACACACACACACACACACACACACACACACACACACACACAGACATATGGAGGCAGCCATTCCCTCCCACACACACACACACACACACACACACACACAGAATCCAACGCCTGCGGTCTACAACTCTCTTCACAGACACGGATCACTTTCAGGACACACACAAAAACACACTGACTTTCTGTATCTTGGCTAAATAGTGCAGCCTTTTACCCAACAGAGTTATTGTAGTATTACTTTTATACTATTATCATATTTATTAATATGATTTTGTTATAAATTAATATTACTTAGGTAATAATTTATTAATATTTTATACATTATTATAATTTAGAATTTGTATTATTTAAATATTACATTTTAAATTATATATATTATATTTTTATGTAATTATCTTTATTATGTTCACATTTTAAGTTTTACTTATTTTCTTGTCACTGCATCATTTTCTTTAGTTTTATTATTATTTCTATTTAGCTTTAGTAATTTTAGTACTTCAGCTTCAACTGATTTAATTTCAGTTAGTTGCGTTTAAGTCAGATCCAGTCAGTTTTTTCTATAGCGCTTTTCACTGTACACATAATATATTTATAATATCTTTATGCCTTATAGTTGCATTTAGCAGATTAGAGCAATTTAGTGTTTAGTAATTTTAGTACTTAAACTTATTTTATTTCTGTTATTTGCCAAAATAACTTTTTTTCATGTAGCCTAATATTTATTTATTATAACAGCAATATTTCAATTAACGGAAATGAAAATGATTTGACATTTCTCGGCTGAACTCAAATGGCTGCAACCGAAACTGAGGCACAGAATAATTAGTTTAAAAATCAGAGTCAGAGGCTTTGTCTGCGTTGTGTCCATGTGTTTATCCATCCTAAATAATATGTGATAGTAGTAATGTCAGAGCCCGTGGACGGAGAGCCTGTTCACTCCCTATTAAGTCCTATTGTACCGAATTTTGGTTGTAGTTCCACAAGAGTTCCACTGGGGGGCGATCGTCCGAGTGCAAAATGAATGGAAGCTAGACGGCTAAATTTGTCTCTTTCACCCAATTGCCGTTGAGAAATCTCGGATTTGATTGTAGGTTTTGCCAGTTCAACATGGGTTATAGGTCGAAAGTTTAATGAACGAGTACTTACGTCCTTTCGATTTCTTACAGGTTGAGTTGTTGCCCATTACACGCTAGCATTCTGCTAATGAACACTGATTGGTCAGTGAAGGACTGATTAGGACCAGACATACTGCCTGATGGCATTGTGGCATCCGAAGGGGGACTTGAATGTATGTGTGTGTGTATTTTAAGTGTGGTCTTTTAAAACAACAAAACAAAAACTCTTCTAGCACGCGTATTTACCTGTGTCAGCGGTGTTGTCGATGCCTCGAGAGAAAAGAAAGTGCAGAGCGTGAAAGAACCTATTTTTTACAGTCTATGGAAAGAACCAAAGTGACTGAAGAATTGCCGTAAAGCTGTTCTCTGGTCGTACGATGTGTATGACATCATTGACATTTTAAAACACTTTTTAAAGCAAATAAGTGACTCTAAAAAATCTAACACCCAGCAATGAGTAATTTCTTTGCTTCTCCTTTCGAATACAACATTCAAATTACTAGACAAAAAATTATATCCTAAAAAAAAGTGGATTTTGAGGGGTATATCTCCATAGACCTTCATTCATTCTGCACTCGTCCTGTGAGCGCCCTCATATGGAACCAGAGTGGAACTGCAACGGAACTGAGTGGAAGATCTCCCCTTATTAGACATTCTCTGGTAATGTCCTGCACTATTTGTGTGGAGTGTCCATGAAGGGGTGAACTGAGCCCTCACTGAGTCACAGCGCCCTCTTGTGTGCGGCAGAGGAGGAGCATTTAAAGGCTTTTTAATTTTAATCTTTTGCAAAATTCAGAACTGCATATTAACATAATATTTTTACTACTTCAACCATAGCTTTCTATGGCAGAAATAGTGAGAGAAGTGTGCTAGTATGTGCTTCCGAATTCAGCATTTGTCTTCGTTTCACATCCTCAAAACATATATTTTGAAAATATACCTCCATCTCATATTTATGACTTAGTATGTCATAATTATTTTAAAATATAACTAAGCAAAATTGCAATGCTCTATTATGGTAACCCATTTTATGACATACTAAGTCATAATTATGAGATAAAAAGTTAAGACATATGAAGTTAAAATTATAAGATAAATACAAAATTATGAGAAAAAGCCAAAATTATGTCATACAAATTCATATAGTTATAAAAATGTAATTATGACTAAATCATCATTAAAATGTCGAAATTTATGAAAATGTCGAAAGTTATAATTATAAATAGTCAAAACTGAGAAAGATGCAATTGTGACATTCTAAGTCACATGCACCTCACGTACATGCACCTCACGCCTCCAAAAAAAGATATTATGCTATAATACCATATACTAGGCTATAATATGATGACATCATCATACACAGATACTTCCTGAAAGGCCATCAGCCGCAAAATTCTGTAAATATTAGATTCTCTCCATCAGATTGCATGGTGAAAAAGTGTCTTTATATGACGAATTATTGGAGATGTAATCTGAAAAGTGAAGTGACAGAATTTGATGAAAGATGAAACATGATTCAGTGTGGTTAACCTGTGCAAGCATGTCCCTGTGGTCTGTGTGTGTGTAGAGCGGCAGGTATTTGCGCAGGATCTTGATGGCGTGATGTTTGAAGATGGCCGTCGTGTAGACAGTGCATTCGACCGCTGACACAGGCTTGGTGAACACACCGTACACAAAGATCACACCTTCTTCTGAAGTGCTACCTGAAACACACACACACACACACACATGAGCCTGAGCTGTTCGATTCTGATCTGATGTTGACTTTGAATTGATTCTGATTGTACCGAGCAGCACGGGTTTCTCCTTCTGCCAGTGTCCTTTCTGAAAGGCGCTCACGGACTGTTCCCGGATCAGTTCTCCGTCGATATACGGGCCCCAGCTCTCAAACACCTCCAGGAAGCGGAAGGGATTCACCACCTTTGAGCCTGAGAACACACACAACGTTTCATATGATCTCTGTGAAGTCTGTGCACTAGGCGGTTGATCTCTGAAAAGCGAAATGCAGGATTACTGGATTTGATCTGTGCGTTCAGCACCGCCTGAGGACTGAGAGACTGAAGACACTGCAGGTCCACAAGCGAGCAGTTGGCCAGCTTTGCAAAGATCTTCCCCAGCTTCAGAGACTCGTGCCTGAGGAGACACATCAGTGTTTGAAGGCATGACTCTGATCCAACACAATCTCATGAAAGTGCGTATCTATACCACGAATGTTATTTCTCGTGCCATTTATACGGCAAAAATGGTTTTAGCGTGCATATGCTACGCACTGAAAACCCCTTGGGTAGGATTAGGGGTGGGGAGTGCGTGCGTATTACACGCCATAAAGTGCGTATCATATGCACGCAAAAACTATTTTTGGCGTATAAATGGCACGAGAAATAACATTCGTTGTATAGATACGCACTTTCATGAGATCGCTGATCTGATGCATGTCTATACAGTATGTGACCCTGGACCACAGAACCAGTCACAAGTCACACGGGTGTATTTGTGGCAATAGCCAACAATACATAGTATGGGTCAAAATTATCGATTTGTTTTTATGCCAAAAATCATGAGGGATATTAAGTAAAGATCATGCTCCATGAAGATGTTTTGTACATTTCCTACCATAAATATATAAAAATGTATTTTTGTGAGTGGATCGCGAACAAAAATGGACAAGTTTGAAGGCGATTTTCTCAATATTTAGATTTTTTTTGCACCCTCAGATTCCAGATTTTCAAATAGTTGCATGCAAATATTGTCCTATCCTAACATCAGTGGAAAGCTTATTTATTCAGCTTTCAGATGATGTATAAATCTCAATTTCAAAATGATTTTGGGACTGCAGATGTAAATTAGCCAAAAGCTAACTCTGGTGTAATGCAACAAATGTTTACATTTATGTTATTAATTGCACATGGTCCCTTTTAAACAAACAAACAAACAAACAAACAAACAAACAAACAAAAAATGGACCCATGTGACTGGTTTTGTGGTTCGGGGTCACATATATATGTGTGTGTGTGTGCGTTTACCGTGTTTTGAGAGGAATGGAGAAGGGTAAACTCTGGAGAACGGCCTGTCTGAAGAGAGGTTTGCTGCTCTGGATCATCAGATGTAGACTGACTGACTGAGCGCCTGCGCTCTCGCCGAAAACACTCACCTGAATCGACACAGACACACACTTCTGACTGGATGAGGAACTTAAATTATTGTTTCACAAACTCATGAGAAAATTTGATTTGATCTTTGAGTCAAATTCATGCCGTCATATCCATTTTTACCCAAACATCAAATAAACAAACAAATTTTTATTTTATTATTATTGTTTAAATTAATCATCATCGTTATTTTGCATAATAGAAATCAAGGAAAATTTAGGATTGTTTAGATTTTTTTTTACATTTTGATTTCTATTGTCTTTTTCTTTTGCATTGCAATTATTGAGAATTAATGTCGCAATAAAAAAATAAAAAAGAATATATATGCACAGACACGCACACACACACACACACATATATATAATATAAATAGAATAATATCATTTTTTAATAGGCTATTTAATATAAATAAAATAATTAATATAAATAAAATATAAAATATTTTTTTATGAGATAAAATATTATTTTATGAGATTTTATTTAGTTTTTAAGTCACATGCAATGACAATTAAGGCAAACTAAACTAATATATATATATATATATAGACACCAATATTATATGAACACAAACCTTTATGTTAGATACGATTACGATTGAGATTAATCTATTTGACAGCTCATATATATAAATAAATGTAATGCAAAAAAAATTAAACGCTTGAGCTCTGTCAATGTTTTTGTAGTTCATCCAACGCTCCAACATCAGCTAAAAAAAGTTCTGGAAGTGATTCCACTGATATCGTTCCTCTGTGTTGTTATGGTTATAGTTGTGGTCTGGCCTCTGCCATTCTTTTGTGTTTACAACGATTTTTAGAACTAAATTTGTATAGTAATTGTCCTTTTTGTGTTCAGGCATTCATCATTTACCCCTTTATAAACAAGTTTCTATAAGTTCTTCTCACTTTGCCTGGGTCTCCTCCAAACACAGCGATGTTCTGTTGCACCCAGAGCAAAGCCGCTTGCTGATCCAGAATCCCATAATTCCCCACCGCGGATGTTTCCGGGTCTTTTCCTGACACTAGAAAGCCGAAAGCCCCTGCAGAGAGACAGATTCAGCTGTGTGTTCATGTCTTGTTTGACAGTCAGAGTCTCAGTGTCTCACCCAGGCGGTAGGCGATGCTCACGACCACAGTTTGAGTGAAGTTGCTGAGGAAGCGTCCGTCGTAAAGCGCTTTCGAGGCGGATCCCGCGATGAAGTCTCCGCCGTGGATCCACACCATCACCGGCAGAGCCGCCGTGGAGTTCACGCTCAGAGGAACAAACACGTTCAGGTACAGACAGTCCTCACTCACCTGGCGAGAGAAAATACCATTCAAAACAGCATTTACTCTATGTGTCGTTCATATGACTTATGCGCTATATTCCAAATAATACAAATTGGTATGTGGCCTATAGACAATGACGCATTCAGACACTAAGACACATAAAAGTGAAATATTGTCACATTATCCCCCTAATGAACAATATAGTCGTTAAATAAATATATTTATGAATATGTTTTTTCAAAATATATTTAATATTTATATTCTCTTTGAAAAAAAAGAGTTTAGTCATTTTGTATACACACACACACACACACACACACACACACACACACACACACACACACACACACACACACACACACACACACACACACACACACATATATATATATAAATAATAGTAATGCAAAAAAGATTTAATTCATATATATATTTAATTATAAATTTCATTGAATTTGATTGGAATTAATGTATTTAATTTCTTATTGTAATATGAGCATAAATTGTCATTTTTTATCTTTATAGAAATTATCTTTTGCATTGAAATTACTGAGAATTAATGTCACAATTCAAAAAACTTTAAAAATATATATAAGAATATAGTTGTATGTCAATAAAGAATATTGGTGTGAACATGTGCTTTAATTGTCATGAAAATAATGTAAAAATGTAATGTGAATCTAAATTGTACTAAAAATTGCCTTAATTTTCTTCATGCAAAATAATAACAATAGTTAAAAGCAGTTTAGATTTGATTTTTTTTCTTTATGAATGAATGCTTTCAGAAATTCCCTCAAAGATTTCAGGGAAAAACAAACACATAATATAAAATAGAACAAAATCTAACATTTTCAGGGCTTTATGGATTAACTAATTTTTTATATTAACCCAATTAACCTAATTCTGTGTTTAATCGAGAGAAATTGCTTAATAAAGCAAAAGCTCTTGATTTTGATGGAACCAAAACAGCTGAAATGGTTTTGCTGATCTTGTGAGTCCCGCCCGTGGTCGTGTCCCGCTCACCTTCTTGGGACACTCCTCCGAGATGGGCCCGACGCAGGCCTGCATGCACGGCGCTCTGGGATAGGTGGCGTCTCGCACCCCTCTCCACGGCGTGACGGGCCGGGGTGCTTTCCAGCGGGACGCTGCCACAGGCGGATCAGCGAACGGGATCCCGTAAAAAACATGAGACTTGTCCAGCGTCAGGCCCTGGATGGTCCCGTCTTTAATGAGCAGTTTGGGCCCAGCGGCAGTTTGTTGGTCCTGATCTGAGATCAGTGCTGCTGGAGACACACTGCGCAGTAAAGCCACCAGCTTCATCCGCTCCTCTGTACTGGATCCAGTGCTGATCAACACACACACCAGCACACACAGACACAACACACACCTGTACGACCGCATGCTTACTCACGCTCCTGCACTTCTGCGCGCTCGGGACCGACTGATGCATGCTGGGGTCCCACAAATCCTCAGCACTTGTGACTCTTATTATGTTGCACACTGGGACTCTGTTGTGTGTGTGTGTGTGTGTGTGTGTGTGTGTGTGTGTGTGTGTGTGTGTGTGTGTGTGTGTGTGTAATGACATGCAGACTGTCTGTACTTTAGAAAATTAAATCACATCGATTCCCTTGACGTTCTTCGTCGGATACTACAAGTTGAGTTGGTGATTTGGACTATTAAAAAAAACATTCAAATAACATGAAATTTCACAGTAAATAGTTTTCCAGTGATTCAGTGATGTTAGTAAAATTATATAGGCCTATATAAATATATTGTATATGTAACTTGAGTACCTTAGAGTACCATATACATCAGAAATCAATTTGTAACTTGAAAACACACACGCACACACACACACACACACACACACACACACACACACACACACACACACACACACACACACACACACACACACACACACACACACACACACACACACACACACACTTGCTATTAATTGCATCTAACATGAAAGTTTGTAAACTGTGTGTATGTATCTGTGTATGTGTGTGTGTGTGTGTGTGCGTGTCTGTGTGTGTGTGTATATATATATATGGTTATATATATATATATATATATATATATATATATATATATATATTTATGTTGGATGCGATTAATCGCAATTAATCAATTTGACAGCATTTAATTATATATGTTTCTTATAAATGTCATATATATATATATATATATATATATATATATATATATATATATATATATATATAAACATGAAACATAAGAAACTGAAAATAAATATTCAAATATTGTACCAGTTTTGTGCAATATTTAAAAACGTTTTAAATAATAATCATGTATATGATAACTCCTCCACACCTCCAGGCGGCAGTACACGCGCTCTTTGTCTCGTGCTCATGACGACCCGACGCAGCGTCTGACGTCACTGCTAGCAGTAGCAATGGCGGCCCCCACAGAAAGCACGAGTGAAACGCCAACAAATAAAAAACAGAAAAAGAGCAAAAATACAGGTACAACTACACTTGAAAATCGATAAATATACACCTTATTATCCTCACAGTGCGTATTGACATCGCGCTTTTAATTCCACATTAGTGAAGTTAACTGACATGTTTATGTGTGAATGCAGCTCGTGTAGAATTATAGGTCTGTTTTTCTTGTAGCTACAATGATGTAGTACTTTGTTAGTGTGCGCATTTCATTACTGTTTTCCCCAAAGCATTCAGTTATTGTGCATTTGCTGTCTTCAACCTCTTCGGTTGTATTTCTCTAATACACAACTGATGTCAGTGGGAAAAATAAATAAACTTTTAGGGTGGTGTGACGTAGTGTTTAAATCTCTTCCTGGTAACGATAATGTTGATTTTCCAGCTCTATAAGTGTACTAGTACAGGCTCAGTGTGATCTTTAATGTTAGTACTGTGTTATTATACATATACAGTACTAAGTGATTTTTATGTTAGTGTACAATGCTATTTACAAGCTACTCCAAGATGGGACATAATATTACATGCACATTTTGGGGAATAAACACACATCCCCAGGTTACTGTAAACTGTTTAAGATAAAAGTGTGCTATATTCCTACTAATTACTCACTAACTAATCTCTGGTCTTTTGTCTGAAACGTAGTGGATGAGACCGAGCTGCTGATGGTACCAGACGGCTGGAAAGAGCCCAAGTTCACCCGAGAGGACAATCCCAAAGGTTTGCTGGAGGAGAGCAGCTTCGCCACACTTTTCCCCAAGTACAGAGAGGCGTACCTTAAAGAGTGCTGGCCGCTGGTGCAGAAAGCGCTCGGAGATGTGGTACGTGTCAGGAAAATCTTCATTTGGTTTTAAAAATGCTTGTAAGCTCACTCACAGTATTAGTTTGTCTATGTTCTTTTGCTATCTCCTGCTGTTCTGTAGTTCATCAATGCCACACTGGACCTGATTGAAGGCAGTATGACGGTGCACACAACAAAGAAAACATTTGACCCTTATGCAATCCTCAGAGCAAGGGATCTCATCAAGTTATTGGCCAGAAGTGTGCCGTTTGAACAGGTATGCATTGTACTGCTTTACAAGCGATGTAATCCACTGATTTTATAAATAAATAAATAAATACAAAAATATATATATATATTAGTTATTCAGTACTGGTAAAAAGTTTGGAAACATTACTATTTTTAATGTTTTTGAAAGAAGTCTCTTATGCTCATAAAGCCTGCATTTATTTGATATAAAAATGTAATTTGCTAAATATTATTACAATTTCAAATAATAGTATTTTATCTTAATATATTTTTAATTATTTATTTCTGTGATGCAAAGCTGAATTTTCATCAGCCATTACTCCAGTCTTCAGTGTCACATGATCCTTCATTCTAATATGCTTATATATATATATATATATATATATATATATATATATATAGATATATATAGATATATATAGATATAGATATATAATACATCAGTGAATTGGTGTGCAAAATCAGTGAATTCTGTGCAAAAGGACAGATTATCATTGTTGATCAAAAGTGTCAATACAGACATTTATAATGTTAAAAATTATTTCTATATCAAATAAATGCTTTTTATTAATCAAAGAATCCAAATGAAAAAAAAAAGTATCATGAAAATATGAGGCAGCACAACTGTTTTCAACACTGATAATAATCAGAAATGTTTCTTGAGCAGCAAATCATCATATTAGAGTGATTTCTGAAGGATCATGTGTCACTAAAAACTGTAGTAATGATGCTGAAAATTCAGTTTAGATCACATTAATAAATTACATTTTAAAATATATTCAAGTAGAACAAAATATTGTAATATTTCACAATTTCTGAACAAATGAATGCAGCCTTGGTGAGCATAAGAGGCCTTTTTAAAAATATAAAAAATCTTAATATATATATAATCTGATATACCGGTAAATAATTTATCCTAAAATCTTTCACTAAACTGTCCTGTTCATTTCAGGCTGTAAGGATACTTGAAGACGACATGGCTTGTGACATCATAAAAATTGGGACTCTTGTGCGAAACAGAGAGCGTTTTGTGAAGAGACGCCAGAGACTGATCGGCCCCAAGGGCTCCACGCTCAAGGTGAGCAAAGACACTGCTCCGTTTACAGCAATGTCTCCCTTCATTTATTCATATTACACTTCACTTGTCTTTATTTTTTATTCCCAGACAGTAGAGATGCGTGGATGGGCTATTATTTCATCCGCAACCGCATCACAAAACTCATCGTCCATCCGCACCAACGTTTTTGACCAATTTTCCCGCCCGCCATCCGCTGATACAAGGCGCTGATGATGACAGCCGCGAGACTAGAAACCGCCCGCCACCCGCCCGAATTTAATTAGAATATTTTTTTCCGTCACGTCATCCGCCCGATCCGCAGTTTATCCGCGGAGTCCGCGGCTATAACCGCCAACCGCGCATCTCTACCAGACAGTGAGGCCCAAAAGTCTCAGACCACATCGAAAATATGGGATTTTGTTTTTCATTTAAACTTAGCAATATTTAAAGTTTTAAATGCATAAATGAATGTACATTTTCCAATTCAACTTTTCTCTCAAATTGTTTTGATAGCCATTTTCAATACATTTCTTTTTTTTAATTAAATTTGAAAGCAAAAAAACAGTTGCATTTTCACTGGCGGACTTTAGATTCCTCTTTTTAATGGTCTTTGCTCTTTTGTTCTTTACTTTTAAGAGATTAAGCAAGTTCTTTTGATGTTGTATTGTTGTTTTATTGCTTTTGCAGCTTTATGTTTTGCATGTCTGGTGTGTTTTTTCGATGTTACAGTAAATATGATAACATCTCATGCGTTTGTTCTGTTTCAGGCACTAGAGCTTCTGACCAACTGTTACGTGATGGTTCAGGGCAACACAGTGTCGGCTCTCGGCCCGTTCAATGGCTTGAAGGAGGTGAGACAGACATTCAGTGGCCTCATTTTAATCATTCAAAACTCTTCACCCAGAAAACTAACCACTCTACTTTTGTTCAGTCATAATTACACGAATGTAAAGGAATCAGTTTGTGCTTCTCGCTTCTTTCTGCAGGTACGGAAAGTCGTGCTTGAGACAATGAAGAACATTCACCCCATTTACAACATAAAGGTACCGTACATAGAAGACTGTGTAATATTATAAAGTAAGATTTAGTGTAAAGAAAGTTGTCATTGGTTGTGAATAGAGCTGCACGATTCTGGATAAATTGAGAATCATGAGTTGTTATTTAAATAGAGATCAAGATTCTCCCATGAGAATCAAAACAAAATAACGTAATTTACATGAGGTTCTGACAAAATGTTTAATTGATTTGATGTAATCATTTTTTTTAATCGGCTGTAATGAATTATTCAATGACTCACTCATAGACTTTCATTACTGAATGAATCAACGTTTTTGAACGAATCTCTTGAATATATGATTCAATGACAAATACATTTTTAACAGTCACGTGTCGCCACCTACTGGTGTAACAATGTAATTAATATAATTTTTATTTAAAGCATCCTTACTTTCAAAAGGTGATTTACTCTATTGATCGCTACCGCAGACATCAGTGTTTAAATCATCAACTATAAACTTTTATACCAGTGATAATTTGAATGATTGTAACACAGAAATAACAATACTGTGTGGTTGAAAAGACTGTTTGTGAAGCTGTTTCATACCTATACATGACAACTGCTCTCTCCGCAAACGCAGATCTGAATCAGTGTGATCGTACTTGTTTAAAGGTTTAATAGACTTATTGCTGAATCGTTGTTATCTTGGAGTAAGATCACGTGGGTGTTTGAATCAAGATCTTTTAATGATTAATCATGCAGCTCTAGTTGTAAACCATATTAGGATGGTCTGTAAATTAAAAAGCTGTTACCGCCGTCATGAGTGACTCTAACAGTAATTGTGTGTGTGATTCAATCCTCTCCAGACATTAATGATCAAGCGGGAGCTGGCGAGCGACCCGGATCTGCGCACTCAGAACTGGGAGAGATTCCTGCCCAACTTCCGCCATAAGAGTCTCTCCAAACGCAAGCAGCCGAAGAAGAAGACGGTCAAGAAGAAGGAGTACACGCCGTTCCCGCCGCCTCAGCCCGAGAGCAAGGTACGAGCGCACACTTCCCGAGAGATATCATGTGATATGGTTGCAATAAGACACTCGAGGGTTTTACCACGAGTACAGTTTGTTTTTACACACAAACACCCGCATAAACATACATAAACAACAGCAATATGATAAAAGATACAAATGTAATTAAGCCAATTAATAGCTTATTTGCTTGGCAACATTAGTTAACATGAACTAACCATGAAGAGTACTTCTAAAGCTTTTATTAATCTTAATGTAAATTTCATTATTTACTTAAATATTATTAAAATCAGAAGTTGTATCTGTTAATATTATTTAATAGAGCTAACATGAATTAACATTAAACAGTTATATTTTTATTAACTAACGTTATTAATAAATACTGTATTACTTGTTAGTTAATGCATTGGCTTAACATTAACTAATGGAGCCTTATTGTAAAGTGTTAGTGTTTTAGTGTTTTTTACATATTCAGTCTGCACAATTCAATGTGAAATGAATAATAATTATTAAAATAATAATCAGACGGGTATCAAAAAATAGAAACAAACAACTTGAACCTGAGAACAACTGTTTAGTAAAATAAAGTATTGATCGAGTTGATACTTGATATTATTAAATAATAACTATATTATAATTATATATATTTATATATACTCTTTGATATAATATCAAATCTATAAATACTTTATTTATAAATAATATTTTTGTTGGGTTTTTAGTTTAATTAATGTATTTTTGTGGACATCTCCGCACATATAAATTACAATAATAATCAATAAATAAATGAAAAGCTCTTTTTTGACAGTTCTTGTTTGCCTAAGTGAAATATTCTTCTGCACAGATTGATCAGCAACTGGCGACCGGCGAGTTCTTCCTGCTAGAGAGCGAGAAGAGACGCAAGAAGATGACTGAGATTAAGGTTTGATGTTTTTAGGAGTGTTTGATGTTTTTATGAGTGTTTGCACAGATGCAGTGAGTGACTGGAACTAGTTCACTCGTAACCGCTTGTTGTTTTCTTGGACTGAAGGTGAAACAGGCTGAAGCTTTATCCAAGAGACAAGAGCAGCGGCAGAAAGATTTCATTCCTCCTAAAGAGAAGCCCGCCTTGAAGAAGACCAAACCAGGTACTGCAGAACCCGGTGTCAGAAAATACTGCACAATACACTGAGACACATGCGACAGGGATAAGTCATGAAGTGGAATGTTTTTGAAACTGTGAAGCGGCTTCACTCACCGCACAACAGTTTTTGTTATATTTGTATTAATATTTTAAAATAGCTTTCATTTTTATAATTTTAGTTTTCATGTTGATTTTAGTAGCTGAGCTAAAAAATAAAACAAAATGAGCTTTTGCCATTTACATTTTTTTATTTTAAATATTGCTTTTTAGGTTTAATTAATTTTTATTTCAGTTTTAGTTCGAGTTTTTATCTATTTCGAGTTGATAAATAATTTTATCTCTGTTTAATGGCAACATTTATAATTTTTGTTTAGTTCAAGTTTTTCCAACTAAACAAAAATTGGAAGTGTTGCCTATAAACTGAAATAAAATTATTAACTGGAAATAAATAAAAACTATATAGTGGATATACTGGAAATAAATAAACTAACAATGAAATAAAAATAAATTAAACCTATAAAGCAACGAAGCTGAAAAAAATAAAATAATATATATATATATATATATATATATATATATATATATATATATATACACACACAGTATATATATCAGCTTCATTTAAATTAACAGACATGTTTTTAATAGTTAACGATAATAACCCTGGTCCAGAACTGCATCTCATGTTGTATAATGATATTATTATTAATTTAAAAAAAAAATAATTAAGCTTTATTTCAATTAACAGAAATTATTTGATTATTTTAGTTAACGATAATAACCCTGGTCCAGAATGGCATCTCATATTGTATAATAATAATAATAATAATAATAAAAGTAATTAAGATCAATTATTATTCATAATAAAAAATAATTAAATTAAAAAAAAAGTTAAATCATCAAAATATAAATATGTAAATATAATACGTGTTTAGCTTGTGCATTAATCCATATGTACTGAATTTGATCTTGGTCAGAAGACTAGTAATATTGGTTAGTAGCATTCCTAGTAATATGACTTTATATTGTGTAAATAATTCAAATGAATAAGCATGTGAACTCATGATCTATAATATTTATTATTCTCTTCTTTATAGCAACTACAGAAAACAAAATTGATATTCAAGCCATTAAAGAAAAAGTGAAGAAAGCAAAAAGTAAAAAGCTTGGAGCTCCTCCTGTAAACCCCGAGACGCCTTCAGTGAAAGACGGCAAGCGGAAGAAACTCAAAAGCTAACTCGCGTCGCTCGATCTGAACTCTGATCCTGGAGAAACACACTCAGACCATCACTGGATATATTGTGTTTATATAAAAGATGTTTGGTTTCATGCTTCGTCAACATCAATATAAAACCTCAATGTCACAATCATATTTTAGATTTTGGCTTGTAGGAGATGAGGAATAAGAGACACAAACACAAAACTGTAGACCATATGAACAATCAGCATGTGTTGTCCTGTAGAGTCAGAAACTATTAAACGCTGCTTCTGTTTGAGGCAGACGACAGATGCTCATTGATCGTGTTACATACTTTAGGTATAATAATAAATATGAACTGTGTACGGTATATACAGTATGCACATTCAAAGGCTATAGATGACCTATAAATCGACATGTCTTTGTAACAGCTGAATTTGTGATGGTTCTGCATTTGTGCTGTTCGTCATTAGCAAAGTACCTCTGTATGTTCATCTTTTTTTGCTACCCAGAATGCTATGCATAAACATTTTTTTTTTTTACATGTAGTTCAGTAATTTCTCTGATATATGGCAATAAATCGAATGATATTTTTGTCATATATCTGTCTTACTCGTTTAAACTGAAGGGACTAGATGGACTAATTGATGAAAAACATGTCCAGGTCACATTTCAGCCCAAATACAATCCATTAAATATTACTGTGATCTACAGATACTTGAAAGTTCATTAGATTGAGATTTTGCATTGCAGAAATTAGAATTTGTAATTGCAGAAAAAGAACATTGTAAATGTGCTTAATTGTTATGAAAATGTCAGTATAATCACTTAATGCATAATTTTTTCTTATTAATCTTTGCCTAAAATTTGCTTCAAATAGTTTTGTGTTAAATAGTTTTTCAAATAGAAATGTGAAGCTTCACTCATATGCAAACAGGATTTGAGGGCAATTCTGGCAATTAACACAGGCAAACATGAGCCATATCTACACATTCTTTAGTCAAGATACATTTATTTGAGAAGCAAAATGACTTGAGAAAACAAGCAATTGGAAATAATGATCAATATTGAGTTTTTGCTTATAGGCTAAGAAAAATCATCTTGTTTTCCCTCCGAAGTGTATTGTAATGACCCAACTGACATATTTTTTCTAGTTTTTTTTGCAGTGTGTCCATTGTTAATTTATTGTTAATAAAAAAATCGAAATATTAAATGCTAGTATAAAATATAAAAAGGTAGTATATATCATTTTAAATGAATCTACATTAATAAATGCTATGAAAGTATTTCATTTTTAGTTCATTACCTAATGTATTAGGTATAATGATAACTGATAGTCAACAGATTATTATTGTAAAGTGTTTAAAATATTACTTTGATCTATAGATACTTGAAAGTTCATGAGAATGTGATTTTGCATTGCAGAAATGAGAATTTGTGGGGTAATGCGCTTAATTGATATGAAAATGTCAATGCAAAAAAAAAAAAGCATAATAAATGCATCATTTTCTTCTTAATTACTCTTTTAATGTAATTGCATTAAATGTGCATCAAATAGTTAATTTTCCTCTCAGTCCCAGTGGAAATTAGCCTGGCTCCGCCCTCCTACGCACTTCTGCTCAATTTCATTTTCCTTCAGTACTACGTCTGGGATTGCGCTGTAGACTTTGGTTTTCTCCGATCAATTTTTTACCGGGCCAATCAGCGAACAGAGGGAGTGGCTGAGAACGATGACGTTGATGTCGACTCGTGCGTTATTTTGAGTTGTAGTTCAAAATAAGAAAGATGCGAGCGAAGCCATTCGGTCCGTTGTGGCAACGCTGCCGAATATCAAGAAGTTAAAGCCGGAGCAAGAACAATCTTTGCTTAGTTTTGTGTTTATGGCCATCCTCCCACGGGGTTCGGGAAAAGACATATGTCACGACCAAACGTCAGCGATCGGTTATGGCAGATAGAGTGACTCTGGGCAGATCCAATAGTTTTAGACTTCCTTCAATAGAATACCCACCTACAAGGAAGTTAACGCTTGTCAATGGAGCGGTGCCAGACTCTCTGTACAAATGAAATGTACGAGAGTCTGGTAGAACCAGGCTAAGTGGAAATGTGGCATTGTCTGAATGTGAACTTTCAGTTTTTGCAGTCGAGTTCAAGCGGTTTCACTCATATGCAAACAGGTTATGATGGCGATTCAGGTAGTAAACACAGGCACACATGACCGGGACAGATATGAGTCTGATAATCACAACTGACAGGCAGAAGTTGCCACAGGAGGACAGCGCTGGGTCCCAGTCAGGAGTCCACCGATAACCTACACAAACACCCATAGATTAGGGGACTTTAATAGCAGGATATGGTGAAAAAATAATCAGAACCCGCTCAAAACACTCCAGTCGCTCTTACAAATGTCTGAATGCTGTTGCTTTTGCAGTGTTTCTTAACTAGTTTTGCTTCAGAACCAAGATTTTGTTAGTGAACCAGAATTGTAAACCGAAATAACAAAAAATTTCAATTTTTGTAAATGCATAAACATCGGAAATATGATTTACAGTCTAGTTTTAGTGTCTCCAAATATTACTTTTTATTCTCTCAAAGGTCAAATAAAGGTTCTTCATGGAAACACCCATGGATTAGTGTATATTCATCCTATTTAATGCATATTTATGAAATGTTGTGTAGTTTTTTATGGTTTAATGGCACATCATCAGCTTCCGCCATCAAAAGCATTTGTGAACAGACACAGAAACTTGCTGTATTGCGATGACAGTCAGACATTTATAATTGTGTGTGAAGTGAACAGATGTTTTCTTTAGATTCAGATTGAGAGATTGGGGCTTGTCTTACCCTGCAGGGCATCGCGGGATGAGTTTCCTGTAAAAGAACGAGAGAGATAGTAAAAGAGAAGTAAAGCGGTTGTTGGACAGGATGAGTATATTTATTACTGACACTTACGACAGAGATTATTTTCACACGTCTCCTGCCTACATCCACTGCATGATGACCCTTCTCTGTATGGAGCAACTCCTCGATAATTTCCTCTGTTGAAAACAATTTAGTTTTGTGCAAACAGTACGAAAATATGCATTATCCTGCTTTACATAAAAGGCACCGTTCACAATGCGCCACACCTGCAAATGTGGTTTTCATACTTACGCTGTTGCATAGTTGCACACAAATATGATTCCTGGCATTGTTGAGAAAGAAACCACACCGTTTGGGCAGGCCTGCGCGGCACAACCAACCTTGTACGTGTCTGCCCAAACAACCTTTACATGCAGAAAACACGTTATTCAGAGAGGCCTTATTCACTTATGTTTTGAACACATGAGTGTTTGGTTGAGCTTTGAGTGTGTACCTGTGTGTAGTGGCCGCACACTTTTGAGCACTGGTTCTGATTGTAATTGTAATCTTGCACCTCGTCCACCCATGACTTAATTGCAGATTTCACTGTGAATTGGGTGTAAGGATATCCAACCCAGATGTTTTCACCCACAGAAGTGAACGAAGGGTGCATCCTTCTCACATCCTTAAGGTGAATGTTATGTTTAAAGTCACAGACTCTCGCCCAGGCCCGCGCCGTCACCGCCAGCCCTTCATCCCACGTCTGCACACACACACACACACACACACACACACACACACACACACACACACACACACACACACACACACACACACACACACACACACACACACACACACACACACACACACACACACACACACACACACACACACACACACACACACACACACACGCTTATTATGGCTTCATTTGTGATTAATGTTGTAATCCTATAACAGATCCTTAGACTCACATGCAAACTGCCCTGTACACATTCATGCCTTTGCATCTATTGGGAAATTCTGTTCATTCCCGACACTGAGAAAACATCTTAAATCAGCTTCAAAATGATTTGCTGCTGGTTTAGAGGATTTTTGGGAGCTTATTGTTCTACTATTAAAGCATTTGGTAAGACTAACATATCAACATAGGCTGTTTCCCCTCCAGCAGTGCATGTTACTTATCCGGTGAAACAGGAAATTGCATGAGAAAAAACGTAGAATAGGTTTTCATGAGGAATTAATTAGATATTGAAAAGCTCATTTTAAAAGATAATTTAACATATCTATAAATACTGTAATAGCATACAAATAATACTATAACAAAAATGATGTCTATTGTAGTTGATATTTTATTTTATAGTTCAAAGTTTGAAACTAAAAGTGAAAATACTAGCAGTTAGACTAGAGGTAATCAGCCTTAATTTTCCATTTCAAATCAGACCAAACTACCATTTTATGCAACTGACTTTAGGAATTGTAAAAATACAGCAGCCGCACACTCAAAACACTGTGCAAAATCAATTTTAATAGCAAGCTTTCGGTCTTGCCTGAAGAAGGTCGGAAGACCGAAAGCTTGCTATTAAAATTGATTTTGCACAGTGTTTTGAGTGTGTGGCTGCTGTATTTTTACAATTCCTGATGATTTAATGTAGCAGCACCTCTCTACAAGACATTTTTGACGGATGAGCGGTGGTTCTTTTCTATTTTTTCGATTTTGCAACTGACTTTAAAAAGTTCAGACCAGTCTTGAAGAAAAAAATACAATGACTGACTCGTAGTCTAAGCAGTTTATCCAACTGGCGGATCAGAGACATCATAAACATCTCATATTTACCATGTAGCGCATGTTGCTGGCCGATGGTTTCACGTTTGTGCGGTGGATGTTGTGTTCTCTCACACATTCCTCAAAAAATGCTGGATCTGTGATATCGAAGAAGGGCTCGCTGGAAACCAGTTTAAGCAGAACGGTGACAGAGATCAGAACGTGTATAAAGTCACTCATCACTGAGTTTGACTGACGACTGAGAAGAGTTTCCTGTTAGTGTTATGAACATCGACCTAACTTGTAATGCTGAACTATTTTTACTCACTTCTGCTTTTTCAAAAGAGCTTATGAGAAACCTTTTAGATGAAACTAACAAGTCAAAACCTCACATCAGTTGTATACCGCACTGCATTGTGGGTCAAACCACTTCCCCCTTCTCACCATTTGAACTCAGGTTTTCACCAGGTTAACTCGAGTAAATGCAATGGATGAAGGTTTTAATATCATGATTTATGAGTTTGGCATCTCTACCATAAAAATAGTTAGATTTTGTTAGTGAACCAGAATTGTAAACCGAAATGTACTGTAAATGCATAAACATCGGAAATATGATTTACAGTCTAGTGTTAGTGTCTCCAAATATTAGTTTTTATTCTCTCAAAGGTCAAATAAAGGTTCTTCATGGAAACACCCATGGATTAGTGTATATTCATCCTATTTAATGCATATTTATGAAATGTTGTGTAGTTTTTTATGGTTTAATGGCACATCATCAGCTTCCGCCATCAAAAGCATTTGTGAACAGACACAGAAACTTGCTGTATTGCGATGACAGTCAGACATTTATAATTGTGTGTGAAGTGAACGGATCTTTTCTTTAGATTCAGATTGAGAGATTGGGGCTTGTCTTACCCTGCAGGGCATCGCGGGATGAGTTTCCTGTAAAAGAACGAGAGAGATAGTAAAAGAGAAGTAAAGCGGTTGTTGGACAGGATGAGTATATTTATTACTGACACTTACGACAGAGATTATTTTCACACGTCTCCTGCCTACATCCACTGCATGATGACCCTTCTCTGTATGGAGCAACTCCTCGATAATTTCCTCTGTTGAAAACAATTTAGTTTTGTGCAAACATCCTGCTTTACATAAAAGTTCACAATGCGCCACACCTGCAAATGTGGTTTTCATACTTACGCTGTTGCATAGTTGCACACAAATATGATTCCTGGCATTGTTGAGAAAGAAACCACACCGTTTGGGAAGGCCTGCGCGGCACAACCAACCTTGTACGTGCAGAAAACAAGCGATATAGCGAGGCCTTATTCACTTATGTTTGAACATCTCTGGCATCTCTACCATAAAAATAGTTTTTATAGTGCAATCATGTTTGCAAAGCTAAAACATTAAATAATGTAAGATGTTCTTCAGGATATTGAGCTTCATAACCTGTATGTAGATGTGGTGTAACTGGCATTGCATTTGCATTTTGTCTTGTTTCCCGTTTCTGATGAGAGCAGGGCTTTATTTAGCGGTGAAAAGTTGAAAACATGTTTTTCTCTGACTAGAAATGATTTTGTCATCATCGTAGCACAACATCTGTCAGTGCTGTCATTGTTAACTAAAACTATTAAAAGTCGCTTCCGTTAATTGTATTAAAGCATGAAATTGAAGTATTTATTTTATATTACAGTGGGGTTTAAAATGTCTGAATTCAGGCAAAATCCATTTGAATATTTCTTCCTTATTTTAAGTTTTTTAAGTACTTTATAATCAACTTGAAGTACTGTAAAAAAAACATTTAGCAAATAAATGCTTTAAGAGAATGTGCACTTTTTAATAAAAAAAAACAAACATATTTTTTATTAAAATATGTCACTTTATTAGTCACACAGAGTCCAAAAGTCTGAGAACACATTGTAAATATGTGATTTAAAAAAACAAAACAAACAAACATTTCAAACCCATAAATAAACAATTAACTACATGACAATAATATAGGAAGCTTAATATACATGAAACTACCGTAGCACAACTATGAAGAAAATCAGATGCCAGGGAAAACAAACAATGTAGTACAACGTGAAAACGAAGCACAATTATTTGTGAAAAGAATCAAGTATTCCAGAGAAACATAATTCAGTTTAACATAAAACAAGAAATTTCCACAAGTATGATTGAGCAGCATCAGTCTCACACCCTCAAAACCACATACATAATTTAATGAACCAGAAAAATTATATTGATTACGTAAAATGTTTGTGTGTGTAAGTCCTTATATAATAGTGTGCATTCAAGTTTCAATTTCTGTTATGGGTAGGGCTAGAAAATGTCATTATCATTAAAAGGTCAAATGTCATTAAATGTCATCCGTATAAAAACCTTTATGCCTATGGAATGTTCTCATAATAACCAACGTGTACCAACATATGTGTATGTTTGTGGCTGGCCTGGTTAACACATTATGGAAATGAAATCCTTGTCCTTGTGGGGATTTTTTTTTTGGTTTTGGAGAGTTTGTACAGTTTAAAAATAATTATGTCTATGGAAAATCCCCATAAAACATAAAAACACAGTGTGTGTGTGTGTGTGTGTGTGTGTGTGTGTGTGTGTGTGAGTGTGTGTGTGTGTGTGTGTGTGTGTGTGTGTGTGTGTGTGTGTGTGTGTGTGTGTGTGTGTGTGTGTGTGTGTGTGTGTGTGTGTGTGTGTGTGTGTGTGTGTGTGTGTGTGTGTGTGTGTGTGTGTGTGTGTGTGTGTGTGTGCGTGCATTAAGACAGCACACAGGCATTACTGCTCTCATCGTTCACGTCCGTTTCACCTGTAATTTGAAGGAAATGATCCCAGTCTGGCCCTGATAGTGGCAGTTCCGTCTGAAAATGATTCCAGAACCTGCCAGTGAAAAACAAATGCTATTATAGACCTAATAGTCATGAATGCCACTGCTTGTATTTCTCTTATCTGAAATGTTTTTGTCATCATGTTAGCAAAGTTGTCGTCAGCGTTGTTATTGTTAACTTAATCTAAAATGGTAACACTATAAAATAATCTTCCATTTTTTAATATTAAATAATGCATAATCTAACATTAAATAACAATAACAGCATGTAGTTACCTTTGTTAATGTTATTTAATAAAATAATTCATGTTCAACTGTTGACTTTTGATCTTAAAAAATATAGTTGTAAATGTTGAGATAAACGTGAACTGATTAATAAATGCTCATTTTCATTCTTAGTTCATGTAAACTAATGAAACCTTACTGTAGTGTTACCGATAAAATTTAAATAAATGGAAATTAGAAATTAAATAAGGTCAAAACTGTTACACTCTTAAATGAAAAGGTTCTGTCAGGCGCATCATATATAGAACCTTTCAGGGGTTCCAATCATGGGATCATTTTATGCATTTAGTATTAATTACTTGATTTAGTCATTTTTATTTTTGATTAAGTTTTATGAAAAACATTAATAACCTGTTAAACATGAAAGTATTATGCAATAATTGAATATATTTCTCCTTATTTAGAACCTTTTTGGCATGAAGAGTTCATCACTTATACACTGTTATGTATTTTTCCTTTTCATATTGTGTTGATTGTATTTTACTTGTGGTGGTAAACATCAGGATCTCGACTCATTCTGTTATTGAAGCCGATGTACAGGTCGTCCCATAGCAGCCCGTTCAAAACTACGTGTCTCATCACCCCCACTCTGTTCTTGATCTAAACACACACGTTTCATGTATTAAAATCAGTGCATATCTCATCCAAAACACCATTAAAAAAATAAGCTGTTGAACCAACTTAATTAAATTAAGGAAAACTTTTCTTGAAAATTGAAATTACATTTTCCCAACAAAATCTAATTAGTTTGTAATGATTTGTTGCAATCTTACAGTATGAACTTAAATTAATTTTGTCAAGACTAAAATAATTGTGTCATTCCTAGATAAAGTTTTAACTAGATTTAATTTTTGTCCTGCCTAAACATAATAATTTTAGCTAATTTGACTACAGTTACTTCCAATGATAGTAGCTAGTAGCGTTCAATTTAATTAGATCAACTTTTTACACAGTAATTTTAGATATGACTAATGAAGGTCTGTGAGTAACAACATCTTTCCATTTACTGAAAAACACATAAAATAACACTTTAATCCCTAAATTTACCCTGCAGTCCCTTGCAAAGCATGCTGGGAAGGAACTACAGATCCACCCAGTTAGTTGTCAACAAAAATGATTCATGTAGTTTTCACACAAATGCATTAAGTAAACTTCAGTTTTAAATATATTAGGTGTATTGAATACAATTAAATTAAGTTGTGACAAAATATTAAACAATCGTGTTAGTTTTGCTTATTTTAATTAATTAAATTTAATAAGAGGCAACAATCATTTTTTTGAGTGTGTGCTACAGGACTTGAGTCAGGTCACCTCCTCGTACGCGTGATCTCTCTCCGGGCGCGTGTCTGGGAAAGAAAGGTCCAGAAAGTCCACTAAATAGTTGTAACCTCCATGCAGGGGCTTGAAATCATCATCCGTCTCCATGACCTGATGGGAAAACACTCAGTGTTAGAGTTTAACTCATCTGTGTGCGGGTTTGTTTGTGTATGTGTGAGATCCACCTGCCGTTGGCTATAAAAATATTATTTACCCGAATGACCAGATTGTAGCCTTTAAATCCTGCCCAGTTATAATAGTATTGGATCCAGCTTTTGTATTTAAAGATTTCAGCTGAAATGGAAGCATTCAGTTCATCCACATACAAGTCAAAGTCCCAACTGTCCTTATAGATCTTTGTACCGCTGGGCGGTTCAGTGATGGCACTCCTATGGTTATGATATTTAAACCAGAAAAGAAAATGAAAAACAGGCAGACATAATTACAGAAAGTCATGCTACATGCTAATTCACTCATGCATATGTGAATATGATCATAACATAATTCTCAAATCAAAATTAAAGAGATGCATGCTCAAAAACTATAAACAAGAAACATAAAAAGGTAAAAAACAATGTCAGAGACTACAGTCGTTTACAAATAAATAGTTTACAGATTACACTTACTGTTGAATATGCATTTATAAAATGCTTAGTTATTCAATCATGCTTGGTTATTATGGTTAACTAAAACTAAAAGCCTAAAAAATATTTTTTTTTCCATCAAATAAAAGAAACATGAACTAAAATAAAATATAAAAAAACTTTATACTTTAGCTAGTAGTCGACAAAGCAACTGTTACAAAAAAAATAATAAAAACCACCAAAGCACACAATAAAATGACTAAAATTGTAATGAAAAATTTAAATTTAAAACTAAATTATTACTAAACTATGACAATATCTTAATGATACTAAAATAACCAGGTCATGTTTGTTAAAGTTAATTTTAATACATTTCAATGTTTGCTCTTATTATAAAACAACAAATAATTAAACATCAAATTAAAAAGCAAATAATTAAACATCAAATTATTCCAGAATTAAGAAAACATGAAGGAGAAGAGAGTAAAAAAGAAACAAGCATAATACATGCCTCAATGATTATAAGGAACTTATAACCAGTTGAGAACTGCTGATAATGCACTGAAGCTACATCAACATGTTCATATGCTACATGCTAATGACAATAAAGCCATGAGAATGCTACATACATGCTAACGAAAAGAACGCTACATGCTAATGTCAATAAAGCCATAGGAACGTTACATGCTAATGCTAATAAAGCCATGAGAATGCTACAAGCTAATGCTAACAAATCATGGGGCACTACATGCTAATGCTAATAAAGCCATGAGAACGCTACATGCTAATGCTAATAAAGCCATGGAGACGTTACATGTTAATGCTAATAAAGCCATGGGAATGATACAGACTATCAGTGTTAAAGCCATGGGGACATTACATGCTAATACCAATTAATCTATGGGAATGCTACATGTTAATGCAAAGAACACTACATGCTAGTGTTAATAAAGCCATGGGAATGCTACATGGTTTTAAAGTAATGGGAACATTACATGCTAATGCTAATAAAGCCAATGGAATGCTACATGCTAATTAAGTCATGGGAATGTTATATGCTAATGCTAATAAAGCCATGGGAATACTACATGCTAATGCTAAATAAGCCATAGGAACATTACATGCTAATAAAGCCAAGGGAATGCTACATGCTAATGAAGTCATGGGAAGGTTATATGCTAATGCTAATAAAGCCGTGGGAAGACTACATGCTAATGCTAAGTAAGCCTTAGGAACATTACATGCTAATAAAGGCATGGGAAAGTTACATGCTAATGCTAATAAAGCCATGATACCTTTTAGATGTGTCATTTAGCGCGAGGGCCAAATCCAGGACAGAACCGGGTAAAGGTGTCCAGGTTAAGATGTTTGGACAGCTCTTCCTGATGGATTCGTTCAGGTCTGCTGGGCTGTTCTTGATATTCGTCTCCTTTATGTACCTGTTAATCATGTTAGAGTGTTACTTCATAATACACTTTGATGACTGTTATATACACTACCGGAATAATTAATATTTTTTAATGTTTTTGAAAGAAATTTCTATTATAAACATCTTCACTGTTAGTTTTGATAAATTTAATGCACCCTTGCTGAATAAAAGTATTAATTTCTTTACAAAAAAAATTATAATCTTTGAACGGTATTGTAATAGTAATGTGTTTGAGTCAAACATCACACTACATGCATAAAATAGCTTGTGAATGTTGTTTCGTGCTGACTAATGATGTTTTCATTAAAAGTGAAAATGCATTCTTGCATACAGTAGCTAGCTATCTAGTGACGAGAGATGCATTAATATCCACCTGTCAGAAGGATGAGCTTCAGTGAAGTATCCAGCAAACGGGCAGTAGATCTTGGGCTGCAGGGATTTCACCAGCTGAGTCTTATAGTTTAGCAGTTTCTTCCTCTCATTCTTGATGAAATCCGCCTTCCAGCTTTCTGTCAAAGTCAGAAAATTAGAATTAGAGATGCCTTAATGTACATTTTTGAAGAAATAAACCTGCATGTGTAACAAAGACTTTAGATATACAAAGATGGCGCATTCGTTACTATAAATGGAAGAAAGTGCAACGCACAATATGGCGGAATAAGACCCGCATTCTAAATAAAAGAGCCAATCACCAATTGGTAAAGTCTTCGCATCACTGTAGCTGCCGTTAATTATTGCTATAAAAACTGTCTGTGTTTTGAGAAGCACTCTTATGATTGCACATGTGCACTCCACTTAAAATATGCAGTTTTTTGTCATGATTCGAGCATTTAGAAACAAAATGTCATGAGACAGATGTTGTCAGATTGAATTGGTGATTTCAAATATAAAATGTATTCGTAATTTGTAAAAGTTAATGTTTCCCCAAAGAGAGATAGGAGCTGTACTTGCATGACTTAAAATAGCTGTTCAAAGATGGCCGCCGAGTGAAATGACTTGCCTTAAAGGGACTTCGGTGTGTAACTCACCAGTGTACTTGCCGCCGTGGAAGGTCATGGGGAAACCGGAGGCGCCGCCGGCGAAGTCGCTCATCATCACGTCAACACCGTGAGGGAGACGTCCATTGTTTGGTCTGGTGCAGTCCACCGTATTCAGGATCATGTGACCTTGAAAGGTGTTTTTTTTATTTAGTTTATCCAACCTATTAGCAAAGTTGTGCATTTCTGAGGGGCTTTAGCCGCTTTATTGAGGAGAAAAACTATCTGATGAAGATAATCTGTTTGTAGGCGATTCATCATTTTTATTTACATGAAACAACATTATTTTACTGTATTATCTTAACATATTTATGGAGGGTGTCACTTTCACACCCTTGAACGGAATGAAGTGTGGTTGGTTTATCTACACTTTAACTTTTCCCCTAACGGCAGTTATTGACTTAATGTGTCCTGTATGTACTTTACATCACATGGTATAGATAAAGGCAACCGAAAATCTTTCTATGACCTCGTTCTGTTCATCTCGTCTTATTCTTATCATTAATTTGTTACTTATTGTTCATACTTAATTAGATAATTAGTAACATATAAGCTCTTAGTCCTTCCTCCAACAGAGGAATAACATGGGTCACATCAAGTCAAGTCACCTTTATTTATATAGTGCTTTATACAATTAAAATTGTTTCAAAGGAGCTTTACAGGGATAAACAGGACAAATCAGCAGCAAAATACCTTTATACTCCACAATCAAGCAGGTGTCCATCTCAGGATGAACTCCGTCCATCAAAATCATAAATCTCAGGTGATCATCGACCTTTCAAATGATTCAAAAGCCGAGATCATAAAAAGTAGAACACGTGAAAAAGAGCAAAAGAGAAAAAAAGCCACCGTATCACTTACATTCTGCCACACACCGAACGGCACCACTTTGATGTTTGTTAAATTCACTCCACTTTTCCCCAGATACCTGCAACAAAACACAAACAAACGTTTTTTCTGCAAGTCAGATGGTCTCTCTCTAGAGCAGGGTTTCTCAAACAGGGGTTAATTAAAAAATAAGGTCACACTTTAGTTTAGGGTCCAATTATCACTATTTACTACGACCTTTGCCTCAATAAATGCCTAATTACTGATTAGTAATAGTTCGGTAGTTGTTAAGTGTTAAGTTTAGGTATTGGGTGGATTAAGGGATGTAGAATATGGCCATGCAGAATAAGGCATATAATATGTGCTTTATAGGTACTAATAAACAGCTAATATAATATGCATGCTAATAAGCAACTAGTTCAGAATTGGATCCTAAACTAAAGTGTTACCAAAATTAATAAAAGCCTGTAAAATTGAAAACCTCTGAACTGTCAAACCCCTTTTTGAACATAGATGTGAAAAGCACAATCCGTTCTTAAAGGGGTAGTGCTTTGTAATTCCAAAAAAAGACTATTTACCACTTTATTTACAAAATATGAATCTCCAATGCAGGTTCACGAGATGTTTGATGCGCGTTGGAGATAAATATATTGTAAATAAAGTGGTAAATTATGTTTTTTTGCACAAACAAAGTACTCCCGTCACTTCATAAAATTGAGGTTAAACCACTAGAGTCACATGGATTACTTTAATGATGTCTTTATTATCTTTCTGGGGCTTGAAACTGGTAGTTGCGTAGCTGTCAATGGAGGGACAGAAAGCTCTCAGATTTCATTAAAAAGATGAACGAAAGTCTTACGGGTTTGGAACGACATGAGCGTGCGTAATCAGGAAAATCAACCACAGACAATAAACATAAACGAGACCAAACAAAGAGCTGAACGAACTGAAGGCTTAAATGCACAGACTAAGTAATCAATGGAAAGCGGAACAGGTGCGTAAATTAGGAACAATGGAAACTGAGGGCCTGTTTACACGACACCGCTTTCAACTAAAAACGTAAAACTTTTTATGCGTATTTTGGCCGTTCGTTTACACGTTTTGGGTGCCTGAAAACACAAACTTCTGAAAACGGGTTTCAAAGTGCAAGTTTTCGAAAATGGTCTCTGTGTAAACAACAAAAACGTGAATTTCTGAAGACAATGATGTCATGCACATGCGTATTATGTGTTCAGTCTATAGTGTTTCATCGCCATCTAATGGCCTGGCAGCAGAATACAGCGGTTTTAGTCTTTTTTGCAGATCCGTGTGAATGGGGCAGCCCGATCTCACGGCAATTCGTACAAATTTTACGAGGTGGCTAATTCGTACAAATTCATACGACCTCACTTGTACGAATTAGTACGATTTTTGCTAAATCGTACATATTTTACGAGTTGCCCAATCCGTATGAATTTGTACGAATGACCTAGCCCTGACCCCTCCCCTAAACCTACCCATCACGTGGGTTCAGACAAATCGTACAAATTCGTACGAGTGAGGAAAAATAGTGCCTTTTTCAACTATTAAATAACTTTTTGTGGAATGGAAAGATTCCATTGATGTTAAAGATTCTTTTTGGAATTATTATACTTTTTTTTTAAAGTGTGTGAAGTCGTTTGCTCTAGATTTCAGACTCACCAGAACACCGGCCTTGAAGTGTCTCCAACATAAATGGGAATATCTGGACGCTTTTTGGAAAGATGTCTCAACGTTGGGTAGCTGATAGAAAAAATATGCAAAATATATATATTTTTTGCATTATATAATTTAATATAAGGAATATAATACATGCAGTTGAAGTGTTGTGGTGGATCAGACTGTAACCTCAGGTGGTCTGAATGCATGTGGCTGATGTAAATGAGATCTGCCTGACTGAGTCTGTCCATGGCATCAGATGGAGGTTCATGAACGAGCCACCAGCCTCTCGCAAACGCTGGTCCAGTGAGCCACGGGTCAAACATCATCGTCTTTTTCCCCGCTTTAAGCTCCATACACGCGTGCGTGATGTATGTCAGCTGAAACAAACACACATAGAGAGTATTTATGAATTGAATGCGTTTCATGGCAACAATGTGAAAAAACATGTTAGCATCGTGCTAATTCATGCTAGCAATATATTAAAACGTTACCAAATTGCTAAATAATGCTAAACACATGCTAACAGCATGATAAAACATGCTAGCATTGTGATAAAAGTTTGTCACGGCGAACTTCACTTTAAATTTAAAATAGCTGTTATGATATTTCAAGTATTCAGTGTCACATGATCCTTCAGAAATCATTCTAATATGATGATTTGCTGCTCAAGTAACATTTATGATTATTATCAATGTTGAAAACAGTTGTGCTCCTTCATAGTTTTGTGGAAATCATGACACTTTTTCTCTCATAATTCGTTGATGAATAGAAGGTAAGTTTTTTTAGAGAAAAAACAGTGTTATAGAATTTTTTTGAAACATTACAAATTATAAATGTCTTTACTGACACTTTTCTCAATTTAATGTGCCCTAGCTGAATAACAGTATATTCATTTATTTCAAACCCCCCAAATTGTGAATACTATCAGCATGAGTACCAGCTGCATATTAGTGCGATTTACTCTACTTTTTTCCTTTGGCATTTTATTTACTTTTCGTTTTTTTTAAATATGAGAATAGCCTACTGCAGGAAGGGAAGGATGTAGGATCTAATCTGCTGCAGTGTTTATTTAAACAAACTTAAAAACTCAGGGATAACAGAACAACCTACGATATGCAACCAACGACAGACTACAGGACAAAACTAAACAGTCTTAAATACACAGGCAAACATGGAGAGTTAACAAGATAATTAACAAGACACAGCTGACAAGACAAACGAGATGAAACACGTGTGAAAACAATCGAGGAGACGGGTGAAAGTATACAAACAAGCAAGACAGAACCTTACGTGACACAAACTTCACTTTGAAAGATAATTTTGACTGATCCTTTGGCAAATAAAACCTACAGAATATCAGTTTATTGAACTGGAAACAGTGTTCTCATGGCTGTGGATGTGTGAGCAGGGACTTACAAAGCAATCAAAGCTGACACGCACAATAGATACAATAGGTTTATTTAACATGCAGTTTGAATTAGCACATCAATATTTAGTCTTGACTGTATGAATTAAGTATAAATGTATTCTTATTGATGCTAAGTTATTTTCTCTTTTGTTTGATTCACGTTAATGACACAGAGCAGCAGGTTTATTAGGCTGCTGTCACTTTAAGGCCAAACGCACGGATCCATTATACTGATACACATCCGGTTTACACCCAAATTTTTACTTTCACTTGAGACATAACCAGTTGTGTTTACATGAATACTCCACATGATGGACATTTTGGCATAATTGCATATGTGTATTTGATCATTCAAGTGAAATAAGAGTGAAAAAGTACTGAACTCACGATCACATGGTGAGAGACGCTTTTTTCTGTGTGCACACTTACGCTGTGTGTCAGTCAGCGCGTTAGTTTATTGAGTTATTTTATTTTTTGCCGCCATAAAATAACATTGACTGTTGCAGGGTTAGACTCAGGTAGACTGAATGGATCATTAATGAGTGTGATTTACCGAGATCTCTCCGGCGTGTAGCTCTTGTGATTCTCTCGGCTCTGCGGTCCAGGGGTCTGGAGGATTCAACTCAACCAGCTCTAAACTACCGTCAGTGTCTGACAGCACTGCCTCTACACACACACACACACACACACACACACACGCACACGCACACACACACGCACACGCACACACACACAAATACTGATAAGACGATAACAGCTCCCACTAACAGGAAACTTTCTCAAAAATTTGACTAACGTTCTGGCAAGTTATGAACAAACATTCTTCCAGTAACGCTAGTAGAACATTCAGTCAGAGTGATCTGGTTTTTCAAGTATAAAACCCTTAATTACACATCGTTCATGGAAATGTTTATAGTTTGTCTATGTTACTACTTGTTTCAGAACGTTCAGAGAACATTCAAAAGATATTTTCCATAATGATTGCGAAATTATAAAATGGAATGTTGCTTTAACGTTCGCATAACCAAGAAAAAGAGAACTTTCAGAAATAATGCTTTTATTATTTAATGGAAACGCTAGAAAAATGTTCTTAGAACATTCGCTTCCAACCAAAATACAAATAATATACATCTATGATATTTTATATGTGTGTGTGTATACAGTATATATATATATATATATACTGTATATACACCTATCAGTATTAAGTTTTTAAAAATTATTAGCAGGAATTAAAATGACATAAAATGTTTATAAACTCTTAAAAATAAAGGTTTCAAAAGGGGGTTTTCACAGCGATGTCATTAAAGCACAATTCAGTGAACAGTTCTAAAAAAACTTTTCTTAAAAATCTAAAATACCTTTTCCACTATAAAGAACCTTTTGTGGAATGGAAAGATTTCATTTCTCCAGTAGCAGTTTTAAATAACAATGATTTTACCGAGTTCATCTTGCATGAAGCTGTCTGGAGGGTTGACGTACTCCATGGTGGCCACATTAAGTTTCCAGTAGTGTTTAGTGCAGCGCACTGTGCTGTTACACAAATACACAAGCACAATGATTCCTATAATATACTTCTACAATATTGAATTGTAAATCTTCCTGCACTGTGTGTCAGTGTTGGTTGCAGCAGAGATGAAACAGGATGTAAGTGCAGCAATCTTTATTTAGAAATCAACTCAAATCTTTACAAAACAGAATCACAGGAACAGAACAACCAACTTAACATGACGTAGAACTGACAATGAACTGAAAGAAACACAGGGTTTAAATTGACAGAAAAGAGAGGGCTAATTACACACCTGAACAGAAACAGAAAGAAACAGGGAGAGAACTATACTAGAAGATTAACAAAGAAATTCAGACATGAACAGAAAAAACAGGAAAAACTCTCATGAATGCACAAACTCAAAACGTGAAAGTTTTACATTACGCATTTTACATTACGTTCATCTCTTGTGGAAGGCTACATTTGTTTGATCAAAAATTAACAGTAAAATTGTAAATTATTATTAGAATTTAAAGAATAGTTTGCTATTTTAGTATATTTTCAAATGTAATTTATTCCTGTGATGGCAAAGCCGAATTTCCTGCATCATTACTGCAGTGTCACATGATTCTTTCCTAAACAATTATCGCACAATTAAACAATTATTTCACAATAGTTATTGCACAACACTAATGGTGCACAGGTGAAAGAGAATTAATGTTACAATAACTAGTAAGAAACTTCCTCCCACTTTCACCTGCTTTCCCCCCAGCAAATTCCTTCTTGTGTTCTTCTTCTTATTATTAATATCTCTTATTATTTCTGTTTAAATGAGTTTAGGTTCACTCACCTGCCATCCACGTCCTCTATGTCTTTAATGAAGAGTCCACCCTGGTGTTTGCACTGGTTTCTACACGCTCGTAGTTTGTCTTTGACTTTGTAAATGATGTAACATTTGCCATCCTCTGGGTTTTTCTTGAAGTTAATTCCCTCTTTCAGTGCCTGGACGTCTTCAGCGGGCAGTCGCAGGACTGTTTTTGAGACCTGAGATGTCATTCTGCTCCAGCTAGAGATGAGCGGTTTGTCAGTTCATTGGCAGATCTTTTATATAAGGTCATATATAATATAAGAATTATTACAAGTTCTTAGATTCAGTTTCAAGCTCAGCAGAAGATTGGTTGACAAAATTTCCACTCATTTAAACTCAAAAACTTATATTCAGTTGCTGCCATAAATTTAAGTAGCCTTGTTCTGTTCTGAATAGGCCTGTTAAATTTAAAGTATTTGTTGTGGAGTGAGGGGAACTAAAATAGCCTGTAGCTTATTTGTTTATCTTTTTTTTTAATAACTTTTATAAATATTTAGCTATACCGGTAATTTACATTAGCCTATTTCTGAAAATAATATTTAGACTTATATGTGATATATATTTGCTTTTTTTCTTTCTCAAAACTGCAATTTTATATAGCGTATTTATCATGCTGCGAACGTTTTAAAGTATCTTAAAGTATTTAAAAGTATCCTAAGCCGTGTCTGTTTTGTCATTGCTCATTTTATGTGGTGGTGTCCCGCCTTGGGATTAAAATGTGTGTGTGTGTGTGTGTGTGTGTGTGTGTGTGTGTGTGTGTGTGTGTGTGTGTGTGTGTGTGTGTGTGTGTGTGTGTGTGTCTGTGTGTGTGTGTGTGCGCGCGCAGAATAGCTGGTTGACTTGCTGATTTGTACATGCCATGTGTGTCTACCTGCTGAACCTTTTTGGGCTTGCATATTTATAATTTGTTAGTATTTTGTACTTTTGTTTCTAGGGGTTGTCTTGCATATTTTTTTATCTTTAATAACATTTGTATATTTATATACGTCTCCTGCCCATTTCCAGTTAGCGAAGCGGTGTTGTCTTTGGGGGAAATGAATTAGTAAAAAGTCCCCGGGTGAGATTCCAGGGTGGATGATAGCTTGTGGGTATAATGAACTACACAAGTCATTATTGGGATAATTTGTACTTTTAGTAGATTTAAATGAGGGTAGGCTACTTTTACTTTAACTCGAGTAGCCTACGTGTCTAATTTAAAAAAAGACACCCGTTACTTTTTTTTTAATGCAATACATGTTAAGAAATGCGTAGTTAATTCTAAGCGCGCGCTGTCTCTTTTGGAGCGATGCCCCATTCATAAATGATTCACTCGTTACAGTCGATTCTGTTCAAAGACTTGATCAAACAGTTATGCAAAACTGTGTAAATTGGTTCGCGATACAGTTTGAATGATTTGTTCCGATCCCTGCACGCACTGAATCATCTTAAGCAAGAATTAAAGAACCACGAGGATTGGATGAAGTGGTGGACCATACAGTCAATTTGAAGCAAATCTCCATCGTATTGTTTGCCAGCTCATCTCTTTATTAGTTGAACATCTGCGTATGCTGTCTGCATCATTCATGTGAACGACTCCACAGGTAGGACAGCTACATATGCGATTTCATTTACAGGCAATACATTTTACAAACTGATCGTTCACAGAGTATGAATAAACACCCGCCAGCTACCAGTTTAAACGCGCCTGCAGAAATCTACATTTGATTACATTTTGGAGAACGGATGTGGTTCGTGTTTTGAGTCCAGATGTCATAAACCGGTCATGAGCGCCAGGCGAGCACATATGAACCGTTTTCCGTTCCTCCTTGGGGTGTAAGATTTAACGGCTCTGAGTGCATCCATATAACGTTACATGCCTTTGAACGCAAAACTCTGCAGGTTCTCTTTATTTTGACATTGTCTAATAATTAATATTGTCTAATAAAGATGATAACTTTTACTTGAGTAAATATTTCATTAAGTAGCCTACTTTTACTTTAGTAGCCTACAGTTTTTGGATAGTAGGCCTACTCAATACCCACCTCCGTGGGTTTAAGCCTCGGTGCAAAGCCGGTGTCATGTATGAGAGGAAGGGGAGGCAGCCGCAGCGAGCGCGGACACAGAGCGGCCAGAGAAACGGAGGAGTTACTGTAGTAAAGCGTTTGTGCAAAACTGCAGAAAAAATGCGGGTGTTGAGCATCCTCTCACCGGAAAAAGTGTGGGTGCTAAACAGAGCTGGCATCTCACGCATTCACCATGAGACTCACGCAATTGACCCTTTTCACACGCCACACATCCATTTTCTCACGCAGAGACAAATTGCGAAGCAAAGAGGACACTGACACCGCGACAGACAAGATAAAGCAGGTTACTTTTCATATGAAACAAATTCTCAGCTCTCAGGTTTTCTCAAATTTAAATTCAAACAATAAAAACCGGGTTGGGGCTTTTAAATGTGACGTGACAAATAGATAGCGCGTGTAAACCCATCTCTACTAGTTAATAGTAAATAAACACAAATTAACAATAATAGCTGTAGCCTATGTTGAAAGATACAGTATATACAACTTACCGAAATGTAGCCTATATACCTCATAGGCTACATAATATCGACAAATCAGAGTTTTTCGACCGCGCAAAGAAGTCAATAAAACAGCTGGAGAACAATGTCACATAACGTTACATTTACTTCTGAAAAAAAAAAACATTTAATGACCATAGCATAAATACTAATTATTTATTTATGCTAATAAATTAGTATTTTATAATATATGTAGTATTAGTATAAATTAGTATTTTGCTAAATATGAGCACTATTATATATTTATTATATTTTTACATATATCATTGAAATATTATAAAGTTGTGTTGTTATAATAAAAACCTCATGCATTTTTAACATTTAATAATACCAACTGACAGGGCTCTCTGTAGCCTATATGTTTACAGCTTTATGTGAGATTTTCTTAATTTAAAAATGAACATGTATCTACTGTACCTAATATTGTATTATCTACTATCTATTGTACTATCAAAATCTCAAAATTGACCAGTGCATGAATAAAACAATGGTTTTGCCGGTTATTTCTTGCCTAAAGTTTTCAAATACTCTTCAAATTATAACAAATAAAATAATTTTAATAATTTCACCGTTTTTTTTATATACAGTTATATATGGTGGAACATTACCTTTGTTGTGTCTTGAATTCTGCTGTAAATGTGAGTAGACAGTGGCTTCTATGAGTTCAAAGAGACTTTGTGCTGCAGCCCATGAATGTTCGAGGTCTTTATCAGGCCGTTTCAGGAACAGGGTGCGCACTCAACACGTCACTTTTTCATTTTCGAGTATATGCAACAACAAAAAAAAAAATCAAACATTTTTACAGAATACAGTAACTGCCCTAAGGCTGTGGGACTTGACGGAGTGTCATCCAGAGTCCTGAAGGCCGGTGCTGAACAACTAGCAGGTGTGTACACAGATATTTTAACCAGTCCCTGTCACAAGCGGTAGTTCCACGTAGGGCTGTGACTGTATGGGATTTTTTCTTACCGCGGTGAAGAAGCAACAAATCTCGCGGTTTGGCGGTTAACCTACAACACCCCCCCCTGTTAGGCTAAACTTAAACAACCTTTTTTAATAATTATAAAGCAGTTTTCTTTATTATTAACAGCCAATTAACATTTATATTCAATTCTAATATTAATAATTAACTATTAATTAGGCTAAAGTCACTAAGAAATGATCAACGTCTTTTAAGTCCTGTAGCTATTATGCCGTCCTTCACTGACAGATACTTTTCAGGCATCGCTGTTTGAGAAAAGTACTTTCGGTCAGGAAGTACATACAGGTCCTTCTCAAAAAATTAGCATATTGTGATAAAGTTCATTATTTTCCATAATGTAATGATAAAAATTAAACTTTCATATATTTTAGATTCATTGCACACCAACTGCAATATTTCAGGTCTTTTATTGTTTTAATACTGATGATTTTGGCATACAGCTCATGAAAACCCAAAATTCCTATCTCAAAAAATTAGCATATTTCATCCGACCAATAAAAGAAATGTTTTTAATACAAAAAAAAGTCAACCTTTAAATAATTATGTTCAGTTATGCACTCAATACTTGGTCGGGAATCCTTTTGCAGAAATGACTGCTTCAATGCGGCGTGGCATGGAGGCAATCAGCCTGTGGCACTGCTGAGGTGTTATGGAGGCCCAGGATGCTTCGATAGCGGCCTTAAGCTCATCCAGAGTGTTGGGTCTTGCGTCTCTCAACTAGGAGTGTGCCATATCATACCGTCCACGATAATACCGGTATACATTTTTACATGATAAAAAAGTGTCATATCGCGATATCAATGATATAGCGACGCGATGACGTATGGCGCATTTACGTTCCCTAGCACGCACAACAACAACACCTGTCTGAGCGCGAGAGCAGTCTGTCAGCCTCCGATGAAGATTTAGCAATGTCATAAACAGCTTGAGTGTTCAGCGGGGCTGCCGACGCGCGTCTTCTCTCGCGCGGGTTTAGGAGTAGGGACATGACTGAATGGTCTCTTGCACAATCGGTCCATCAGTGCATCGTAACTAAAGTTTATAGTTTTCAAGTCTTCTTAATTCTTATCAGTTTAAACATTCAAGCGGTTTTAAACTATCCAGTAAGTTACTCGCGCACTCTCTGAGAGAGTTGCACTGGGTGCATACATAGAGTAGCCTACAGCTCGCGAGAAACTAAAGTTATTTTTCGTGGATTATATCGCTTTAATGGGGGGAAAAACGCAAAATTGTGTAAAACTTCCGGTCTTGGTAAGTATACTCATAAACACAGTCGGTTATGTATAAAACGCATGTGACACAGACAGTATAATGAAAACAGCAATGGATCCGTGCACTAGCTGTAAAAGTGACAGCAGCCATAGGCTATGTGTCTGTCATTAATGTTGTCGTCAAAACAACAAAAGATAGCTTTAATTGTAATGAATGCGAATTATTAGCCTATGTATTTAATTTAATCAGGAAACAGAACTAAAAGACTGCGTGTTATATTACATTTGATTACTTTATTATGTTTCTGTAGTATTTATGAATACTGGTGTTAGACCTACACACATTTAACATTTAATTCAAAGATTGAAATCAAGCTTCCTTGTGTTGTGTAAACTCTTAACAACAAAATTACCACATTGTAAAAACGCAATGAGTTAGCAAACATTTAGGCGAGATAAACATAATAAGAAAATTTTCAACAACAACAAAAAAAATGTCTATATCGTCATAAATATCATTATCGCAAATATTCTTGAAATATCGTGATAGAATTTTGAGGCTATATCGCCCACCCCTACTCTCAACTTTCTCTTCACAATATCCCACAGATTCTCTATGGGGTTCAGGTCAGGAGAGTTGGCAGGCCAATTGAGCACAGTAATACCATGGTCAGTAAACCATTTACCAGTGGTTTTGGCACTGTGAGCAGGTACCAGGTCATACTGAAAAATGAAATCTTCATCTCCATAAAGCTTTTCAGCAGATGGAAGGCTGAAGTGCTCCAAAATCTCCTGATAGCTAGCTGCATTGACGCTGCCCTTGATAAAACCCAGTGGACCAACACCAGCAGCTGACATGGCACCCCAGACCATCACTGACTGTGGGTACTTGACACTGGACTTCAGGCATTTTGGCATTTCCTTCTCCCCAGTCTTCCTCCAGACTCTGGCACCTTGATTTCCCAATGACATGCAAAATTTGCTTTCATCTGAAAAAAGTACTTTGGACCACTGAGCAACAGTCCAGTGCTGCTTCTCTGTAGCCCAGGTCAGGAGCTTCTGCCCCTGTTTCTGGTTCAAAAGTGGCTTGACCTGGGGAATGCGGCACCTGTAGGCCATTTCCTGCACACGCCTGTGCACGGTGGCTCTGGATGTTTCTACTCCAGACTCAGTCCACTGCTTCCGCAGGTCCCCCAAGGTCTGGAATCGGTCCTTCTCCACAAACTTCCTCAGGGTCCGGTCACCTCTTCTCGTTGTGCAGCGTTTTTGCCACACTTTTTCCTTCCCACAGACTTCCCACTGAGGTGCCTTGATACAGCACTCTGGGAACAGCCTATTTGTTCAGAAATTTCTTTCTGTGTCTTACCCTCTTGCTTGAGGGTGTCAATGATGGCCTTCTGGACAGCAGTCAGGTCGGCAGTCTTACCCATGATTGCTGTTTTGAGTAATGAAACAGGCTGGGAGTTTTTAAAAGTCTCAGGAATCTTTTGCAGGTGTTTAGAGTTAATTAGTTGATTCAGATGATTAGGTTAATAGCTCGTTTAGAGACCCTTTTCATGATATGCTAATTTTTTGAGATAGGAATTTTGGGTTTTCATGAGCTGTATGCCAAAATCATCAGTATTAAAACAATAAAAGACCTGAAATATTTCAGTTGGTGTGCAATGAATCTAAAATATATGAAAGTTTAATTTTTATCATTACATTATGGAAAATAATGAACTTTATCACAATATGCTAATTTTTTGAGAAGGACCTGTATTGCTTATAAAATGCTTGTAGCATGGCTTTGAACGCTGGCTTCTCAACGGTACGGAATGGTACCATTTCTTCAACCAAATAACGAGTCAAGCTGTCAGTAAGTGCTCGCCACTGATCGCTGCCTCTTTGGTACTTTGCACCTCTCGCAAAGGCCTCGGAGACTCCCAACTGTCGCTGCTGGCCTGAGGTTGTAGCACTAGCAGACATCCCAAGTCTCCCGGAAGTTCCGGGAGTCTCCCGCATATTGCCTCCTCTCCCTCTTCCTCTCAAACATGACACTGGCTTTGGCACCGAGGCTTAAATATGGAGGCTGCCTGATGCCCGCAAATTAGTTAAAATCTCCCGGAATCTAGAGCTCGCGAGCAAGAGCTTGAACATACTGTGCTCCTCCAAACCGTGTAGCGCACGCACGGCAGAGAGGGAGAGAGAGCGAGAGACCTTGCGTGTGTGTGCTAGTGTGCCTCATGAAGCGCATGTAAGACATCCTGTAAGAACATAGGACTCGCGGAATACAGTAAATTATAAGAAAAGATTAATGTGTTTATAGTTCATATCACACACCATATGCACTCCTGTAACTTTCAGCAGAAAAAAAAATGTGGTGATGACCTCACACCGCGTTAAGCATCTTATTAACGCGATATTGCGGTGATGCGGTTATCGTCACACCCGTAGTTCCAAGTCTGTTCAAGTCCTGCATTGTTATACCAGTTCTTAAGAAACACGACACTTCAACCCTGAATGATTTCAGGCCTGTGGCCCTAACACCAGTTGCCATGAAGTGCTTAGAAAAGCTGGTCCTAACACACATAAGCTCTTACATTCCAGACACTGCAGATCCAGTGCAGTTTGCCTACCGTCCGAACAGATCAGTGGACGATGCAGTAGCCTTTTGTTTTACACCACACACTTCAACATCTGGACTATAACAAAACATATGTTAGGATGCTATTTCTAGACTATAGCTCCTATAGCTACACTGTAAGAAGAAAGCTTAGTCCATACTTAGTGACACTCATCATCCAGCTCACTCACTGTTGAAGCCCATACACAAACCCTACAGCCTGAGACACACAAGAGTGGACAGCATCATCACACATAAAACACGCTTTTACAACAGCTTCTATCCAGCGGCAGTGAGACTAATGGCTAACTCATAGAAATAGGGTATATATAGTATAAACGGTTAGCAAGCACTGGTGCACTTTTGACTCCAAGGGTGATGCAGTACAATTCCTATGTATGTGTAGAATTTTCTTTGTGCTATACAAATGGCAAATAAAACTTTGAACTTTACAACAAACGTCTTATTGTGACCCCGTAAGTGTTCATCTGAATTTGACCCACGGGGTCAAGGAGGCAGCTGTAAGACTGGAAGAACTGGAAGAGAGGGCAAATTAACATTTGAATTTCTCTTTTGTGCACCATTCGAGACGCAAGTCTGACCTAAGCAATCCTAATCTACATCTTTTTCCCTTCAACCCTCATCGCCTGTTCGCTCTTGCTATCATGCTGAGATCACCTGAAATTCACCCAAAAATCTATATAGTTTAATGTGAATAATTATCTTAAGCCCCTGTCACACAGAGATTCCGGTAAATACACGAATAAAGTGACCTGGGATTTGACCCGGGTTCGTTTGACTTTGGTTCATTCACACTGCCAGTGATTTTCCGGAATCAGAGAGTGTTCACACACAACCCTTAAAAATCCCATAAAGACACGTAACATCGATGTGACGTAATGTCTCAGCAGCGTCTATAGTTTGCCCAGGAGCTGCGATTTCTCTCTAGAAACCATGCTTGTGCATTTTTTTTTTCTGATTCGATCATAAACTAGCGCATTACGTACCGTTTCACGGTGGCGAACGATCCCAGCTTCAGCGCAGACACGGCATTGATTACGGCTTTTGTTTACACAGCACGCATTCTGGGACTGAACACGCCAATGTTTCTAGGTCCCCAACCCGGCATCAATCCCGGTCCATGTTTGTGTTCACACAGAAGGTGTTCTGGCAATTTCCCAGCAATTTCCCAGGATCAACGCGCTGTGTGAAAGGGGCTATGCAGTATTACACATGTTTGATATCATTCGAAATGTCTCAGTACGACTGGTACAAATTTCTCATTCTCAAAGAAGTAAACCAAAAGGTAATAATGTATTTAAGAGTTTAGAATTAATTCACATACATCGTAGCGTGTGTCTTCCAGGCAAATGGCCTTCAGCTCTCAGAAGTTGAAAACTTAATTCATCTTGTTTGTTTATTTATTTATTTATATACCACTGTTAAAACACAACCAAGGTTGAACCAAAGTGCTTTACATACAGATTCTATAAAAAGATAAAAACAAGATCACACATAGACCAATAAATAGACAACATATAAAACATCACATCTTACCATTATAGGCTACTGACGTTAAATGCACTTTCAACAAATTCTTAAACAATGACAACGATTTCACAGATCAGGGGTGCGTTTCCCGTACAACGACGTAACTCGCTGGTTTAACTACCATAGTACGATGCATCGTTGAAGAACTCACCTTGCTAGTCAGGACTGTTTCCCAAAACCATATTGTCGCAAATTGGTCATTCAACCACGTTGGTTAATGATGTCACGCAGGTGGTGAAGAAATAACTTCTTTTAATGAATCTGTTGAGATCGAATTAATGCTAGATGTTTTACTATAAATTACGGACATTGCATCTGAGGATAATTTCGAATTTTTCTTAGTTATTTTGCTCTATTTCCAGATTCAATCATAGGCTCGTTTTTACGTGGTAGAGCACGTTCGCACATGCGCACTCTTCAAAAACGGTGCTTTAAATCTCTTGATAAATTAAAAGACGTAATTTTGTACAGAATAAATTTGTATGTATTCTAAATAAAAGATACAGATGGGACTGAATGTCAGCTTGCTTATTTTGCTCAAACTAAGGATGTCATCATTTCATGCAAACTAGAAACTATGCTTCTAACCACAGGTCGAGAGCTGTCGTTCCAACTACACAACTTTGCGATGCTGTTTGCGAATGTTCGTTGGAACGATGGTTTCGGGAAACACCAAATCATTGGACTATGTTTGTAACGACGGAACTTGCGACCATAGTTGGCTAACGATGCTTTCGGGAAACGCACCCCTGATAGATAGCGGCAGCTCATTCCACTGTCTCGGCCCTATTACTGCAAAGGCCCGGTCTCATTTATGCGGGCGATTTGTTCTAGGCACTATAAGTAGTTTATGATTCTCTGAGCGTAATGTTCTAGAAGGGTTGTATGGGGTTAGAAGGTTTGCCAAATATGGTGGGGCCTGATTATCTAACAATTTATATACAAATAATAATATTTTATATCTAATTCTAAAATGGACCTAGAGACGTTAGTACAGTTGTAATTGATTTGTGTTTCTTTACCCTCATTAAAAGCCTCTCTTCAGAATTTTGCACCGATTGTAATCGAGACAAAGATGCGGCGGTGATGCCACAGTACAGAGAGTTACAGAAGTCCAGTCAAGTTAAAATAAAGGAATGGATTACTCTTTTGAAATCTTTATTTGATAAAAATGGTTTAGTATTTGCTAATAAACGCAGATTATAAAAACAAGCCCAAACCACAGAATTAATTTGCTTGTCCATTTTTAGGTTATTATTAGTTAAAAAAAACTAGATCTCTAAAAGTTGTTTTCGAGTGAGATGCCAGAGGACTTGAATCTAATATAATTTTTGAGGAGTTATTTGGGTGGCCGAATTCAAAAATCTCAGTTTTTTCCTCTTTTAGCATTAAAACGTTTTTGGCCATCCAGTTTTTAACGTCCGTTAAACACTCTAAAAGTGACTTGAATTAATTGGTAGAGCGCCTGAGTGGTAGATACATTTGCGTGTCGTTGGCGTAACAATGAAATGACACTCCATACTTTCTGAAAATGCTACCCAAGGGGAGAAAATATAAAGAAAAAAGTATGGGGGAAAGAATAGATCCTTGCGGAACCCCCCAAGGGAGAGTTTTTTTTTAACCTGAGATCATATTACTATAGTTAACTGAAAAACATCTACCACTCAAATAGAACTGAAACCATTTCAAGACTATGCCTTTTAGACCTACTGAATGTTCAAGACGGTAGATAAGGATGTTATGGTCAATCATGTCAAAAGCTGAGCTCAAATCAAGAAGCACCAAGACAACATCATCTCCTTTGTCTAAAGCCAGAAAGATATCGCTTAACACTTTCAATAGTGTCGACTCTGTGCTGTGGGCGGTTTTAAATCCAGATTGAAACATTTCTCCAATAAAATTTTTGTTTAAAAATTAAAGTAGTTGTTGCAACACAACTTTTTCAAAAATTTTTTAAACAAACGACAACTGAGAGATTGGCCTGTACAGAGACGAAGACACAATGAACAATCCTAAACAGGAACTGAGCTTATGAGCGAAAGCCAGACAGGAACAAACACCAGGAACACCACAACGATCTGACAAAGACAAGATGAAACTGTGAGCATATATAGGCACCGCTGATCAGATGCAGCTGGCGCCGCTGATCAGCAGTAGTGATCAGTGACAACGCCCACACACACACAATAACTATGACACGAGACAAGGACACAGTGGCTGCGTTCCAAACCGCATACTCAATGAGTAGGTACTTAATTTCAATGAGTACTTACTTAACGAGCGCTAAAAGAGTAGGTACTTAATAGCCAAATCTCGTTGAGTATGAATGCGATCCGGACATCATCCGCCATGTTGACGTTATCATGTGACCTATGACGTTATCACAAGCGCAACAATTTAAAAGTAATGAGCAACAGGTGCACCACCGACATCTCACTGCATCAGTACAACCTAACTAGAACAGTTTTTCATCAGCGTTTGAAATGGTTGGCATGTCTGCAATAGTTAGACGAATGTGTGCACAAAGGAGACGTCGGGCTGCTGCTCGGAGATCTCGCCTTTGGAGAAGACTGATGATTTTACACTCAAACAAAGCAAGTATTACTACTTAAAAAAAAATAAGATTACCCCAGAATGAATTGCATTACTAGCCCACCCCAACACTTATGCACAATAATGACAAATGCTGACCAGCACTTAATTATATAACATTTTCTTAATTAAAATTATATATTTTGGTAAAACAAGCAAACTGTTGTATTGTCATATGACATAGATGTATGAATACACACTAGACAAATGCAGCTGATGTGAATACATACAATTTCATTCAAGCAATGATTAATGCAAGAATTCATGAAATGAATATTTTATTGAAACATGAATAAATATTTAATATGAAACATGAATAAAAATAAGTAAGTAAATGAATGAATAAAAGATATCATATCATCACAATAAATAAATACATATACAAGTCAATACCACATGAAACATTGCTTTATTTAAGCTTTTTGTTCTAACAAACTATGATGTATTGACAGGCGGTGAACCCCACATCATACTGCCATCTCAACAGAGCTGTTCCCATTCTGCGGCTTTATTTTGATGAAGCAGCTGACCACCGTGCCCACCTTCGCCTGTCTCTGCCGTCCATCAGGTCCCTGATTGCTGCAGTCAGACTGGGATCGGAGCATGGATGGGAACGGGAGATTGAGGTCCTTGTGTTCCTGCACTGGCTGGCCCATGCAGCATCCTACAGGGTGGTGTCGCAGGCCTTCGACATCCCAAAGACCTCTGTGTATAACATTGTGCACAGAGTGAGCAAGGCCATCATGGGAATTTTGAGGAGGGTGATCTGCTTTCCGACCGGAGATGACCTGGAGGCAGTGGGAGCAGGATTTGCACAGCTGTCTGGGTCACCAGCTTTCAGCAGAGCAGTTGGTGCAATAGACGGCTGTCATATCCGTATCAAACCTCCAGCAAATAACTCCCACTGCTACTTCAACAGGAAGCTGTTTCACTCCATCCAACTCCAGGCCATCTCTGATCACCGGGGGAAATTCCTTGATGTGTTTGTGGGGTATCCTGGGTCTGTGCACGATGCCAGGGTGCTGAGGAACAGTCCAGTGTATGCTGGCGGCCTTTATCCACCTGCAGGCAAGTGCATCCTCGGGGATGGAGGCTATCCTTGCCTGAGTGCCCCCATCTGCCTCATCACCCCGTACAGAGAGCCAGTACAGAACCCTGTGCAGGCTCGTTTCAACAGCAAGCACTCCCGTGCCCGCAACATCGTGGAGAGAGCGTTTGGGATGCTGAAGACACGCTGGCGCTGTATCTTCTTCAAGGCCTTGGAGGTGAGCCCTGCCTTCGTGCCTGAGGTTGTTGCGTGCTGCGCTGTGCTTCACAATCTCGCTCTAGCCAACGGGGACATCGTTGAGCCAGAGGATGAGGAAGACCTTGATGACGGCCTCCCTAATCCCCACAACCTTGAAGCAAGAGTGGGAGAACATGCACGCGACAATCTGGCTGCTGCGGTGTCTGCTCCAAACATCCCTGTGCCTGCTCTCCATGAGCACGACTACCTTTAAAACATTTAAGAAAATTAAAATGTTTTACAATTCATTTTGTCAGCATTCCGTTTCTTGCCAAATGTAATTTTATAGGTTTACAATTACATGCAAATATTAGTTAGAGCTTTACTACCTTTGTAGTGTAGTGGGCTAAACCACTGAACTGGTTAGCAGAAGATTGCTGGTCGATCAGCAAGGCTCTTTACTCCAGGTTTGTCCAGGGTCATTCTCCCTGTAATAAATGCATTTAGTCACTTTGGATAAAAACATCTGGCAAATGCATAAATGTGATTGATTTTTGTAAAGCTTTTTTTTTTAAATGGTCTCAGACATAAACGCTCAAAGCTGTTTATTTCATCAAGGTATTACTATAATACAAAATGCATACATTTACTACAATTTCTATTTGGTGGGTGAAAGGGTTAGTTCACCTCAACATATAAATACAGCCATTATTTATGTGCTTTCATGCTGTTAGATCCCTCTGTTTTTTTGTTGTTTAAATACAAAAGGGAATTTTTGTCAAGTTTGTTCTGCTGGTTTCATACAATATCAGTCAATGGAGCCCAACTTTCAGAAGCTTCCTGGCATTTTGATTATGCTTTTGAAGCTTCTGAAAGTCTATTGAGTGGTATTGTATTAAACCAACAGTACAAACCTGACCAAAATCACCTTTTGTGTTCAGGAAAAAAAAACAGAGGGATCAAACAACATGAAGGGGAGTAAATAATGACTGAATTATTTGCTTGGGTTCATTAACCCTTTTTTTGCTTGGGTTCACTAACCATAGTTAATGCAAAACTTAAGGTAGTTTGTGTAAACAGTCTCAAGTTCAGCTTAGGTCATGGAGGGCTATTGTCCAACCCTAATTATACACACCTGAATCAATTTAAACCAATTAGTAACTGACTACTTGAAAATTACAGACAGGTGTGCAAGAACTGAACCCTCCATGACCTGCCTTGACAATCCCTGCATGAGTTCTGTGTGCATTTAGAAATCATATAATACACTCCAATAAAACAGTTGTTTTAAAGTTGTTTTTTTTTACATTACACCACACATTCACTAATTATTCATCACTTCATAAATATTTAATTTATGAATTTTATCACAATCTTAAAGTATCAATAAATTCCTAGAAGTCTATAATGTAGGCTACTGTGAATGCCTAGAAATTGTTTGTTTTATATACATAGTATTGTACAAAAATCTTAGGCCACCATTTGTTGTTGTTGCACAGTACTGTGTGTGTATGTATATATATATCCTTTAATTCATTTTAACCCAATTGTGTAAATGATCATAAGATGTTTTTTGTTAATGAATTTATTTTTTTGCAAGGATTTCAAGGACAGAAAGGAATTTTTCATCCCTTTCTTTTGTTTCTTTATCTCTCCTTTCCTCTCTCTCAATTGCCTCCCGGTGCCATCTCTCTTCTCTTTCTCTTACTTCTCTTTCTTGCCTTTCGTCTTTCTCTCGTCTCTCCCGTTCTCTTCTGTCCTCCTTCTCCTCCATTCCTCTCCACAGTCTCTCCTCCCTCTCAGTTGCTTTCCTCTCTCTCTTCTCTTCTCTCTCCTCCATCTCCTGGATCAGGTCCTCCAGATCTTTCACCCTTTTCCTGGCTCTTGCTGGCTCTGGCCTCACTGAGGATGAAGAGGATGAAGAGGATGAAGAGGCCACAGCAACATCCGGCCCACATGAGGCAACGAGGGCAGGAGGAGTGATGGATGGTCTGCCCCCGATTGCCTCATCCATGGCAGTGTACCACTTCCAGGACGCTGCTGTGGCCCCTCCATCCTCAGTGCTCACCCCTGTCTGCGGACATTTCAGATCCTGCAAAAATGCACAAGCATGATACAAAAGCAGTCATTTTAACATCACAATATTTAATTATTTTATTTCTGTATTAGAAGTAACAAAATTATCTTACTTTGTATTTTTGTTTAAGGTTTTCCCATTTTTTTTTACAAATGCCGCCGTCACCCTGGCTTGTAGGTCCTGCTCCACCACAAAAGATCTGCAGCAAATGCAGAGAAATCAAGGATCAAAAAAGTGCTGTAATATCTCTGTTGAGATATACTACAAATAAACAATTAAATAGATTTTTAATTATTTCTGTATACTCACTCAAAGCCTTTGATGGCAGCATTCCGCTTCCCGGTGAAGAGGGCTTCATGAGCCACTCTCCACCGGATAAGCAGATGCGTGTGCTCATCTGTCCCTGTAACATCCAGAGAAGATTTATGTTACCTCTGTGATTTATAAGCTCAATACTACATTTACATGTTGATCATAAATGTTCCACAATTTTTCAACAGTACTTATGGACAAATGAAATAGATTACTTATGTTTAGTTACTTTATGTAAATTTATTAAACATTCGTCTAATGAAAACAGTGTTGACAACAGTGAATTATCTTAAACAATAGTACACATACATAACTCAGAAGTCTATTTCATATCTATTAGACGTAGAAATATGCAATTCTTATATTAGATTTTCTTACCAGATATTAAATAGACATTTAGTAATTGTATTAGAGATGCATACGGTTTAAAATGTATGCAAATCCACTTTGGAGACGTATGTGTCCTTACTGGAGCTCCTCTGTTAGCTAACTTAATAAAATGTGATTTACAGCAAAATCACAAATTTACCATACTATATAGCGTCTTTACACCTTCAACAATTCAACAGTTTACTGTTCAACACATGCGATCATTCGATTTGTAATATCTAATACTCACATTTGAAAACACTCTCGTCCGTCATCATTTGCGTCATGTTCGAGTATGACCTATCCTTCTTCTTCTTTTTTATGACGTATCCTCTCGCGTGGCCTCCTGGGATAGAAGAGTATCCATCGGTTGAGCACTCAAAAATCTGGCCGGAAGCAGTAAGCCATCCGGGAACTTCTCGCCTACTCTTTTATGAATACTGATGTTTCGAACGTACTGCTTCCTTCACCTACTGTTTTCGCCTACTATATAGTAGGAGAGTAGGCACATTGGAACGCACTTAAGTCCGAATCTCGCGATAATTAGTACGTCATCCAGGTAATTCTCGCCTACTCTTTTGGATTCATACATACTTTTTCGCTCGCCTACTCTTTTTCCCATACTAAATAGTAGGGAAGTATGCGGTTTGGAACGCAGCCACTGAATTCAAGAACCGTGACAGTACCCTCCCTAGGAACGCCTCCTGGCGTTCCCAGATGCCCTTACCTGTCAATTGTAATCATCGATAAGGGAGTGATCCAGGATGTCCCTAGCAGGTACCCAACTTCTCTCCTCCGGACCGTAACCCTCCCAGTCCACCAGATACTGGAACCCGTGTCCCCTCCGCCTTAAGTCCAGAATGCGATTAACCGAATATGTAGGTTCCCCATCTACGAGTCGCGGCGGGGGAGGAACCAGGGCAGGCATGTTAATGTGAGAATGAAACACAGGCTTTAATTTAGATACATGAAAGGCGGGATAAATTCTCCTGTACGCAGGTGGAAGTTTGAGTCGGACTGTCACCGGGCTAATAATCTTGGTGACAGTAAACGGGCAGATACATTTTGGAGCTAATTTATTATAAACAGAGCGTAGTGGAATGTTCTTAGTTGAAAGCCACACTTTTTGACCAACGACGTATACGGGAGGCTTCGACTGGTGGTGATCAGCTTTAGCCTTGGTGCGCGCCCCCAACTGGAGCAGAGTCTCTTGGGCTCTGGTCCATGTGCGGTGGCAGCTCTGGACGAAGGCGTGAGCGGAGGGGACCGCGACTTCGGATTCTAGACTAGGAAAAATAGGTGGCTGGTAACCTAAGCTACACTCAAACAGAGATAGGCCTGTGGATGACTCTGGTAATGAGTTATGAGCGTACTCAAAAATTGAGAGCTGCTGACTCCAGCAGGAAGGATTCTTGGATACCAAACACCGCAACACTTTTTACAGATCCTGGTTGGCTCTCTCGGTTTGGCCATTGCTCTGGGGATGAAACCCAGAGGACAGACTGACACTCGCTCCCATTAATTAACAAAACTCTCGCCAAAATTTGGACACAAATTGGGGACCCCTGTCGGAAACCACGTCTATCAGGAGGCCATGTAAACGAAAAACGTGGTCTACCACAGTCGCCGCTGTCTCCTTGGAAGAAGGTAATTTGGGCAAGGGAATGAAATGAGCCGCCTTAAAGAACCGGTCTACTACGGTCAAAATGACCATCTTGCCCTGGGAGGGCGGTGATAAAATCTAGCGCAATGTGGGACCAGGGTCTAGAAGGGACAGACAGCGGTTGGAGTAACCCATCTGGGGGTCGATTGGAAGTCTTATCAGTGGCTCAAATAAAACTGTGAATGTTGCGAGCCATTAATGGACACCAGAATCATTGCTTAACCAAAAAACTGGTGCTATTAACCCCTGGATGACAAGCCATGTTAGAACAATGGCCCCATCGAATGACGTCAGACCGTAATCCCTCCGGTACAAATAATCGACTCGGTGGGCCACCAGGTGGAGATGTTACCCCTTCTAAGGCCGTTTTGACCTTCGACCCAATCCCCCATATGAGTGTGGAGACAAATAGGGTCTCTGGTAAAATGCACTCGGGAGTAGACGGGCGTTCGGAATGGTCAAAAATACATGATAAAGAGGCAGTACGATAGAGAAAAATCAAAACGACCGAAAAAAAGAGCCTACCGAGACTGCCTGGAGTTGAGTCTTTTGGCAGTTTTGATATATTCTAAGTCCTTGTGATCAGTCCAGACGATAAAACGTACCCCGGACACTTCTAACCAATGACGCCATTCCTCTAACGCAAGGGGTGTTCAAACTTTTTTTAGTGAGGGCCAAATACAGGAAAATAAACAAAGGGCCAGGCCACACACTACAGGTGACATATTGACACATGAATACTGTTTTTTACGACCTGGCTTGTTACTCAAGGTCTCAACATAAAAAGGAACACGAACAGTTTAGGTTTTAAAATAAATATAGAATGTTTATTATTAAAGTAAAAAGTGTCTAGGTGTTATGAATTAAATACAATGTCAGTTGTGTGTGTTTGCAAAGAGTCAGGTTAATAACTGGAACTGCAAGCCCAACCCTGCCCGTGCACTGGAACTACAGGTGGCACAGGGGGTCGTAACAGTGTGTAGCCTATTTCTAACTCGCCTATAATGTGAAGAACATTGCACTCAGTGGGAGCAGTGATGCTGTCCTTTGGATTGAAGGATGGCTGACATGTCAGGAGAAAGTTTGGTGGTTGAGACACGAAGGACTTCACAGAGATGGCAATCAGCCATTCTGGTTCTAAGTCTGCTTTTGTTCTGATTTAACAGAGAAAATGTTTGTTCACATATGTATGTTGGCCCTAACAGGCTCATCATTCTTTTTGCGTGGCGCAAAATCCTCTAGCTCAAATTTTGTTGACAGTTTTTACAAGAGTGTTCATTACATCGCCCAGCTGGACAGTCTTGGCACACAGTGCTTCTTGGTGGATTATACAGTGCATCCTAACAGCCTCACCTCCGCTCTCTTTTACCTTGGCGCACACCATCGATGCCATTCCTTTGCGATCGCCCATCAAGGCCGGAGCTCCATCCGTTGTTACTCCACAGAGCTTGTCCCATTTAAGCCCCATCTTTTCAACTGCCTCTGACACAGCTTCAAAAATATCTCTACCCGTCGTTGTGCCTTTTAGGCTCATCATATCAAGCATCTCCTCCGTACAGCAAAAATTATCATCTACTCCCCGCAAAAAAAGTAACAGCTGTGCGGTGTCTGTAGCATCTGTGCTCTCATCGCATGCTTTCGAGTAAAAATCAAAAGCACAAGCTTCGTCTGTCAGCTGAAGTTTCACGTTAGCTGACAAGTCCTCGATTCTCCGCACCCCTGTATTTCTGGATAAGCTCACATTGTTGAAATCCTGCACTTTCACATACATTATTTCTGTGACTTTGATGAGGCACTTCTTTATGAAACACACCGTCTGAGAACAGTTTGCCATGCTGGGCAATAAGTTTAGTGACTTCATAGCTTGCTGTTGTGGCGTTTTCCTGTATTTTGTTAGCACGGAAAAAAAAGAGTTGTTGAGATTGCAGGCTAGCTGCCATTTGCTTGACTTTCTGTGTTCGTTCGGCACCGGTGTACGATGTGTAGCTCTGATGTTTGGTTTCATAGTGCCGACGGACATTATAGTCTTTCATCACAGCAACATCTTCATTACAAATCAAACAGACACACTTTCCGTTGATTTCATTGAAAAAAATATTAATTTTCCCACCATGTTTGAAATCTTCTGCACTCACTTGCTATTTTTCGTTTCTTGGGTGCTGCCATGTCTGGCGACTCGCGGTAAAAGTTTTTCTTTGCTTAATTTTGTTTAGTAGCGGTAACGGTTGAGAAGCACCGTTTCTGTGGCTGGCTTCATCTAGTGTTGAAACTGAGAAGTGCAACAGAGTTGAGCTCAAGCTTCTTGTGTGGGCCATATTCAATTATTCAAGTTTGGACACCCCTTCTCAAACGCTAACTTGACCGCCAACAACTCCCTGTTACCAATGTTATAGTTACATAGTTACGGCGGGAGATAGACGCTGGGAAAAAAACGCGCATGGATGCATCTTGTCGTCTGTGGAAGAGCGTTGGGAAAGAAGTGCACCTACCCCCACCTCTGACGCGTCAACCTCCACCACGAACGGGGCTATCAAGATGAGAAAGGAAATTAAGCGTCTTTTCAGTTTGACGAATACAGCCTCAGCTGTATCGGATCACCTGAACGTAGGTGAAATTGAAAATGAAACGCCTATAGAAATGGGCAAAATCCAGAAACCTCTGTAGGGCCTTACGGGAATCTGGACTTGGCCAATCTACCACAGCCTTAACCTTATCAGGATCCATACGCACTCTCTCAGACAAGACAATGTATCCTAGAAAAGAAACAAACTGTGCATGAAAATCGCATTTCTCCACCTTGATAAAAAGCCCATTCTCTAGCAACCTATGAAGTACTCATCATTGACGAGTACCTGCAAAACCGCTGGGGAGTTGAACAGCCCAAACGATATGACCAAATATTCAAAGTTCCCCCTGGGGGTGTTTAAAGCGGTTTTCCAATCATCCCCCTCCCTAATGCCAACCAAATGATAGGCATTACGTAAATCCAGCTTTGTGAAGACTGATGCTCCCTGCAACCTCTCAAAAGCTGAAGACATCAACGGCAAAGGATAAGTATTCTTTACCGTGATGTTGTTAAACCCCCTGTAATCACTGCAAAGTCGCAGAGAACCATCCTTCTTACCCACAAAAAGAACGCACCCACCTGCCCTCGCAGGTGAAGAGGAAGGCCTGATGCTAGGCGTAGTTGCTAGAGAATCAGAAATATATTTCTCCATAGCCCTCCTTTCTGGAACAGAGAGCGAATATAACTTACCCTTGGGCGGAGACTTACCTGGCAGTAATTCTATAGCACAGTCGTAGGGACGGTGCGGAGGGAGAGAAGCAGCACGGGACTTACTGAAAACTTCCTTCAGGTCCAGGTACTCAACGGGCTTGTTAGATAAATCCACTGCCTCCTCCTGAAACACAGAAACAGGTACAGATGGACAAGCAGACGTAAGACAAGACTTATAAACACTGATTACTCCATTCGGAGATGGTAGTGTTGGCGCCAGTCCACTCTAGGGCTGTCACTTTTGAGAAATATCAAATTCGAACGGTTATCGAATATCAAGTAATGTATTCGAATATATTCGAATTTCTACGAGATCCCCCCCCCCCCCCAAAAAAACCCACCCTAACGGAGATTCAATCACAAATTTATTAACTGTCTGACAGTTATAAACAGGACTCAGGCCTGTCTGAAAACATTTTTTTGGACTTAATGTTTTAAACAGCAGGTTATCAATTTAATCTATATAAAGTGCCACTAAAAACTGCATCGGAACAGCACGGCACAAACAATAACGTGACAGCTTAAACAGCAGGAGTAAGGCCTATAGCCTAGCCTCATTTCTTATTTCAATTCATTTCTTAATATTGTTTGCTAGAAACACCAATTTATCAACTTGATCTGGGTCAAGTGCGGCTCTCTTTTTATTGGCGATGTTCCCCGCGGTGGAGAACACGCGCTCAGTGCGCGCACACGTGCCTGGCACACACAGATTTGCGCGTCAATGTTGAGAGAAGTGGTATACGGTGTAGCTGTAGAACCCAAAATATTTCCAGACTCGACTTTTTAGGTGAGTTGAGGTCGTAATTCTCCGCTCGGGCTGTCGTTCTGTGCGTATCTTCCATTTTCAAAACAGGGAGGCTATTATTCGCTTGATTTGGTCATGCGCTTACGCTACAATACGTTTAGAGTGCCCGCTCCTGGATGAGATGGAAAACAATAATAAAAAACAAAAAACGGTCTAATCATAGACTGTAAAAAATGCGCTAAACATGGCACTTTAAAAACCGGATAGTTTATTTATAGTTCGAATACGGATATTTCACGTCATGTTCAAATGCATATTCGAATATCGAATAAAAAGTGACAGCCCTAGTCCACTCTGGGGTTATATAAAGTGAGCCAGGGGTGACTACAGGTCCAAGAGAGGAAATGACAAAGTCTCTGTTTGATTGCCTGATGTGGTGAGTGTTATGGGTCCGGTGGTAAGAGCAATGTTGGGGAGTTGTAAGAGTAAGAACGCGACGTTCCATCCTGGCAAGACGTGCGTCCACCCTGAGAGCCAGATCCACAAGGCCGTTCAAGCTTATGGGCAGATCCAGTGCGTAGATTTCCTTCTGGACATGGTCAGCCAGCCCACGCAGGAACATGTCCCACTGCGCCTCCTTGTTCCATTGGCACTCGGCCGCCAGAGTGCAGAACTCGATAGAGCAGCGTCAATACGAAGGCCAGCTTCGATCTCTCATTGTTAAAGGTGCGGGACTGAAGTGAGAATTGCATTGAGCAACTGGTCAGGAACGCCCTGCAGAAATTGTGTTCCCCTGAGAATGTTATTTAAATAAACAGAGAGGGTTAGGTCCACACAAAATACGACACACAGGGGCGGACAAGTGACGCCGGCACCTCGATGGACACCAGGCTTATGGTGGATGGATGAAATGGTGAGTCCGGATCCAGAGAGTGAAGACAACGAACAGAGACGAAGACACAATGAACAATCCTAAAAAGGAACTGAGGACACGAGCAAAAGCCAGACAGGAACAGGAAAAAACACCAGGAACACTACAACGATCTGACAAAGACAAAATGAAATTGTGAGCATATATAGGCACCGCTGATCAGATGCAACTGGCGCCGTAGATGAGATGCAGCTGGCGCCGCTGATCAGCGGTAGTGATCAGTGACCACACACACACGCACAATAACAGTGACACGAGACAAGGACGACACAGTGAATTTAAGAACCGTGACACCCGCACGTCGCGTATTGAGAAAATTTCCCGCATTTTCATCAGTCTGTTGGTTTTTAATTATCATATTAAGAAAACGTGCATGCGTTCTTTTGCCTTTTTTAAGAAAGCATTTTATTTATTATTTTTGCGGTGTAGTTTTTCACCAACAGCGCTTCATCAGAAGTACAAATACAATAGCCGTTTTTAAAATCCTATCCAATGGTTAAAAGGACAGGAGTAAACACGGTCACTAGTGGGTTGTGACGGCTGTCAATCAAAATATGGAGCGGTGATTCGTTCCATGTGTTTCTATCAGAAAACAAATGGATAATTCGGTAAATTTAAATTTTAAGTTTGACAGAATTTATCAACTTGTTGCCTGCTGTGGTTGTTTTAATTCACATCCTTTCTAAAAAATATGAACGTTTTTGGTTTAATATATAAGACTGTCAATGATCTAAATTCATGTTGGTTTATATTTTATTTCTTCATTATTTATTTTGTTGGATTTTAGTTGGACTTGGTCAGAACTGTTTCAAAAATAGTTATCTGCATTATGCTGCCGCCTTTGGGCTCAGTGATGTTGAATTTATAAGTCACGTACAACCCCAAATCAGAAAAAGTTGGGACATTTTGTAAAATGCATTAAAATCAAGAATCTGTGATTTGTTAATTCTATTTAAACTTTAATCAACTGACAAAAGTACAAAGAAAAGTTTTCCAATGTTTTCACAGACCAACATAATTATATTTTGTAAATATGAACACATTTTGTTTTGATGGCTGCAACACACCCCAAAAAAGTTGGGACAGAGACAAAATATAATTGAAAAGATTATCCAAATTAGATTAGCCAACTCTTTTGAAACAGTCCACAATGTGCAGGTGAATTGGTAATAGTTGAGGGTATCGTGTTTGGGTGTAAAAGTGCTTCTCAGTCTTTTTAAGCAAAGATGGGTTATGGCTCATCACTTTGTGCCAAATATCATGAGAGAATTGTCAAACAATTAAAAAAATCACATTTCTCAATGCAAGATTGCAAAGAATTTATGTCTTTTATCATCTTCCATACATAATATTGTCACACGATTCAGGGAATCCAGAGAAATCTCAGTCTGTGTAGGGTAGGGCAGTAGACCTCTGTTGAATGTGCATGACCATTGAGCCCTCAGATGGCATTGCACAAGATACCATCATGCTGTCAAATACAGCCACATGTGCTCAGGAGTAATTTGGAAAACCGTTTTCACTGAACACAGTCCGACTCTGCATCAAGAAATGCCACTTGAATCTCTGTTACGCAAGGAGAAAGCTTTACATCAGTTCTATGTGGAGATGCCGGCGAGTTCTCTGGGCCTGAGCTCATCTCAGATGGTCTAGAAGACAGTGGACATGTGTGCTGTGGTCAGATGAGTCCATGTTTCAGCTTGTTTTGGGGAAAAAATGGACACCGAGTTCTCAGTCCCAAAGACGAAAGGGACCAACCAGACTTTCACCAGCGACAGGTGCAAAAGCAAACATCTGTGCTGGTATTGAGGTGCATCATTGCAAACGGTATGGGTAACTTGCCTTATTGTGAAGGACCATTGACATGGAGGCATGTATTTGGATTGTACAGAGACATAAACTGCCATCAAGATGACATCTTTCCTGGGAAGCAAGACAATGCCAGGCCTCCTTCTGCACATGCTAAAACTGAGTGGTTTTTAGACACTCTGCACCATAGAAGGGATGTGGCTGCCTGTTTACTGCAGTCCAGATATGTCTCTTATGGAAAATGTATGACCCATCATGAAAAGGAGAATCAGGCAATGATGACCACAGACTGTTGAGCGGCTGTCTTGTATCAGACAAGATTGGGTAAAGATTAGGGTTGGAGCAGCTAAACTCTGCACCCAGGAGGACCGACATTGCCCTTCCATGACATAGAGTCATTCATTCAAACTTCTCGTTCAAATCAGGAATTCTTTAATGAAACACTGTTGTGTGGCTCGCAGGAGATCGACGCTCACAGTGCTAGGTCCAGAAATAAGGCCAGGGCATTAAAGGTGAATATGATGGATCGTCAGACAGGCACAACTGTCAACTAACGACACAACAGGTCGTCGTCGTTAGGGTGACGAATTTAACGATAACGGATCGCCAGGTAGACGTAACAGGTCGAGTTGCAGGCACACATACAGTTTAACGGTGTCCTGCCACGGAAAGATTTTTGCCAGCTGAGCTGAAGGTTATCTTCACCTGTAGCTACGAGAGGGAGAACATCAGTAGCGCGAGTCGCATTGGAGTGACGTCAACTCCCCTCTCCGATTGATTGGCTAGAGATGGAGGTGTCAATCTAGAACTAGTGGACCAATGGTGATGCTTAAGCCCGCCCTAATTTACATGAAACTCGAACTGCAACATTTGGAAGAGCAAGCGCAGAACATGGAAAGAAGAGCGAAGAGAAAAACAGCACAAGCGTACAAAAAAATAAATTACGAGCAGAAAATGAAAGAGAGCGCAAAGTACAGAGTAATAAAACCAAGGAAAACCTAATTTTAAAGAAAGCATGAACACAAGTTAAAGTTTTGTGAAAAATATTTTTTTATGTGCTTAAAGTTTTTATTCATGCTTGTTATTTTTTGAATCACGCTTATTATATTTTGATCCGAGGCCGCATACATTTGGCGGGAATTTGATCCCATACGTCTGGTCTTTATGACTGTGGATGCCGAGATGAGGGAATTCATTCGGCGCGACTTTCACTGCCTGTGTATTCACTTTAATGTGCATCGGTTGTACACTCGTTATAAATGTATAATATGACTTAAAACACTGTGGTTGTCCCTTCAAGTCATGCATAACATGGGTCGATTTCGAACATAACCTTGTTAGGGGTAACGTTAGGCGCGTATGAGGACTCGATCACGACCATATACTGTAGATCGCGACAGGCCGCACGTACGGTGTAATTTATTTACACACAAATGTTCAGAAACAAGAACATTTCATTACAATTTAGAGTGATCTTGTTATTGTGACTGTTATCCAACATGTATTTCATAAATGTACATACATATGTACAATTCACGTAGTTGGCTAACAATGCATTCATGTAAACATTAGATTAATTTCCACATAGCATGGAATGAAGAGTCCTGGCTTTCGGAGGATGGTGAGCATGCCATGCTTTTTTATAAATACCTATATAAACAATATGATAGGCTCAAATGCGCAGCTCATCCACATTACTAAAAAATGATTTGACCTTGCATGACTTCTGCTTGCATGTAAGAGACCTACGCTACATCCGAAATCCAATACTTCCCTACTATATAGTATTCGAAAAACAGTAGGCAAAACTAGGGCTGCAACTAACGATCATTTTGATAATCGATTAGTTTGCAGATTATTTCTCCGATTTAATCGGATTTAAAAAAACAAACAATTTCTTGTTTTTTTTTTATTGACAAAACACACTATTCCACATCCTGCCCAATGCTGTGCTTCAAACAAATGTTCCAACTGATTGCTATGAAAACATATATAATGAATGGATATATCTATGATGTATGCAAAAGAGCTATGTGTAAAAGAGCTATGAAGTAATAGGACAGTTTAAATCCATACATTAAAAATGAAGATAATAATAATAATAAAGAAAAACAAAAACACAAATTCAGTGTTAACAGATAAGAGGAATGTTCTGCATGAAAAACATATAATAATAATACTTTTTATTTATTTATTTTTGAATTACTTTTTTATTCAAATTTACCCACTGTGATTAATGTTAATCAAACAACAAACTTTTCTAACTTTATAAATCTATATTTAATTTATACAGTAAAGACAATGCATCATTTTTTTTAAACATTTCATTACTTTATACATTTTATGTAGTATTTCTAGTGCTTGAAGTTTTTCAGGTCTATTTAATTTGTGTCTTTGTTCTATTGTAGTTTGTTTTCTTTTCTCTTTTTTATCAATGTTTATTTGTCTTCAGTAAGCATCAGAGTTTTTTAGTCTAGTATTAGTTTTTTTTAAATAATATTGAAAATGGTGAAAAGAATTATATTTCAATTGTATCAAAAATGTTGATATTATAAAAACCTTATTTAAAGCAAAAATAACTATATTGTGATATATATCGTTATCGTGAAATAAAATTACCCTTACCTGAGACATAATACATGTTTTAAAAAGGGGCAAAATAGGTCTCCTTTAAGATTGACGGTAAATACCTGCGTGCTCTTATCTGTGAAGAAATGCCTGTGAACTGAGGCAAAAAATAGAAACTCTGAGTGTTTCTCTAACGGAAAAGGCGGTGTTTTTCAGTTCAGTCCCTCTGAGACTTGTAGGCTAGTGTCCTCAGCAAATAAACACTAGAATGAGACGGTCTAGTAAGTGTGCATGGCTGTGTCACACATGTTCCAGCTCCCACGGTCACGGTACTATTAAAACTTAATTTTAGAAAAATACTTTGTATTACAAATCTTTATATTGACTGGCTTTCTATTAATTCAATACAGTGAATGACAGCCGTCTGCGGTCTTCCAGTGGCTAAAATTATTGGCAGTTTGTTTGATTTAATATACAGAAAAAACAATATTTATATAATTTTTATATATTATATAATTATATTTAAAACTAAATATAACATCTATGCTTTCATGTCCAAAACCATAATTTTTGTCTTACATTTCATGATAAACTCAGAGAAGCTCAGTAGCGACTCATTTTCCTCAGTTTAAAGAAAAAAAATTGTGCAAAGGGTTGTGGGTGATTTAAGGCCCCGAAGGATTTATCTGATGCATCATTCAAAACAGGCCGAATGAAAGATGTGAAAAAAAGGCTGCCTTCCAAGGATCCTTCAAATTTAGATGGCCTTCATTGACCTTTGATGAAGTCTCAGCCGAGATATGCAGCCTTGTGTTTGAGAAACACCACTCTAGTTGAAACTAACCTTCTTGAGTTTAAAGGCATAGCTCACCCAAAATTATAACTCCCTCATCATTTTCTCACCCATATGTCTTTTTAAACATGTACTGTATGACTTGCTTTCCTCTGCGAAACTGTCACGGTTCATAAATTCGCTGTCTCAGTTCTCGTCTTGTGTGTGTGTGTTACGTGTGAGCGGTGTCGCTGATCACTGCCGCTGGTTCCCATCAGCCGTGTCTAATCAGCGCGCCAGCTGCAGCTGATCAGCAATCACTATTTAGTCTCTCTGTTTTCACCCTGTCTTTGTCAGAGCGTTGTGGATGTTCCTGTGTGTTCCTGCCTGTCTCTCGCTGTGTTCCTGCCGGTCTTCTGTTCCCGTGTCGTCGTTGTCGTCCAGCACTCAGTCTTCCCCGCTACCTACTTCCTGGTTCTGGTTTTCTGCATTCATCATCATCTACCTGGATTACTCTTCACCATTGTTTTCTGCCTTCAGTCTTCACCATCTGGACGGGCTGTCCCAGCGTCCCTGTGTTGCCAAGTGCACATCATCCCTGAACATTATCACCATATTGCTCCCTGTCACCATCCAGATCAGAATAAATACTTTTACTTGCAATTGAACCTTCTTTGTCATTTCATCACAGAACGCTCTGACAAGATATGGATTCAGCAAGTAACTCGGACCTTCAAGAATTTCTATCACACAGCACTTCAAGAATAGACCAACAAGAGGAGAATCTGGCCATCACAGGACGAGCAGTTCAAGCCTTGGTAACACAGGTGTCCGAGCTGACCCAACAGATTCAACAACTCGTCTGTTCCACTGCGCCCAGCCCACCGCCGATTCCCCCCACCACACCAGCACCCAGTCGTCAGCCTGAACCACGCCTGCCTACCCTGGAATTATACTCTGGTGAGACTAACTACTGCAGAGCTTTTTTGACGAAATGTACCCTGTTTTTCGCCCTCCTTCAGTACCTTCAGTACGGAGGAGTCCAAGGTGGCATTCGTGCTGACCCTACTCTCAGGGCGGGCGGCTCTGAGGGGAACGGCGGTGTGGGAAAACCAACACCAGTGCTGCTCCTCGTTCCAGGCGCCCTCGGAGGAGATGAGACGTGTGTTCGACCGAGCGGTAGCAGGTAGGGAGGCAGCACGTCAACTGGCCGACCTTCGCCAAGGTAACCGCTCGGTCTCTAACTACTCTATCGATTTCCGCACCCTGGCCGCCGAGTGCAAAATGGAACGAGGAGGCGCAGTGGGACATGTTCCTGCATGGGCTGGCTGACCGCATCCAGAGAGAGATATTCATCTTGGACCTGCCTGAGAGTCTTGATGGAATAATAGAGCGGGCTTTGAGGGTGGACGCTCGCCTTAGCCGCCTGGAACAACTCCCCAGTAGGCTCCCTCATCCTGGGAGCGTCGAATGCCCTCAGGCCAGCGGTGGTGATGCGGTCGTCCCCGTCTTCGATCCCGAGCCCATGCAGGTGGGTCGAGCTCGGCTTTCCCGGGAGGAGAGAGAGAGACGGAGATCCCGGGGTCTTTGCCTGTACTGTGGCGGAGCTGGATACTTTCGGGACAACTATCCAGTAATAGACCGGGCCCGGCAGTAAACAGGAGGCTACCGTCTGGCGGGATCTCCGTGGATAAGACCTCATCCTCTACTCTCCTTCCGGTAAGACTTCTGTGGGCAGACCGCTCCCACGTCTGCCAAGCATTACTGGATTCTGTCTGCCTGTTCTTCTGTGTCTTGTCCTGTTTTTCAGAAGGAGGCAGTGAATTTATCTAACGTGCCACCTGAGTACCTTGACCTGAAGGAGGTGTTCAGTAAGTCCCGTGCTGCTTCTCTCCCTCCGCATCGTCCCTATGACTGTGCTATAGAGTTAATCCCAGGTAAGTCTCCGCCTAATTGCAAACTTTACTCACTTTCCACTCCGGAAAGGGAGGCCATGGAGAAATATATTTCTGATTCTTTAGCTTCCGAATTCATCCGCCCTTCCTCTTCTCCAGCGGGGGCGGGGTTCTTTTTTGTGGGGAAGAAGAACGGTTCTCTGTGACCTTGTATTGATTACCGAGGGCTGAATAACATCACGGTAAAAAATACTTATCCTTTGCCGTTGATGTCTTCAGCCTTCGAGAGGTTGCAGGGAGCGTCCGTCTTCCCAAAATTGGATTTGCGTAACGCTTATCATTCGGTTCGCATTAGGGAGGGGGATGAATGGAAAACTGCGTTTAACACCCCCAGGGGGCATTTTGAATATTTGGTCATGCCTTTCGGGCTGTCCAACTCCCCGGCAGTTTTCCAGGCACTGGTCAATGACGTGTTGCGAGATATGATCGATCAGTTCATATATGTCTACATGGATGACATATTGATTTTTTCTTCTTCTCTCCAGGAACACGTGCAACACGTCCGACGAGTGCTTCAGAGGTTGCTAGAGAATGGGCTTTTTGTCAAGGCAGAGAAATGCGATTTTCATGCACAGTCGGTCCCTTTCCTAGGATACATCGTCTCTGCTGAGGGAGTGCGTATCGACCCTGACAAGGTTAAGGCTGTGGTAGAGTGGCCAAGCCCAGATTCCCGTAAGGCCCTACAGAGGTTTCTGGGGTTCGCCAACTTCTATCGGCGTTTCATTCGCAACTTCAGCCAACTAGCCGCGCCTCTGACTGCCTTGACCTCCCCCAGAACTACGTTCAGGTGGTCAGACACAGCGGCGGCTGTGTTCTCCAAACTGAAAGGCCGCTTTGTTTCAGCCCCCATCCTTGTCGCCCCTTATTCTTCACGTCAGTTCGTGGTGGAGGCTGACGCGTCAGAGGTGGGAGTAGGCGCAGTGTTGTCCCAACGCTCTTCCATAGATGACAGGATGCATCCCTGCACGTTTTTATCTCATCGTTTCTCCCCAGCCGAGTGTAATTACGACATTGGCAACAGAGAGTTGTTGGCAGTTAAGTTAGCGTTGGAGGAATGGCGCCACTGGTTAGAAGGGTCGGGGGTACCTTTTATCGTCTGGACTGACCACAAGAACCTAGAATACATTGGAACCGCCAAGAGATTGAACTCCAGGCAGGCTCGGTGGGCATTATTTTTCGGTCGCTTTGATTTCTCTCTCTCATACCGTCCGGGTTCCAAGAACATCAAACCCGATTCATTATCTCGTATATTTGATTTTTCCGAACGCCCGTCTACTCCCGAGTGCATTTTGCCCGAAACGCTATTCGTTTCCACACTCACATGGGAGGTCGAATCGAGGGTCAAGAAGGCCGTAGAAGGGGTAACGCCTCCGCACGGTTGCCCACCGAATCGTTTGTTTGTGCCGGAGGGATTACGGTCTGACGTTATCCAGTGGGGTCATAGCTCCAACGTGGCTTGCCATCCAGGAGTTAATCATACTAGTTTCTTAGTCAAGCAACGATTTTGGTGGCCACTTATGGCTCGCGACATTCACGATTTTGTTTTGGCTTGCTCGGTTTGTGCTACTGGTAAGTCTTCCAATCGACCCCCAGACGGGTTACTTCAGCCGTGGTCGGTTCCTTCGAGACCCTGGTCCCACATCGCTCTAGATTTTATCACTGCCCTCCCGCCCTCTCAGGGTAACACAGTCGTTTTGATTGTAGTGGACCGGTTCTCGAAGGCAGCCCATTTTGTGCCCTTACCCAAATTGCCCTCAGCTAAGGAGACAGCGGTTACGGTCGTAGATCATGTCATTCGTTTACATGGCCTTCCGATTGACGTGGTTTCCGACAGGGGACCCCAGTTCGTGTCCAAATTTTGGCGAGAGTTTTGCAAATTACTGGGGGCGACGGTTTCTCCTCGGGGTTTCATCCCAGAGCAATGGCCAAACCAAGAGAGCCAACCAGGATTTGGAGAGAGTGCTGCGATGTTTGGTTTCCAAGAATCCTTCCTCTTGGAGTCAACAACTGTCCATGGTGGAGTACACTTACAACACGTTGCCAGTGTCGGCTACGGGCCTATCTCCGTTTGAGTGTAGTGTAGGTTACCAGCCACCAATTTTTCCCAGTCTGGAATCCGAGGTCGCGGTTCCCTCTGCTCACCCCTTTGTTCAGAGGTGTCACCGCATTTGGACTAGAGCCCGTGAGACTCTACTCCAGGTGGGGGCACGCACCAAGGCTAAGGCCGATCGCCACATGTCGAAGCCTCCCGTATACGTCGTTGGTCAAAAACTGTGGCTTTCAACCAAGAACATTCCTCTTCGCACCGTCTCTAATAAACTTGCACCCAAATTTATTGGCCCGTTTACTGTCACCAAGATCATTAGTCCGGTGGCAGTCCGCCTCAAATTACCTCCTGCGTACAGGAGAGTCCATTCCGCCTTTCATGTATCAAAGATCAAGCCCGTGTTTCATTTTCACATTAATCCGCCTGTCCCGGTTCCTCCCCCACCGCGACTCGTAGATGGAGAGACCACGTATTCGGTTATTCGTATTCTGGACTCTAGGCGGAGGGGACGTGGATTTCAGTACTTGGTGGGCTGGGAAGGTTACGGTCCGGAGGAGAGAAGTTGGGTGCCTGCTAGAGACATACTGGATCACTCCCTTATCGATGATTACAATCGACAGGGTAAGGAGTCTGGGAACACCAGGAGGCGTTCTTATGAGGAGGGGTACTGTCACGGTGGATGCATTCTCTGTTCTTTCTTGTCTCGTGTTTATGTTGTGGTATGAATGCACGTGTGTAGTTGGCGTTAGGGTCAGGGCCCCTCCTATTAATCGGCTCTGACTATCCCCATTTAGTTACCCCGATTGAGCCAGTACGCTTGGGTCCTTCCGGTGTACCAGCAGCAGTGAAGACGAGACTAGGCTGGACAGTCCAAGGGCCTGCTAAGCTTTTGCGACATCCACTTCTCACCCAACAATGTCTCAACATATCAACTTGCTCCCCTTCCAATGAGCTGTTCAGATATGTTGAGAAACTGTGGCAACTCGATGTACTGCCCTACGGTAGTGAGAAACTTGCCACCAGATCCAAACAAGATCAAGCCGCCATCGACCTGCTAGAGGCAAAGACAACTCGAATTGATATAAATGGGATCCAACGCTATGCTATGCCCCTCTTAAGAGTTAAGAATATGCCAAAATTACATGCCACCAAGCAATCTGTAATGCCTAATCTTCGCAGCACAGAGAATCGCCTGGCTCGGAACCCTGTGAAGTCAGAGGCTTACAGAGCTGAAATTCATAGACTGGTACAGGCAGGCTATGTGGTTGCAATACCAGAGCAGAATCTGACTGGGGAAGAGGAATCATGGTTCATCCCCCACCACATGATGAGGAATAATGAAAAAAACAGAGTTGTTTTAAATTGTTCTTTCTCATACAGAGGCGAAAACCTGAATGATTTGCTTCTGCCTGTACCAACTCTGGGACCCTCCTTGCTCGGGGTACTGCTACGATTCCGGGAGCATGCAGTAGCCTTTAGTAGTGATATAAAGGGCATGTTCCATCAAGTAAGATTACTACCAGAGGACAAGCCCCTCCTCCGATTCCTATGGCATGATCAGAATAGAGAGGAACTCCCGAGCATCTACGAGTGGCAAGTGCTCCCATTTGGAACGACTTGTAGTCCGTGCTGTGCCACATATGCACTACAGAAGCACGTAATGGACCACAGTGAGCCAGGAGACAAAGTTCGACACTCCAGCGTCATATGTTTTTATGTAGATAACTGTCTACAGAGTGTTGCTACATCTGAAGAGGCTAAAGGGCTAGTGAATACACTGAGGAATCTGTTAGCAGAAGGAGGATTCGAATTGCGACAATGGGCTTGCAATTCACCTAATGTCATTAATCATCTGAAAAAGGAAGCCAGATCTGAAAGCAGTGAAAGCACTTTGCCTTAACCAAACCGGATCAGATCCTCAAGAACCTGTTTTAGGACTACGTTGGATGTGTCAATCTGATACTCTTGGATACCAAAGCTGCCTTGCTGACTGTTCAACCACCACAATGAGAAATATATACCAGGTAGTAGTGAGCCAGTATGACCCCCTTGGGTTCCTTGTTCCCTATATCACTCGGGCCAAGATACTTATACAGAGTCTGTGGGCGAAACAGAGAGGATGGGATGACCAACTACTCCCAAACGACATTCTTGAAACATGGCATGATTGGCAAAGAGAACTGCCACATCTAACTCAAATCAAATTACCCCGCTGCTATGTTAGTTCCCAGATGGACTCCCTTAATTGTAATCGACAAGTACATATCTTCAGTGATGCCTCTGAACGGGCCTATGGGTCCGTAGCGTACTTGCGCACAGAGGATGCAAGGGGAAGTGTTGAGGTAGCTTTCCTCACAGCCAGGTCAAGAGTAGCCCCTAAACACCAATTATCTGTGCCTAGATTGGAACTGTGTGCAGCTCTTACTGGTGCACAGTTAGTTTCATTATTAGCTAAACAGCTCACCATGAACATTGAATCCTTTGTACTCTGGACTGACTCAACTACAGTCCTGACATGGCTTCAGTCAGAATCCTGTCGCTATAAAGTATTTGTGGGAACCAGAATTGCCGAAATACAAGAACTCACAAGTGCTCACACATGGCAGTATGTGGAATCCATCAATAATCCAGCTGACTACATCACTCGTGGGAAGACTCTAAAAGAGCTATCCACAGACAAATTATGGAGACAAGGACCTGAATATCTTCTGCACTCACCATGCTGCTGGCCGATTATCCCCAACATAAGTACATCTGACAATCCTGCTGAACTGAAGAAGCCTACTTTCTGTAGTCACGTAACAGTTGCTGAAGTTCAGTCCTTGCCTGACCCACAACAGTTCAGCAGTTTTAAAGCTTTAGTTGAAGCTGCAGCACTTTTACGTCATGGGGCGGCTGGTAAAGAAGGGGATCCCTCAGCTGAGGATCATCAATTAGCAGAAAGAGACATTCTAAGGAAAGTTCAATATGATAGCTTCCCTGAGGATTTCCACTGTCTAGTGGCAGGTAAACCAGTACCTTATTCTAGCCGCCTAATAACTTTGGCACCTGAGTATGACCACACAGTGGGCCTCATTCGAGTTGGTGGGCGACTTCGCCGCAGTCAACAACTGGATGCAGATGTTATCCACCCAGTTGTTCTAGATCCATCCCACAAAATAACCCAACTACTCATTCATGACATGGATAAAGAGCTTCATCATCCTGGTTCTGAACGTGTCTTTGCAGAGATCCGCCGTAAATATTGGATTTTACGCGGTAGAGAAGCCGTTAAACGGCAGCAATACTCCTGCCCTGACTGTCAAAGGTGGAGAGCTAAACCGACTCTGCCTCAGATCGCAGACCTCCCTCAGGCCAGACTGCAAATATTCAAACCCCCATTCTTCTCTACTGGAATGGACTGTTTTGGACCATTTACAGTTAAAGTAGGTAGACGATATGAGAAACGTTGGGGCATCTTGTTTAAATGTCCGACTACTCGTGCTATCCACATCGACCTTTAAAACCAGCCTTGATACTGACTCATTCCTGATGGCTCTAAGACGCTTTACATCACGCAGAGGAAAACCTTCAGAATTGCTATCAGATCAAGGCACAAACTTTAAAGGTGGTGAAAGAGTGCTCCAAGAGTCATTCAAATCATTGGGTCCTACCCTGCAGATGGAGCTGGCCAAACAGCAAATACAATTCAGATTTAATCCAATTCCGATCCATCACTCCCACAGACCGTTTATCATGACGCAGAACTCTTAAGCCGCCGTAGATGGAGACACTCTCAAGTACTTGCGGACCAGCTCTGGACACACTTCACAAAGTACTACCTGCCCAACCTACAAACCCGTGCTAAATGGCAGAGGGACAAAGATTAGTTGCAGTTGGACACAATTGTTATGATTGTGGACCCACAGTTACCTAGAGCACTCTGGCCTGTAGGAATGATCACTAATGTTTTCCCCGGGACTGACGGACGAATCAGAACAGCGGAGGTAAAAATTAAAGACAGAACATATATCAGACCTGTAGCGCGCCTCATCAAACTACCAGCACTCCCAGACACAGATGTTATTTCAAGCCCTTCTAAATAAGCAAATTTGACTGTACAAATTTGGGGGCGGCTGTTACAAAGTGCCTTGTATTTAGCACTTCAGGTAATAGATTTATATTAGTAGGGTTTTCTTATTGAGAGTTCAATGACTATGGACTGTTAATGCCCCCTTGTGGTATTACGGAGTAATTGGAATATGTTCGGAAGTGCGTTAGTCGTCGTTATGACTCCGTAAGTTAGAGTGTGGACTGTGGAGCGCACGAGAGTTCGCCTCATTTCATAAAGTGGTGTTATATAATCGTGTGCGTGCATCTAAAAGTAAGTTTCTATGTTTATCAATCTTATTTCATTATTGTTTATGGGTTATCAACATAGTCCTGTTTGTTAGGTTAAATAGGCCTAATTAAAGTTGTCTGTACGGCTGATCGACCTGAATATTATCTTATTGCATGGTCATAATTGTTCACAGTATGCTCTTGTTGTTTATATCAAGCATTAATGTAATAGCTTTTCATTGGGTAAATTTATATTATTCGTTGATATTGTCGAGTATGCTAAGAAAGTGCTTCGTCATTCAGATTTGCACGCGTTGTCGACGTGCCGTTATTGACGCAAAACGGCCACGGGTTCGAACCCCAGTCTGACTAAAGTTAGATAAGATGAAAAAAGTGAATAATATAACTTCTAGATATGTTCTAATGCCTTTGTAACTATTGAAATATCTTTGTTATTGATCAACAATTATTGTATGGATGTTAAATATTGATATATTGTTTTTATTTGTCTTATAGAACCACACACACACACACACACAAGTACACCCAATAAATCCTCAACGAAACCTATGTGCATCTTCATTGCGATATGGGGAGATCATTGTTTGCAGATGATGGAGCATTATGGAAAAGAGGGAGAAATGTGTAATATGTAATTAAAAAAATGCAAGATGGAATTAATCAAGTCGAGAAGTGGGGGACAGAATGGGGATTTAAGTTTTCAGTGGAAAAAACAAAAGTTATGTTCTTCACAAGAAAGAAAGTCAGGGAATGGTATTTGAAATTGTATGGGAATAAGTTAGAGAGAGTTGAAAGTTTTTGTTTTTTGGGAGTATATTTTGATGTGAGATTAACATGGAGGGAGCATATTAAATATGTAATTGATAAGTGTAAAAAAGTTATAAATGTCGTGAGGTGTCTTACAGGACTTGGGTGGGGTGCGGATGTAGCATTGCTAAAATACATATATATAGCCTTAATAAGATCAAGGATAGACTATGGAAGTATTGTATATGGTTCAGCAGCCAAATCTGTGTTGGCAGATCTGGATGTTATACAAGCTCGGGCTTTAAGATTGTGTGTAGGAGCGGTTAGAACTTCCCCAGTGTGTGCTCTCCAAGTTGAAGCAGGTGAAATGCCATTGTGGTTGAGGAGAAAGCAGCTAGGGGCTAATTATTGGATTAACTTAAGAGGGCATGGAGATAGTCATCCAGCAAAAAACGTGCTGCAGGCATGCTGGGAGAAGGAGACAAAACAAAAAACAAGTTTTGGGTGGACAGGGGATCAAATGGCAAAAGATACAGGGGTTTGTGATAAAGAGTTTGTGCAAGTGTGGTGTGGCCTATCAGACCTATATGGGAATTAGAAATACCATGTGTAGATTTAGAGTTACTTAAGATTAAATGTAATAATAAGAATCCCGATTTAAATAGTGTATATTATAGTTATAAGGAATGTAAGTATAAGGAGAGTATTGAGATTTTTACAGATGGGTCAAAGGACATGCAAACAGAGGCAACAGGGTCTGCAGTTGTTATTCCTAGATATAAGGTGGAAATTAGTAAAAGAACATCAGATTATCTGAGTGTATTTGCAGTTGAAATGTTTGAATGAAAGAACAGTGTAGGGATAAAGACATATTAAAATGTAGTGACTCTGTATCAGCTTTAGTAAGTATGAAGACAGGTACAACTAGAAGTTATCTGGACCTGCTCTATGAAGTTTTATTCATGATCTCAAGAATAAATAGGGGGGAAATGTCATATTTATGTGGGTCCCTGCACACTTGGAAATTCAGGGAAATGAGAAAGCAGATAAAGTGGCAAAAGAAGCAGTTAAAAAAGGAGATGTGGAAGTCAATATTAAATTATCAAAATCAGAGGGGAAAGGTATAGTGTGGAGGAGTGTAAATCAACAATGGCAACAAAGTTGGGATAATGCAACAAAAGGGAGACATTTGTATGAAATTCAAAGAAAAGTAGGTATATCAAGCAGTAGGGGAGCAAAGAGAAAAGAGCAGGTGATAATAAGTAGGTTGAAAATTGGGCATAGTAATCTTAATAGCACACTTTTAATTATAGGAAAACATCCTACAGGAATATGTGAACAATGTCAGGAGGCTGAAACAGTAGAACATGTTCTTACAAAGTGCAGGAAATTTAATCAGGAAAGACAAGAAATGATTAAACAGTTAAAAAATATAGGAAGGGTAGATAATTCAGTAAAAAGTTTATTGGAGTATGGAGAGAGTGTGGAGGGTAGGAAATGATTATTTGGTTTTTTGAGGGGGACTGAATTCGATAGGCGGATTTAGTATGAGTAAAAGTAAAGGGTAGTTAAAGCCTGAAGATAGCAGTAATGCAACTAAATGGATGTCAGCTGCCGTAAAAATCTAAAGAAGAAGAAGAATAAGATAGGTGAATCATTCTCGTATATGTAATTGATCAGCATTAGTTCCCATACAGAGATGGTGTTGTCGTCCTCGCAGCAGCTCGTGATGGCGTTCACCGCAGTGCTGCTGGTGTTCGTGTTGTTTCCTTGCATGTTCAGCTGCAGTGCCAGTGACGCGCAGTCCTTCGACCCGCGGATCAGCCAAAGAGTATAGAAGAACAACAGGCGAAACTCAATTCATAGATGCTACCTATGTCACTAGAGATAGAATTGCCTCCATATTGACAACCGATCTCGCCCGGTATGGCCGCCCAAACTGCCCATTTGAATGAGAGAGAAAGACGGATATGGATACAATTTAAATTTTAGGCTCCGATCCTTATTTGTTACCCCCAGTTTTCTTTTGTTCTTTATTATCTGCCCCAGACTTGCCCCAATTTGCCTTCCATGATACATATATTTATCTTGTGCATAACGCCTCCCCATACAGTGGGAATCGCTTGAAGGCTTTCAAGAGTACAGACGCGTATCAATATGCTGTTGCTGGATGGGTAAAAGACGTAAAAGAGCGGCACCTGGCAATCAAGGATTTATATTTAATCATGGGAAATGTTGGTATTATAAAATAAATTCAAATGTATGATTTTGGTGGCAGTTTGCTCTGACTAGGTAGTGAGTTGTTAGCTAGCTAAGTGTTAGCCAGCTGTTAGCCACGGCTCACGGTTAGCTGTCATTAATCTGGATTAGGCCTGCCGCGATAGTCAATAAATCAATTAATCGCACGATAAAAAAAATGAGCTCGATAGTTTTTCAGGCTGCGATAATTACATTTGCATGCTTTGTTTTCCTCGTCTCTCTCTCTCTCTACCAAAGAGCCTGGATGACAACTCTGTTTAAGACATAACCGACATATTTTACGTGAATACTCTCCAAAACGGACATTTAAACATAATGTTGTGTGTATTTGTCCATTCAGACACGAAAGAGCTCAATTCATTACTTGCACGCTGTAGCGTTATAGGGCTCTATGGCTGCACGCTTCTGGTCGGGTGTGTGCGCAGAGAAAGATGAGACATGATACAATATTAGACATTCATACAATATGACACTTTTCTTCTATCCTTTTCTTTTTGTATAGAATAAAATACCAGTTCGGGGCTTTTCTTTCGGCTGCTGTTGCAGCCAACCGCACAACATATTGCAGGCATTACTGAGACCGTCGTTCGTCAAGATGGCGGCGCAAAGCTACAGTGACGTCATGTGAACCGAACGAATAGAACGTTCTATTGCAACACCAGTGCCCAGCAGCAGCGCTACGCTTCCGCCATTTTGGGGTGAAAATGACTCGGCAGTCCACTAATGTTGATGTGTCGTTCGCGAACGAGCCGCTCTAAAAGCCGATTCTTTGAAAACAGCTGGACTTCCCAACACTATCCACTAGCTTTTTGCTGTCGCTATGGCAATATCAGCTGCTTTGTGATTTTTTAAAAAAGTACATTAAAGATCAAATCCAAACTGCATGATGACAACACAGAATAACGTACAATCACCAGACTAGTCCATCAAATCCCTTTTAACAGTTTATTTCACAGACTTAAACAAGTTTTCTACTTTTTTCCCACAAAACCGTTAGTATTAGCATTACAAACACTGAATAATACCAACATATAACAGTAAGTAAAGGACATATGCTATATCAGATAATTGGGAATGTTGGACAATATTTATATATAACAGCAATAGAATAGCTTTACAGTCAACTGTTTTTTTGTGTGTTTTTTTTGCAGTAGCTACTATCTTATATTAATGACCGTTAAAGCAAGACTATGTAAACAAAAAAACACAGCCACTGTCCATCATGTTCTATAAGATCATCATGTTTGTAGCATGATCCAGGGGATTACCCATACAGAAATGTAATACATGTCAATTTAAGTAAATTACATATATAGCCTAATGTCAGTGCCCATATGTCTGCTGCCTATATGAGAATATACCGTATGCAAAATTCATATAAAACACATAGACATATATGAAACAATATAGCAAAAATGTCCGTTTTCATGTAAGTGCCAGAAACAGTGGCAGAAGCGCCTGACCTGGGCTACAGAGAAGCAGCAATGGACTTCAGGCATTTTGGCATTTCCTTCTCCCCAGTCTTCCTCCAGACTCTGGCACCTTGATTTCCGAATGACATGCAAAATTTGCTTTCATCCGAAAAAAGTACTTTGGACCACTGAGCAACAGTCCAGTGCTGCTTCTCTGTAGCCCAGGTCAGGCGCTTCTGCCGCTGTTTCTGGTTCAAAAGTGGCTTGACCTGGGGAATGCGGCACCTGTAGCCCATTTCCTGCACATGCCTGTGCACGGTGGCTCTGGATGTTTCTACTCCAGACTCAGTCCACTGCTTCCGCAGGTCGCCCAAGGTCTGGAATCGGTCCTTCTCCACAAACTTCCTCAGGGTCCGGTCACCTCTTCTCGTTGTGCAGCGTTTTTTGCCACACTTTTCCTTCCCACAAACGTCCCACTGAGGTGCCTTGATACAGCACTCTGGGAACAGCCTATTTGTTAAGAAATATCTTTCTGTGTCTTACCCTCTTGCTTGAGGGTGTCAATGATGGCCTTCTGGACAGCAGTCAGGTCGGCAGTCTTACCCATGATTGCGGTTTTGAGTAATGAAACAGGCTGGGAGTTTTTAAAAGCCTCAGGAATCTTTTGCAGGTGTTTAGAGTTAATTAGTTGATTCACATGATTAGGTTAATAGCTCGTTTTGAGACCCTTTTCATGATATGCTAATTTTTTGAGATAGGAATTTTGGGTTTTCATGAGCTGTATGCCAAAATCATCAGTATTAAAACCATAAAACACCTGAAATATTTCAGTTGGTGTGCAATGAATCTAAAATATATGAAAGTTTAATTTTTATCATTACATTATGGAAAATAATGAACTTTATCACAATAAGCTAATTTTTTGAGAAGGACCTGTATGTATATATGCATATATGTACTTATTTCAATGCATCAGTATCACATGTATGTTTACACACATTTATTAAATATGTGGGAAACAAATATGTGTGTCACATATTTATACTTAATGTTGTCCATATATGCGAGAAACCAAAACTATACTCTGTAATATATGCAGATATATGTCATCATATATAGATTAACTCAAATATTTTCTTCACATGTTTGGACACATAAATGTTCATTTATGTTGCAGGCATAGGCTATATTGTGTTCTCAGATAAGTCAAATATATGTATAGATAAATGTCATGCTATTTAAAATATGTGGTCTCGCCCTATAAATATAGCTCGATTAGGCTGGTACAACTGGTTTTCATCGCCGAAGCGAACCAGAGCTGTGTATGCAGGGCAAGATACGCAGTACTCGTTCCCTCTCTAGAGAGAACCGAGGTTACATTAGTAACCGAGTATGTTCTCTTACGAGAGTATTTCTCGTACTGCGTAATATCTTACGCTATGGGGAACACAATGCAAAACGCCGTGCGTACTGGGATCCGACACCAAAGTCCCAAGGGCAGTACACCTGGGGCTCATATAGTGCATAATCACCATAGACTCACAGAGAGTCGGAGAAGAGAGGCTGCAAGCATCATTCCCCATGAAATAGCATCCTACAGGAGGTAGTTATGTTAACAGTGTTTCACACAGGCAGGGTGAACGTATTCAGCCTGAACTGGGTAATAGTACGGGTTATTCAACACCTATGGAGCTGTTTTATCGCTCAGTGAGCGATGCACAAGAACTCAGCATCTGGGCCGGCACAGCGGGGCGAGATATCTTGCAGGGTAACCCCACTATACCACGCCCACGACGAGGCCACGCCTCTCGTGGAGTGCGCTCTGACACCCAAAAGACACTGCAGGCCCTTAGAAGTGTAAGTCAGTGCTATGGTGTCGACTATCCATCTGGATAGGCTCTGTTTTGATGCGGACAGTCCCTTGGAGCGTCCGCCAAACAAAACAAAGAGCTGCTCGGTCCGTCTGAAGACAGACGAGCAGGACACATAAGCTATCAGTGCCCTGACAGGGCAAAGGAGAGTCGCATCCTCCTCCTCATCATGAACCGAGAGAGCGCACAGGGAAATAACCTGGGCCCTGAACGGTGTGTTGAGGGATTTGGGTACGTACCCGTGCCTTGGTTTGAGTATGACTTTTGAGTCATTAGGCCCATCTCCATACATGACGCGCTTACTGAAAGCGCTTGTAAGTCCCCTATGCGCTTCACTGAAGCGAGAGCCAAAAGAAACACCGTTTTGAAAGGCAGATGCTTCATGTCTGACAAATGGATTGGCTCGAACGGGGCACCTTTCATGGCTTCCAAAACAGTAGAAAGGTCCCACACTCGGACTGAAGGAGGTCTGGGAGGGTTCAGCCTCCGAGCTCCCTTGAGGAATGGCACGACTAGGTCGTTTTTCCCCAGTGACTGGCCAGACACAGGTTTTGTAAACATTGCTATGGCCGCCACGTACACTTTGAGCGTGGATGGGGTCCTGCCCTTATCCAGCAGCTCTTGAAGGAAGGAGAGTACTTCCGTGACCCCGCAGTCTACGGGTGAAAAGCCCTGGGCTTGACACCAGGCAGAGAACACAGACCATTTCGAGGAATAGAGCCGTCGGGACGGGGCCCTCGCCTGCGTGATCGTGTTTAACACTCCCTCCGGGAGGTTAGCGGGTACCCGTTGATGGCCCATGCATGTAGGGACCATAGTTGCGGGCGAGGATGCCAAATCGAGCCCTTCGCCTGAGAGAGGAGGTCTTTCCTCAACGGTATTGGCCACGGGGCAGTGCTGGTCAGCCACATCAGGACTGGGAACCAAGTCTGGTTTGTCCAGAGCGGATCCACAAGCACTACTGGGCATCCGTTTTCCCTGATTCGTTCCAGCACTTGAGGCAGGAGCGAGACGGGGGGAAAAGCATAGAGGGGACAGCGGGGCCAGACGTGGGCCAGCGCGTCCTTGCTCTTGGAGAAATATTTCGGACAGTGAGCATTCTCATGGGACGCGAACAGGTCCACCTGTGCCCTGCCGAATGTCTCCCACAGCAGTTGGATCGTCTGCGGGTGCAGCGACCATTCCCCTACTGGGACATTGTTTTTCTAGATTCAGGTGACCAGGCACATGCGCCGCTCTCAGTGAAAGCAGGTTGTACTAAGCCCAGACCAAGGGGGCGTTCCGTTAGCCTGTAAAGGTTTCGGGACTTGATGCCGCCCTGACGATTTATGTATGCCACCACTGACATGTTGTCCGACTGGACCAAGACGTGGTGACCCTCTATCCGGGGACAGAAGCGCCATAGGACGTTGTCGACTGCCATCATTTCCAGACAGTTCATGTGTAGGAGCTTTTCCCGTTCTGACCGCTGGCCAAAGAACGGTCTGCCCTCGAGCAGCGCTCCCCGTCCTGAGGTGGAGGCGTCCGTGGACACCACCTTCACACTCGAGGGAGTCCCCAGACTCACACCTGACTGATACCAGTCGGTTATCTTCCAAGGTTCCAAAGCTGAAACGCATTTCAGATCGACCCGGAGGCTTTCAGCCTCAGCTGCAGTGGGCGCATGCGAAGCAGACCCAGCTGGAGCACTGAAGCTGAAACTGATTTTCTGAAACCTTTTGAGCTGGACTATCGAGCCGCGGCGGAAGGATTTCACGGCGTGCTGAATGTCCAGTTCGCGCTCTGGCGACAGACGCGCTGTCATGGATAGCGAGTCCAGCACTGTTCCCAGAAAATAAATTTTCTGGCTGGGAGACAGCGAGCTCTTCGCCCAATTGACTGTGAGACTCAGATTCTCGAGATGCTCGAGTAAAGTGGCCCTGTGTTCTATGAGCTCTGATTGTTATCGAGCTAGAATCAGCCAATCGTCCAAGTAGTTCAAAATTCGCATGCCCTGGAGTCTCAGGGGTGCGAGAGCCATGCACTTCGTAAATGTACGGGTTGCCAGGGACAGGCCGAACGGCAGGACTTTGTATTGGTATGCCTGGCCCTCGAAGGCGAATCTCAAGAATTGCCTGTGACGTGACGCTATTTGTATTTGAAAATAGGCGTCTTTCAGATCTATTGACATAAACCAGTCCTCCTGGCGAACTTGCGCGAGGATTTTCCTGGTTGTAATCATTCTGAACTGGCGCTTCGCGAGCGCTTTGTTCAGCTGTCGCAGATCTAGAATGGGTCTGAGACCCCCGTCTTTTTTCGGTACCAGAAAATACCTGCTGTATAGCCCCCCTTCGCTCTGAGCCTGAGATAAAGGTTCTATAGCCCCTTTGCTCACAAGTTTCGCTATCTCGGCTCGAAGTAGATGATATACTTCGTTTTTTACCGTCGTTTCGACTCGCGCCGCACAACGGCGGGGGCGTCGAGTGAACTGCAGCGAATAGCCTCTTTTTATAGTATTCAGCACCCATTCTAATACCCCGGGAAGCTTTGCCCACGCATCTGCGTGAATAGCTAGAGGTAGAATGAAATCTGGGCTCTGGCCGCGGCATAGCGGCGGCCGGAGAGCTCCGGTTTGCTGAGAAATAGACACTGTGTTTGCAGTGTGCGAGGCGGGGGGTGCGCTGATTACAGCGGGCAGCCCGACCGCGCTCAGCTTCTCTCTGACAGGTTGTGGAGAGAAGGCGAGCGGGACGAGCCCCGTGGGGTTCAGCATGTCTGTGAGGGAATGTGGGCGCGGGATAGCGGGCACACTCACTGCACTGAGAACACTGTCGGCTCGCGCCGACTGAAAATGTGTTGGTTTCGTTTTTACAGAAACCGTGGGAGATGCTTTGTGTAGTGTTTGTGGCCACTGTGTTGTGGGCAAGTACACTACATTTATTGCACAATCGAAATGAGTTGATTTATTTTGTGCTAGCCCTGTATTGTGGCGGGCTGTGTCTGCGTGTGGGAATGGGCACTGAGACGTGGGCATTCTTACAACACTCATAACACCATCGGCCATGGCCGGAACACCAGAAAATACACTCTTTATTGGATTTATCTGGGTAGCCATAAAAACGGCTTTTGTGTGCAGGCAAGGGGCAAATGGACCGGCTTGTTGACTGCTAGATACGCTGGAACAGTCACATTGCATGGAACTGGACGAGCGAAACTTTTCGGTGAAAATCCGGCCGCAGCGGGATTTGAACACCGTCGCTTTCCTAGAGAGGCTAGGAAGGCTTTGAGACCTCAGGCTTGATTTCGATCCTCGGACGGGGCCCGCGCTAAGGGGGGCGGTGTCCAGCAGAGCGAGAGCGTGGTTTCTGTTCTCGGGCCTGGTTGCGATGAGAAGCAGCGGCAGCGGGTGGTGCAGGTTGCGGCTGGGAGCTCCGGGCAGACAGCTGTTTAGAGCGACCTGCTGCGGAACTAGAGCGCTTCGGGAGGAAGTGCTTCATCGCCTGTGATGTCTTTTGAACCTCTTTGAATCTGTCCGCAAAATCTTTGACGGCAGATCCGAAGAGGCCAGCTGACGAAATGGGCGCATCGTGGAATACAGAGCGCTCCGCTTCAGTCATTTCAGACAGCGTCAACCACAGATGTCTCTCAGCCACGGTGAGAGAGGCCATGTTCCGCCCAATGGCCTGTGCAGCTGATTTTGTAGCGCGTAGAGCCAGGTCTGTAGCGCTCCGGAAATCCGCAATGCTGATCGACTCAGCGCCTTCCTCGTCCATTTTTCGGAGAAGGTCGGCCTGGAAGATCTGCAAGATGGCCATCGTGTGTAATGCTGGCGCGGCTTGTGCGGCGGCGGCGTATGCGCGGCCGTGCATGGCTGACGTCACTCGGCAGGCTTTAGATGGTAGCGCCGTCTGCGCTCGCCGTCCAGCAGAGGGCGGGCAGAGATGGGAAGCTACCGCTGCTTCCACTGGGGGAAGAGAAAGGTATCCTTTGTCTTTCGCACCGTCCACAGTGGAGAATGCAGCCGAGACAGAGGTACACACCCTGGCCGAGAGGGGGGCGCCCCAGGACCTCGCGACTTCTTCGTGAAGCTCAGGAAGAAAAGGCGCGGGCCTGGATTGTGACGGCGCGTGGTCCTTCTTGTGGAAGCATCCGTCCAGTCGATTGCGCGCAGGCTGCGCGGGCGCCTCCCAGTTGAGGCCGAGGTTGTCAACGGCTTGAGAGAGCAGACGCATCAGCTCTGATTCAATGCCGGCTCGTTTCCCAGAAGGCTCGCGGATAGCAGAGGGGAGGTCCACAGAGCTCGCCCAATCCTCACTATCTGATGCCAGGATAGAACAGGCCTCGGCTGTTTCGTCGACCTCAATGGCGGAAGCGGCGGCGGACGGCGGCCGCTGTCCGTTGGGGAGGGCCTCGAGCGATGCCGGCGAAGCTGGCGGGCGAACCGGCGAGCTTTGGCGGGCAGGATAAGGCTCGGGGCCGCGCTGGGCACGGCATTTTTTACGGCGAGGCGCTACAGCGGGCTGAAGTGCAGGCTCTGAGAATGATGCCAGGCGAGTCCTCAGGCGAGAATGATGCCAGGCGAGTCACCATCGGCAGTAGCTCACAGTGAGGGAATCCGCCGTTGACGAGAGCGAGAGCCGCATGATCCTCACCCAGGCAGGAAACGCAGATGACATGGCGATCCTCTTCACTGAGTGTGGCTCGGCACGAGCCGCAGGATCTATGCATCTTGAAAGAGACGCAGCTCTTTTAGGAGAGAGAGAGAGACAGTGAAAAAATGTGTGTCGCAGCGGCGAACACACACACACTTTGAAAAGGATGTAACGCCGGAAAGCGCAGCAGGTACGGCGGCTAAAGGCGGCGATGCCAGCGACTTCAGACTCAAGGCTCGTCCCGCTGTGTGCTTTTCCTGAGACGGCGTGGCTTCTCACTCCGGATCCAGCGATGCGTGATGCTTTGCTTAAGAGATGAAAATCAGTTGTACCAGCCTAATCGAGCTATATTCATAGGGCGAGGCCACGCCTTTTCTGGCGGGACGTGAGGAAATGAGCGCGAAATGCCCCAATTGGATATGTGTCACGCAGGGCCACTCTCGATAGCCTGCTGCTGTTGCCGCAGGGCAGCCAATAGGCGCGCAAGCCGTCTTGCCTATGTCTGCATGCTGCTGCACAGCGTTTTTGGCTTCAATATCTTGTGGAAAAGAGGATTTCCCCATAGCGTAAAATATTACGCAGTACGAGAGATACTCTCGTAAGAGAACTAACTTTATCGTGCTCCGAGAGCCCTCTAGTGGTCGGGAGCATTTCCGTTGTGTTGCAGCTTTATTTCGTTGTGTTGTACATTTTCTGTCGTGTTGTGGCTTATTTCCGCTGTGTTGTGGCTCATTTCTGTTGTGTTGTACATTTACCATTGTGTTATGGCTTAATTTCATTGTGTTGTGAAGTTATGTTTGCTTTTTAAATATCGTTGTGTTGTGCACTACTGGGCCACCGTACATTTGAGATTTCTACAGTGACAAAACAAACCGTGGAGATATTGCTGGTACAACAACAATTTATTTTTATTTATTAACAACATAAATGTATTAAAACAAGTAATGTGTGTGTGCATACGTGCGTGCGTATGAAAACGGAACTCCTCCAAGTCTGCAAGTCCAAAAATAAATTTATGGTGAGATTACTACATTTTATTTAATTAAATGCATTTATGGTGAGATTATTATATTTTCATGTCAATCTGTGTTTTGACCACGAACCATGCGCTGTCACCTTAATTCAGCGCGTCCAGCAGAGCAAAGATAGACTCGGAACAATCACTGCACTGCTGTGTAGTAACTTTTTGCGTTTTGATATTTCACTCAAAAATTGATACTGAAAAGAAGTGAATTTCTACATGACATGCCACATGACATTTTATTAGCTTGTAGACACAGATATTATCAATCAATAATACCCATAAGTAGCCTAGTTTATATTCTCCACAATTAGCTCATAAAAATAACGTGCTTTTTGTCTCAACTTTGTCTCAACTGTACCAATGTGTGGTACAGTTGAGACAGTACCATGGTACAGTTGAGACACCCATTTTTAATGATGTAAAGGAAACTAAATGTTCATTGCAAATATCATAAATAAAGACACATAAAGAAAAAAACAATTGGGCAACATGTTTATTTATTCATCCATTTAAATTCATTCATTTTATTTAAATTAGCACTGGTTAAAATATATAAAACAGGAACAATATATTTAATATATTTATTAATAATACACAGTTTAAATATCACAAATATCAAGTTTTATTTTAATTTGCATCCTATGCTGGCTAATTACGACGTTAAACCTGTTATTATAACACTGAACAACTAAACAGTGTGTTTCCTAACAGAACTCTATCGCGGGTACTTTTGATACACGTGTGTCTCAACTTACCCCGCTGGTCAACTTGCACATTTCTCTAGATTTTGCAATGATCTTGCATGACACAATACCATGAAATATGCCAGTTTTTAGGGCACAGAATAACGTTTGTGATGATACCAGTTACGTTTAACAGTCACATAAGGATAATAAGCTATTCATTGTGTAGTGTGCATTGTGAATCTTCGGATCGGATATGTTTACGTTGTTAAAATTTCCCATGATCAAACTAATGCACATGTGCACAGCAAAAATCACAGCTTTTGCATGCTGCGCACGCAAGTTATGTAAGGTGTCTCAACTGTACTCATGGCTCAACTGTACAGTACACAGTCTACCCTATACGCGCACATCACCAGGACCGCATTGACGGACCGCATACGCATGCAGTGTGAAAGCTCTAACCTTTTAACATGGGTGCGGAAAAAATACACACTGCATACGCACAAACGGAGTATATAAACGGGCGTGACACTGGCGCTTTTTCTGCCAGTGGTCTGGCAGAAAAGTGCAGGTACGCTTAAGAGTAAAATGTAGAAGTGCCGGTACTGCGTACCGGTGAGTGCCGCCCCACTTCGAGCACTGATTTGAAGGAAATGATCCCAGTCTGGCCCTGATAGTGGCAGTTCCGTCTGAAAATGATTCCAGAACCTGCCAGTGAAAAACAAATGCTATTATAGACCTAATAGTCATGAATGCCACTGCTTGTATTTCTCTTATCTGAAATGTTTTTGTCATCATGTTAGCAAAGTTGTTGTCAGCGTTGTTATTGGTAACACTTTAAAATAAGCTTCCATTTGTTAATATTAAATAACAATAACATCATTACCTTTGTTAATGTTAATGTTATTTTATAAAATTGTTGTTGTTTAACTTAACTTTTGATTTAAAAAAATATAGTTTTAAATGTTAAGATAAACATGAACTGATTAATAAATGCTAATTTTCATTCTTAGTTCATGTAAACTAATGAAACCTTACTGTAGTGTTACCGATAAAATTAAAATAAATGGAAATTAGAAATTAAATAAGGTCGAAACCTTCATACACTCTTAAATGAAAAGGTTCTATATGGAACCTTCAAAGGTTCTGTCAGGCGCATCATATATAGAACCTTTCAGGGGTTCCAATCATGGGATCATTTTATGCATTTAGTATTAATTACTTGATTTAGTCATTTTTATTTTTGATTAAGTTTTATGAAAAAAATTAATAGGCTAACCTGTTAAACATGAAAGTATTATGCAATTATTGAATACATTTCTCCTTATTTAGAACCTTTTTGGCATGAAGAGTTCATCACTTATATATACACTCTTTTGTATTTTTCCTTTTCATATTGTGATGATTGTATCTTACTTGTGGTGGTAAACATCAGGATCTCGAATCATTCTGTTATTGAAGCCGATGTACAGGTCGTCCCATAGCAGCCCGTTCAAAACTACGTGTCTCATCACCCCCACTCTGTTCTTGATCTAAACACACACGTTTCATGTATTAAAATCAGTGCATATCTCATCCAAAACACCATTAAAAAAATAAGCTGTTGAACCAACTTAATTAAATTAAGGAAAACTTTTCTTGAAAATTGAAATTACATTTTTCCAACAAAATCTAATTAGTTTGTAATGATTTGTTGTAATCTTACAGTATGAACTTAAATTCATTTAGTCAAAACTAAAATAATTGTGTCATTCCTAGATAAAGTTTTGTCAAGTTAACTAGATTACATTTTTCTCCTGCCTTAACATTATAATTTTAGCTAGTTTGACTCTACAGCTACTTCCAATTATAGTAGCTACTAGCGTTCAATTTAATTAGATACATTTTTTTACATTTTTTAGTAATTTTAGATATGACTTATGCAGGACTGCGAGTAATCTTTAATGCATATGTAGTGTGAGTGCCCACACCCTAAACACAGTCATCTCTCTTCTGCATTATGGTAACCACAAAATTAAAAAACATTACAGAAAGTTAACTAAGTTTCTAACATAACTAAACATTAAATACTAACATTAACTAACAACATTTCTATTTACTGAAAAACATAAAATAACACTTTAATCCCTAAATTTACCCTCCTAATGCAGTCAATTGCAAAGCATGCTGGGAACTACAGATCCACCCAGTTAGTTGTCAACAAAAATGATTCATGTAGTTCTCTTACGAGAGTATCTCTCTTAGTGCGTAATATCTTACGCTATGGGGAAAACCTCTTTTCCACGAGATATTGAAGCCCAAAATTATCCTAAATTTTGAATTAATGTAAAACGCTGTGCGGCAGCATGCAGACATAGGCAAGAAGGCTGGCGCGCCTATTGGCTGCCCTGCGGCAACAGCAGCAGCCTATCGAGAGAGGCCCTGCGTGACGTGATACCCAATGGGGGCGCTTCGCATACATTTCGTCACGTCCCGCCAGAATAGGCCAGTCACTGGGGAAAAACGACCTGGTCGTGCGATTCCTCAGGGGAGCTCGTAGGCTGAATCCTCCCAGACCCCCCTCAGTCCCTGTGTGGGACCTTTCTACGGTTTTGGAAGCCATGAAAGGTGCCCCATTCGAGCCAATTCATTTGTCAGACATGAAACATCTGTCTTTCAAAACAGTGTTTCTTATGGCTCTCGCTTCAGTGAAGCGCATAGGGGACTTACAAGCGTGTGACTCAAAAGTCATACTCAAACCAAGGCACGGGTACGTGCCCAAATCCCTCAACACACCGTTCAGGGCCCAGGTTATTTCCCTGTGCGCTCTCCCAGTTCATGATGAGAAGGAGGATGCGAGTCTCCTTTGCCCTGTCAGGGCACTGATAGCTTATGTGTCCTGCTCGTCTGTCTTCAGACAGACCGAGCAGCTCTTTGTTTTGTTCGGCGGACGCTCCAAGGGACTGGCCACATCAAAACAGAGCCTATCCAGATGGATAGTCGACGCCATAGCACTGACTTACACTTCTAAGGGCCTGCAGTGTCCTTTGGGTGTCAGTGCGCACTCCACGAGAGGCATGGCCTCGTAGTGGGCGTGGTCTAGCGGGATTTCCTGGCATGCTTATGATTGCACATATGCACTCCACTTAAAATATGCAGTTTTTTGTCATGATTCGAGTGTTTAGAAACAAAATGTCATGAGACAGATGTTGTCAGATTGAATTGGTGATTTCAAATATAAAATGTATTCGTAATTTGTAAAAGTTAATGTTTCCCCAAAGAGAGTTAGGAGCTGTACTTGCATGACTTAAAATAGCGGTTCAAAGATGGCCGCCGAGTGAAATGACTTGCCTTAAAGGGACTTCGGTGTGTAACTCACCAGTGTACTTGCCGCCGTGGAAGGTCATGGGGAAACCGGAGGCGCCGCCGGCGAAGTCGCTCATCATCACGTCAACACCGTGAGGGAGACGTCCATTGTTTGGTCTGGTGCAGTCCATCGTATTCAGGATCAAGTGACCTTGAAAGGTTTTTTTTTTTTAGTTTATCCAACCTATTAGCAAAGTTGTGCATTTCTGAGGGGCTTTAGCCGCTTTACTGAGGAGAAAAACTATCTGATGAAGATAATCTGTTTGTAGGTGATTCATCATTTTTATTTATATGAAACAACATTATTTTACTGTATTATCTTAACATATTTATGGAGGGTGACACTTTCACACCCTTGAACGGAATGAAGTGTGGTTGGTTTATCTACACTTTAACTTTTCCCTAACGGCAGTTATTGACTTAATGTGTCCTGTATGTACTTTACATCACATGGTATAGATAAAGGCAACCGAAAATCTTTCTATGACCTCGTTCTGTTCATCTCGTCTTATTCTTATCATTAATTTGTTACTTATTTTTCATACTTAATTAGATAATTAGTAACATATAAGCTCTTAGTCCTTCCTCCAACAGAGGAATAACATGGGTCACATCAAGTCAAGTCACCTTTATTTATATAGTGCTTTATACAATTAAAATTGTTTCAAAGGAGCTTTACAGGGATAAACAGGACAAATCAGCAGCAAAATACCTTTATACTCCACAATCAAGCAGGTGTCCATCTCAGGATGAACTCCGTCCATCAGAATCATAAATCTCAGGTGATCATCGACCTTTTCAAATGATTCAAAAGCCGAGATCAAAAAAAGTAGAACACGTGAAAAAGAGCAAAAGAGAAAAAAAGCCACGTATCACTTACATTCTGCCACACACCGAACGGCACCACTTTGATGTTTGTTAAATTCACTCCACTTTTCTCCAGATACCTGCAACAAAACACAAACAAATGGTTTTTCTGCAAGTCAGATGGTCTCTCTCTAGAGCAGGGTTTCTCAAACAGGGGTTAATTAAAAAATAAGGTCACACTTTAGTTTAGGGTCCAATTATCACTATTTACTACGACTTTTGCCTCAATAAATGCCTAATTACTGCTTAGTAATAGTTCGGTAGTTGTTAAGTGTTAAGTTTAGGTATTGGGTGGATTAAGGGATGTAGAATATGGCCATGCAGAATAAGGCATATAATATGTGCTTTATAGGTACTAATAAACAGCTACTATAATATGCATGCTAATAAGCAACTAGTTCATAGTGAGAATTGGATCCTAAACTAAAGTGTTACCAAAATGAATAATTAAATCATAAAAATGTAAAATTGAAAACCTCTGAACTGTCAAACCCCTTTTTGAACATAGATGTGAAAAGCACAATCCGTTCTTAAAGGGATAGTGGTTTGTAAGTGCAAAAAAAAACTATTTACCACTTTATTTACAAAATATGAATCTCCAATGCAGGTTCACGAGATGTTTGATGCGCGTTGAAGATAAATATATTGTAAATAAAGTGGTAAATTATGTTTTTTTGCACAAACAAAGTACTCCCGTCACTTCATAAAATTGAGGTTAAACCACTAGAGTCACATGGATTACTTTAATGATGTCTTTATTATCTTTCTGGGGCTTGAAACTGGTAGTTGCGTAGCTGTCAATGGAGGGACAGAAAGCTCTCAGATTTCATTAAAAAGATGAACGAAAGTCTTACGGGTTTGGAACGACATGAGCGTGCGTAATCAGGAAAATCAACCACAGACAATAAACATAAACGAGACCAAACAAAGAGCTGAACGAACTGAAGGCTTAAATGCACAGACTAAGTAATCAATGGAAAGCGGAACAGGTGCGTAAATTAGGAACAATGGAAACTGAGGGCCTGTTTACACGACACCGTTTTCAACTAAAAACGTAAAACTTTTTATGCGTATTTTGGCCGTTCGTTTACACGTTTTGGGTGCCTGAAAACACAAACTTCTGAAAACGGGTTTCAAAGTGCAAGTTTTCGAAAATGGTCTCTGTGTAAACAACAAAAACGTGAATTTCTGAAGACAATGATGTCATGCACATGCGTATTATGTGTTCAGTCTATAGTGTTTCATCGCCATCTAATGGCCTGGCAGCAGAATACAGCGGTTTTAGTCTTTTTTGCAGATCCGTGTGAATGGGGCAGCCCGATCTCACGGCAATTCGTACAAATTTTACGAGGTGGCTAATTCGTACAAATTCATACGACCTCACTCGTACGAATTAGTACGATTTTTGCTGAATCGTACATATTTTACGAGTTGCCCAATCCGTATGAATTTGTACGAATGACCTAGCCCTGACCCCTCCCCTAAACCTACCCATCACGTGGGTTCAGACAAATCGTACAAATTCGTACGAGTGAGGAAAAATAGTGCCTTTTTCAACTATTATATAACTTTTTGTGGAATGGAAAGATTCCATTGATGTTAAAGATTCTTTTTGGAATTATTATATATTTTTTTTAAAGTGTGTGAAGTCGTTTGCTCTAGAGTTCAGACTCACCAGAACACCGGCCTTGAAGTGTCTCCAACATAAATGAGAATATCTGGACGCTTTTTGGAAAGATGTCTCAACGTTGGGTAGCTGATAGAAAAAATATGCAAAATATATATATTTTTTGCATTATATAATTTAATATAAGGAATATAATACATGCAGTTGAAGTGTTGTGGTGGATCAGACTGTAACCTCAGGTGGTCTGAATGCATGTGGCTGATGTAAATGAGATCTGCCTGACTGAGTCTGTCCATGGCATCAGATGGAGGTTCATGAACGAGCCACCAGCCTCTCGCAAACGCTGGTCCAGTGAGCCACGGGTCAAACATCATCGTCTTGTTCCCCGCTTTAAGCTCCATACACGCGTGCGTGATGTATGTCAGCTGAAACAAACGCACACACACACACAGAGTATTTATGGATTGAATGCGTTTCATGGCAACATACAATGAGAAAAAACATGTTAGCATCGTGCTAATTCATGTTAGCAATATATTAAATGTTACCCAATGGCTAAATAATGCTAAACACATGCTAACAGCATGATAAAACGTGCAAGCATTGTGATAAAAATTTGCCACGGCGAACTTCACTTTCAATTTAAAATAGCTGTCATGATATTTCCAATCTTCAGTGTCACATGATCCTTCAGAAATCATTCTAATATGATGATTTGCTGCTCAAGTAACATTTATGATTATTATCAATGTTGAAAACAGTTGTGCTCCTTCATAGTTTTGTGGAAATCATGACCCTTTTTTTTTCAGGATTCGTTGGTGAATAGAAGGTTAGAAAAAAAAACAGTGTTTCTAGAAATTTTTGTAACATTATAAATGTCTTTACTGACACTTTTGTCAATTTAATGTGCTCCAGCTGAATAACGGTACATTAATTTCTTTACAAACCCCAAAATTGTGAAAACTATCAGCATGAGTACCAGGGACTATGAGAAAACTGCAGGTTGCAGCAGGGAAGGATGCAGGATCTAATCTGCTGCAGTGTTTATTTAAAAAAAAATCATCGATAACAGAACAACATACGATACGCAACGGACGAGAGACTACAAGACAAAACTTAACACAGGCAAACAGGGAAGTTTACAAGATATTTAACAAGACACAGCTGACAAGACTAACGAGATGAAACACATGGAAAACTATTGAGGAGGAGACTGAAAGTATTCAAACATAAGCCAAAAAAAACCTGACCGTGACACAAACTTCACTTTGAAAGATAATTTTGACTGATCCTTTGGCAAATAAAACCTACAGAATATCAGTTTATTGAACTGGAAACAGTGTTCTCATGGCTGTGGATGTGTGAGCAGGGACTTACAAAGCAATCAAAGCTGACACGCACAATAGATACAATAGGTTTATTTAAAGGTGCAATGTGTAAACATTTTGAGTGTCTGTTAACAGAAATGCAATATGACATCCATAACTATGTGTTCAGTGGTGTATAAAGAACTTACTTAATAAACCGTAATGTTTTTATTACCTTAGAATGAGGCATTTATATCTACATAGGCGCGGGAATCCCCTTCTATGAAGGTCGACATATTGTGACGTCATGTTTCTACCGTAGCCGAACAAACATCGCTACAGAGAGCATTTCGTCACTACCTTGAAAGAGAAGCCGCAGAAAGCTAGAAGCTAGCCATAAACACCGTGAGTAGTGACTTTTCCCTTGTCAGTGGTGTAAAATATGTAGTTGGATTGTTCCATGTAACTTAATTCTTCTCCCTCGCTGTGTTATGGCTTTGCTATGTGGGGATAAATGTGCTGGTTATGTGAGACAGCTGATTATACTCTTGTCATTGACCGTAAAACAGTTACAGGAATCACCAACCCGTCGATCTTGGAAGCATTTTAAGTCGATCTAGTTTCCAAAATCAGAGAAAAAAAGCCTATTGTGTGTAGTAAATGGTGTCTAGGGGATGCGGAGGCGCGCGCGCTGTTACAATCACGTTATTTTTGCCGCACGCACCTTTGGGCTCATGCGGACGCGTCCAGTATAAACAAGGCTTAACTCTTTAACCAGCTCAGCCACAGTAACAGCTCATATTAGCCAGCTAAACTTTTACTACCCTGTTAGAAAAAATATATAGTTGCATAGTTTCATGTGGTTCTTCTCCCTCGCTGTATTATGGGTTTGCTATGTGGGGACTCGGAGAAATGTGCTGGTTACGTTCGTGAGACAATCAACTAATTACTATTATTATATTACGTATTAAGACCCTTGATCCTCACCTGACTATGGCTTTGTAAAATTTATCCATGATGTGGTTTATAATGGACTGTGGTACAGAAACTTGGTTTACTCTGGCTATTCTCTGCCGTCTCAGACGACAATGTTTGTCCCGTTTTAGCCACCGTAGCTTCTTCAAAAGGGAGGGGTGAGCGGGGGGCTGAGCCCTTTATGTAAACTCGCAACCGAACCGCTAGATGTCGCTTAAAGTCACACACTGCACCTTTAACATGCAGTTTGAATTAGCACATCAATATTTAGTCTTCACTGTATGAATTAAGTATAAATGTATTCTTATTGATGCTAAGTTATTTTCTCTTTTGTTTGATTCACGTTAATGACACAGAGCAGCAGGTTTATTAGGCTGCTGTCACTTTAAGGCCAAACGCACGGATCCATTATACTGATACACAGTACCGCTGCTAGACATTTTGGTGCCCTAAGCATAATTCCTTTATGGTGCCCCCCGCCCCCGGGAAAAAAAAAAGTTTATTTTTGCCGGTTTAACTTTAACTTTTTAACGCGCAATCCAACGGAACACTGAGGCGGCGGCGGCACCATCGTTACTTTCTAGAGCAATTAAATACTCTTGTTCCGCCTGTCTTGTTATATACATCCCTAAAAAGTGCCTAATAATATTTCTATAATGAAATAATATCGGCACTATAATTATTATGACTATGATATGATGATTGATTTTTCATTAGGCTATTTTGGGTGCCCCCCTCAGCACTTGGTGCCCTACGCACAGCGCGTGATGCGCGTGGTGGGAGCGGCGGCGCTGCTGATACACATCCGGTTTACACCCAAATGTTTACTTTCACTTGAGACATAACCAGTTGTGTTTACATGAATACTCCACATGATGGACATTTTGGCATAATTGCATATGTGTATTTGATCATTCAAGCGAAATAAGAGTGAAAAAGTACTGAACTACTGAACGCTGCTTTCTGTGTGCACACTTACGCTGTGTGTCAGTCAGCGCGTTAGTTTATTGAGTTATTTTATTTTTTGCCGCCATAAAATAACATTGACTGTTGCAGGGTTAGACTCAGGTAGACTGAATGGATCATTAATGAGTGTGATTTACCGTGATCTCTCCGGCGTGTAGCTCTTGTGATTCTCTCGGCTCTGCGGTCCAGGGGTCTGGAGGATTCAACTCAACCAGCTCTAAACTACCGTCAGTGTCTGACAGCACTGCCTCTACACACACACACACACACACACACACATACTGATAATATGACAACAGCTCCCACTAACAGGAAACTTTCTCAGAAAAATTTGACTAACGTTCTGGCAAGTTATGAACAAACATTCTTCCAGTAACGCTAATAGAACATTCTGTCAGAGTGATCTGGTTTTTCAAGTATAAAAACCTTAATTACACATCGTTCATAAATGTTTATAGTTGAATGTTACTACTTGTTTCAGAACGTTCAGAGAACATTCAAAAGATATTTTCCATAATGATTGCGAAATTATAAAATGGAATGTTGCTTTAACGTTCGCATAACCAAGAAAAAGAGAACTTTCAGAAATAATGCTTTTATTATTTAATGGAAACGCTAGAAAAATGTTCTTAGAACATTTGCTTCCAACAAAAATATAAATAATATACATCTATGATATTTTATATATGTGTGTGTACAGTATATATATATATATATATATATATATATATATATATAGATAGATAGATTGATACACCTATCAGTATTAAGTTTGTCATTAAAGCACAATTCAGTGAACAGTTCTAAAAAGAACCTTTTCTTAAAAATCTAAAATACCTTTTCCACTATAAAGAACCTTTTGTGGAATGGAAAGATTTCATTTCTCCAGTAGCAGTTTTAAATAACAATGATTTTACCGAGTTCATCTTGCATGAAGCTGTCTGGAGGGTTGACGTACTCCATGGTGGCCACATTAAGTTTCCAGTAGTGTTTAGTGCAGCGCACTGTGCTGTTACACAAATACACAAGCACAATGATTCCTATAATATACTTCTACAATATTCAATTGTAAATCTTCCTGCACTGTGTGTCAGTGTTGGTTGTAGCAGAGATGAAACAGGATCTAAGTGCAGCTATCTTTATTTAGAAATCAACTCAAATCTTTACAAAACAGAATCACAGGAACAGAACAACCAACTTAACATGACGTAGAACTGACAATGAACTGAAAGAAACTGTAAAGATCTCATCTTTGGGTTGCTGTTCCCTTCCTGACCAGCAGGGGGCGCTCTCCTTGAGTCTTCTATGCCATGCTCACTCCAGGCCTACAGATGGCACTTATAATCTGGGTCCTGTTCTCTCCACTCCTGCAGATGGTGCCAACGTCCCTAACCTTTTTAAGCACTCTGCTCGTTAACCCTCATTCCCATCACCTGTGTCTAGCCCTTTATAAGTCTGTTTGTTCCCTGCCTTTGTGTTCAGTCTTGAGACTATGTACTCTGTGTCTCAGTGCTTTGTGATCAGTTCTCAAGTTAAGTTTGTTCTTTATTAAGCCTTTTTGACCCTCGTGTCTATTTTGTTTCTCTGTTTAATGGAAGCTCTGCTTTCCTCGTTTATTTGTACTTTGTATTTTTTCTTCAAGTAAAGATTAAATTTTTGGAAAGGAACACAGACTTTCTGGATCATTTCTCTTCTGCTTTTGGGTTCAACTGTTGGGGATATAGCTCAGTGGAAGACACCTTGCACTTGAGCACAGCAGACCCGGGTTCGATCCCCACCTAAGGCAACCCCGTTATAGAAACACAGGGTTTAAATAGACAGAAAAGAGAGGGCTAATTACACACCTGAACAGAAACAGAAAGAAACAGGGAGAGAACTAAACTAGAAGATTAACAAAGAAATTCAGACATGAACAGGAAAAACAGGAAAAACTCTCATGAATGCACAAACTCAAAACGTGAAAGTTTGTCTGCTAAAGTATTTTACACTTTAAGTCCTGCTTTAGGATCGTTTCTGATGAAATAGAACGCTTAAGATTGAAATTTGGACAAATGCTGCTGTCCCGAGAATTTTCGGTTTCTGTGTTAGTAGAATTAGTATTTTTCACAAAACACTTTACCTTAATGCTGTTTTTAAGAGTTCAAAACTCATTCACTTCTTGGAGGGAGCCCGGTCTAGAGTGTCACATGATTTTCGTGCATCTAACCTGGACATTGTCATTGCCAACATCAGACCGAAAATATGCCAAAATCATTTACTATGGTGATTTTTCTTAAGTATTTAAGTATTTGAAATACTCAAAATATTTTGTTACAAACTACATTTTATTTTTTCCACACCTGCAAAAAATGTTTATTATGTTTATGCTTCAAATGAGAGATGTTTTGCAAAGTAATTATATATCGCAAAAATTTACTAATGGCGATTAGCCAAATATAATCGTAAAGATGTACGCTCGTATGTGACAGTACATTGTTAGAACAGTAGCTGTTAGTCTAACTTGTGTGTCACTGTGTGTCACTGTCACTGTGTGTAACCGATATCAAAGATACAGCTATTCATTTAGCTGACGCTATAAGTGAAAGCGACCAGCTGTATTTTTTAACTTACCCTGCAGTATACGTCCATAATGCTAAAATATGGGATGTGAAAGCTTACGTGTCATTCTATTATTTTTGGCTGTAGAACTTGCATGATAAATAGTAATGGGCGTGCTAATGTTGTTTTCCTCAGCGTCTCAGCATAATGACAGAGAAACGGGCTCTGATAATGCATTGCTAATGTTACTCGCCGTTTTTATTACCCAAACAATTCCTTACCTTTTCAATTTGATGGACCCACCTCCTTAATAGGAGCTACCGTAATGTTACTTTGCACGAACATGCATAACTTTGTTCGACTGTCACGGATATTTGAAATATCCATTTACATCAAGTACAAGTTAGCCAAACATAGATGAATCTTAGTTACCTGTCCAGAAATTCTTCTCCGTTTTCAGTCGGCTCCATCTTTCAAAGGCATCTCTATACAGATCCTTGTTTTATTTCGGACTTTGTCACAAAGTATTTCGGATTCATAACGAGTTTATTTTTTGGTTTCGCAACGTTGGACATTTTTTTATCCGATTCTGACACGTTTGTAGCTGCAGCTGTGGTAACTAGAGCAGAGCTGGCAATCCGGATACCGCAACACTACTGGCTTCGTGATTGGTAGATAGGTGGAGGGTGGCGCATCAGACCAAAACACAACATGACAACATCAACATCAGTTGAGGGCTGCAACTTCACTTTTTAAATGACAATATCCTGGCCGGACTACTGTTGTCAGTGATATAAGTATTTGAAATGAACATGATTTCTTAATGTCTAGTGACATATCAGGGCCATTTTATGATTAATTGAAATATATTTCTTACATACAGCTCCTTTAAGATGACTTAGCATATTTGATGTGTTTCCGTCCCCCTTTTGCACCGACTTTCCTCTTGCAAGATCTGCAGACAGGGTACCCATCCTCGATTAAATTGCCCTCAGGACTCTTGTAACAGCCAAAATACGACCACACCTCAGATTTTGTCCTCTTGGATGGCTGAAAAATCTCCCGAACGCTGTCATCTTGTGCAAAAAACAACAACATTGCATGGCATGCTCGCGCGGCGTCGTGCCTGCGTCAGACTGATTCTGGCTGGACAGGATTTACTGCGAGTTTTCAAAATCACGATAATCAAACACGGTTTTAGTGATAATTACATTTTTAACTATAATACTAACCGTCAGGACATTTTATCGTGGTTTATCGTGAAACCGGTAATCGTCCCATCCCTATATATGTATGACACATAATATATATACAAATCTTTTTTTTTATTAAAACCCTTCCGAATGTGTAATACAAGTTTGGTGAATGTAAAGCTGCTAAAGTGGAGATTTCTGACTCAAATCTCACAGCATTTAAATATAAGTATTGAAATTGAAATCTACAAATGCAAATCATAAAGTGTTATACAATAAACACTTAAAAGTGTAATTTAGGTGATTTTTTTCCAGTAGTCTAAAAGGAGAAAGGTTACAGAAGCAAAATCTAAAAATGGACCAGTGCATGAATCAAACAAAAGGTTTTGCTGGTTATTTCTTGCCTAAAGTTTTCAAATACTCTTCAGATTATAATAAATAAAATATTTTAAATAATTACACTTTTTTTATTTATTTACACAGTTATAAATGGTGGAACATTACCTTTGTTGAAGGCAGCGGCTTCTGCAGTTCAGAGAGACTTTGTGCTGCAGCCCATGAATGTTCAAGGTTTTTATCAGGGCGTTTCAAGAACAGGGCGGCAACCATCACGTCTCATGAGGGACTTTTTGTCTTTGAGTATATTCAACAACAAAAAAACCTGAACATTAAAAAGTCTGAAAAGACAAGTATGACATTTCCTGTCACTGCTCTGCTGACATGAGCACAGAACTTGCTCATAGGGTTAAGCAACATAACTGTAGGCCTACATGTTGCCACACTGTAAAAACAAACTTCTACTCAATGAATCTACTCAAAATGTTACAATTTGCACTCAATTTCTTTTGGGTTTCTTGAGTGAACGCAAAGTTTCTTGTCTATTTTTTTTTAAATCAAGCACTTTACACTTTAATACTAATAAACATTTATGTCACTATATAAACTGAAAGTAGAAGATGCTGAGTGAGTGAGAGAGAGAGAGAGAGAGAGAGAGAGAGAGAGAGAGAGAGAGAGAGAGAGAGAGAGAGAGAGAGAGAGAGAGAGAGAGATAATGGCCTATACAGCTGTCTGTAATTTACTACTGATACCCATTCTTTATAGTTTAACAGTTATCATTAATTACAATAGCTGCCATGTAGAAGTACGGCGGTTTGTTTCAGTAAATATTGTGGAATACTTTGTACGCATCTCGTGTGTGTGTTTCATTTTTATTACATGATATCATGTAAGAGAGACTTTTGTGGTAGACACGGAATATCAGATTTAAGTTTTTTGGAAGTGGTAATCACATTTAAGAAGACTTTTTAATTTAAGACTTTTTAATTTAAGACTTTAAGACTTTTTAATTTCATTATTGCTTGTCTGCCTGCTGTTTGGATTCCCAGAATTATAGTCGACTATATTTAGAGATTCAAGGCGACCGTCCTGGCCTCTCCATTGGCCAGAAGTATTGGAGCTAGATGTGCATGTGATTGTGTTTCCGATCAAGATTCTTTTGTGCATGTTTGCTGTAATAGAAAGTAATTTTGAAGTAATATAAAGTTTAAATCCATACATTAAAAATTAAGATAATAAAGAAAAACAAAAACATATTCAGCGTTAACAGATAAGAGGAATGTTCTGCAGGAACACATATAATAATTATAATTTTTTTTAATTAATTTTTTTATTACTTTTTTATTCAAATTACCCACTGTTATTAATGTTAATCAAACAACAAACTTTTCTAACTTTATAAATGTGTATTTAATTTACACAGTAAAGACGATGCATCGTTTTTTTTTATTACATTTGATTACTTTATACATTTTATGTATATTTCTAGTGCTTGACGTTTTTCCCGGTCTATTTCATTTGTCTTTGTTTTATTGTAGTTTGTTTTCTTTTACTTTTTTATCACGGTTTATTTGTCTTTGTGGCGAGGGGGGCGGGGTCTCGCGAAGTCTGTAGCGAGAGACGAGTCAGCGAGCTGTGCAGTGAGTAAGTAGGTCAAGTGCAGATGATGAACACCTGTGTCTGATTGCAGTGATTGGCGTGGAGACCGCATATAAGCTGCCAGGAAGGAGAGAGCGAGAGAGAGAAGCTCCTGGGACTCGCACGCGCCCCGCAGCCGTTAACCGCAGTGAGCAAGCGGATTGGAAAGAGTTTTTACTGAATGGACTAAGCTATTTATGCAACGGGAAGAGTGGTCGTTTGACTGAGAGCTGGAGACAGACAACGAGAGCTGGTACAGCGGGCAGAGTGTTTTTGTATTCAGTGCTGTAGTGGTATACTACGGTGAAGGCGCACGAGCGCACCTTTTCTTTTGTTCTTTTTCTTTATTGTTATAAATAAAGTGCTAGTCCCAAGTTCGCCGACCCTGTCTTCTTCTTCCTACACCCACATACACGGACATTATCAAACTGGTGCCGAAACCCGGGAAGGAGAAGACCGCCACCGCCATGCAGAACCCGCCGGGAACGCCATTTGCGGACCTTATCCAAACGCTCGCATGGTCTTCACAGGGAACAACACCACGCCCTGCTGGCCGTAAAGGAGGAGCAAGATCAGAGATTCCAGCTGCTTCTCCAAGGCCAGCAAGAAGACCGTGAGCTGTTCCGGAGCTGGCTCGACCGGGAGATTCGGGCCGTCCCCAATCCAGCTACGGCCTCGGCCCCGCCCCTGCCTCTCAATAAAATGGGGGCCCAGGATGATCCGGAGGCGTTCCTGGACCTTTTTGAGAGGTCGGCCGAGGCCCGGGGATGCCCCCGAGCGGACTGGCCCCTGCGGCTCATCCCCCTACTGTCAGGCGAGTCGCAGGTAGCCGCCCACCAACTGCCAGTCCAGAATCTCCTGGTCTATGAAGGCCTGAGGCGCGCCATTCTCCGGAACAACATCGCCAACGGTTAAGGTCCCTGGGCCTGGACGAGTCCGGCCGGCCCTTCGTCATGGCGCAGCAGCTCCGGGACTCCTGCCGCAGATGGCTGATGGCCGACGGAGGCGACTTCGAGGATGTCATCAACAAGGTGGTACTGGAACAGTTCATCGCGAAGCTGCCCAAGAAAACCGCGCAGTGGGTCCAGTGTCACCGCCCGACGTCGCTGGACCAGGCCATCCAACTGGCGGAGGATCACATGGTGGCGTGCCCAGGGGTCGGCGAGCCCCTTCCATCTGTCTCTCTCTCTCACTCTCTCTCTCTCGTCCCCTTCTCTCCCCAAACCTGTCCCCCTTCCCAGGTCTCGTGGGGGGCCTATGTCCCGGCCGGCGTCGAGGTGGAGAACGGGGCCTCCGGCGGAACCCGTCCCGGGCAACCAGGGCCCCACCCAGGGGGTCGGCGTCGCTCGACCACTCCGGCGTCGCTCGACCACTCCTAGAAGTTAACCGCGCACCTCCGGCATCCGCTAATCCTGGGAACGAATTGGCCGACTTTTGGTAAATTATTGGGGTCTTTGTGCGCGGATGCCTCTTGGAAAAAGAAAAGCAAGGGAAAGACAGCGGTTGTTCAGGTGGGAGATGCTGAGCCGGGACCTCTGGCTTCTGCTAAGGGGGAACGGAGGGCTCTGGAGAGAATCATCCTCACAGAGCGCAATGATTTTCCCCTTGAGCAGTCCCAGGACGAGACGTTAAAATGTGCGTTTGATCAGGTCCGTTCCATCGACGGTCAGGTACTCCACCCAGACCAACCGCTCTCTTATCCCTATTTTGCTGTTGTGAAAGATAAGTTGTATCGGGTGACCCAAGACACCCAGACAAAAGAAGATACAACACAGTTGTTAGTTCCCTTAAAGCCGCCGGGAAATGCTTTTCCAGGCAGCTCACTGTAATCCAATGGCCGGGCATTTAGGTCAAACGGCGACACTAAACCGTCTCATGGCCCGATTCTTTTGGCCGGGCATTCACGAGAACGTGCGCAGTTGGTGCGCGTCTTGTCGTGAATGTCAGTTGGTGAATCCACCGGCCAATCCAAAAGCACCATTGTGCCCCCTTCCATTAATGCAGGTCCCCTTCGAACGAATTGGTATGGACCTCATCGGGCCATTAGAACGGTCAGCACGTGAGCACCGCTTTGCGTTAGTCCTGGTGGATTACGCAACGCGGTACCCTGAAGCAGTCCCGCTTCGTAACATTTCTGCCAAAAGTGTTGCAAGCACGCTCTTCTCGTTAATCTCCCGGGTGGGAATCCCTAAAGAGATTCTCACCGATCAGGGCACGGCGATTATGTCACGAACTATTCGCGAACTTTATGAATTATTGGGCATTAAATCGATTCGCACTAGCGTCTACCACCCACAAGCAGACGGCTTAGTGGAACGGTTTAATCGCATTTTGTCCATGATTCGGAAGTTCATTCACGAAGACGCCAAAAATTGGGATAAGTTGCTAGAACCCCTCTTGTTCGCTGTACGCGAGGTCCCCCAAGCCTCCCCGGGGTTTTCCCCCTTCGAACTTCTCTATGGGCGGCAGCCCCGCGGGGTATTAGACGTTCTTAGAGAAACTTGGGAGGACGGACCGACCGCTAGTAAAAACGAAATTCAGTATGTCTTGGACCTGAGAACAAAACTCCACACTTTGGGGCGGCTATCAATGGAGAATTTGTTACAGGCCCAGGACAGACAGAGCCAGCTGTACAACAGGGGGGCTAGACTTCATCAATTTACAGCGGGAGATAAAGTTCTTGTATTACTCCCTACTTCCAGCTCTAAATTACTCGCAAAGTGGCAAGGACCTTTTGAGGTCACACGGCGGGTCAACGATCTCAATTGTGAAGTAGTTCGAACAGATAGGGGCGGAGCACACCAAATTTATCACCTCAACCTCCTCAAAAAGTGGGTTGATGCAGAGTCAGTAATGCAGGCGACGGTAGTGAGCGGAGATGAGTATCTCGGGCCAGAAGCGAACACAAAACCACAATCTCTCGCGCTGGCTCTTGGTGGAGATCACCTCTCACCCTCCGAGCTCACTGACATAAAAAATTTATGGGGCTCAGGAGCAGACGGTCCATCGGGCGACGCCGGCTCAGGAGCAGACGGTCCATCAGGCGACACCGGCTCAGGAGCAGACGGTCCATCAGGCGACACCGGCTCAGGAGCAGACGGTCCATCAGGCGACACCGGCTCAGGAGCAGACACCGGTCCATCGGGCGACACCGGCTCAGGAGCAGACACTGGCTCAGGAGCAGACACCGGTCCATCGGGCGACACCGGCTCAGGAGCAGACACCGGTCCATCGGGCGACACGGCTCAGGAGCAGACACCAGCTCAGGAGCAGACACCGGCTCAGGAGCAGACACCGCTCAAGAGCAGACACCGGCTCAGTAGCAGACACCGGTCCACCGGGCGACACCGACTCAGGAGCAGACACCGGCTCAGGAGCAGACACAAACACAGAAACAAACACAGAAACAAGCTCCGGCTCAGGAACAGCAGACACTGGATCCGGCTCAGGAACAGCAGACACTGGCTCCGGCTCAGGAACAGCAGACACTGGCTCCGGCTCAGGAACAGCAGACACTGGCTCCGGCACAACAGACACGAAAGGTCTGAAGGGCATATCCAGGATCTGGGCTAGATGTTCTAAATAGTCGGTCAGTGCCCTCGCGGCCACGAGAATGGGCATCTCCTGATCCGTCTCCGACTGGGCAGACGTGGCCTGAACCGTCTCAGGCTGGGCAGACGTGATGTGAGCAGTCTCTGTACTGGACGGGACCAGCGGTGAGGGCTCTGTGCTGGACGGGGCCAGCGGTGAGGGCTCTGTGCTGGACGGGGCCAGGGGTGAGGGCTCTGTGCTGGACGGGATCAACGGTGGATGGAGTTCTAGGCTGGACATTACCAGCCCAGGGTCGAGGAGTGACCGAAACGGAGAGTGGTTCCGGAGCTCACCTCTGGCCCGTCCTCTCCTGCGACCTCTGCGGATCCCCGAAAACCTGGCCAGACGAGTACCCTCAAACGATCCTCCTCTCTCGAAGGAAGGGGCCTCGGGGGACTTTCCCGCCACGGTCTCCTCCGTGATGCGAGCCCACAGTGCAAAACACTCGAGAATGTTCATTCGAGGTGGTACTTCTCCAGATTGTGATCTCCCCCCCTCGGTGGCTGAGGAAGAGGCCCGGAACCCCATACTGCTGGAACTATTCATGACGGAGTCGTTCTGTCACGGTACACACACAGACAAACAGGTAAGTTCCAGTAGCAGTAATTTATTATAATGGGGAATCCGTACTCACAACAGTTCAGGCAGGGGGTCAAAGTCCATAATATCAATACAAGACAGAACAAAACAAAACAGAAACAGGCAGACTACAAGGTGGTGTGACGAATAACAACGACTCCGTAACAAACACTAAACAGGCAGGGTATATATACACACAGAACATGACGATCATGATGGGGAACAAGAGTGCAAAGAACAGTTGCTGAGTGCAATGAACAGTGATGAGCGCAGACAAGGATTGTGGGGAATGTAGTTCCAAAAGTGAATGACACCGTGGAGAAGGAGGACCTCTAGTGGACACCAGGGAACACAAACCCAACACTGTGACAACAGTCTTACATGTCCTGAAAGACTTCATTGATAAAGGATTGAAATACGGAAGGACTGTTGGCAAGCCCGAAGGCCATAACCAAATATTTATTGTGCCCAGTGCTGGTAGAAAGCACTATTCCATTTATTACCCTTCCTGATGCGAATGAGATTATGGGCGTAATAATAAGTGTTTTATTATTATTATTAGCTCTTTTAATGGAAATGTAACCTTATTCAGACATTTTTTAGTCACTTTGGAAGCAGAATTATTTTGTACTTCAGTTTGTTAAATAACAGCTGTAAAATTAAAAAAATGTTACATGCATTTTCCTAAATATCCTAAAACTACCTTGTTGTTAGCCTAAAGCATTCACTGTCTCTTCTACTGAAGTGTAAATTACATCTGCTTTGGTTATGTTTGTATCCCCCACCCCTAAATTCTCTCTCTCTCTCTCTCTCTCTCTCTCTCTCTCTCTCTCTCTCTCTCTCTCTCTCTTCTCTCTTCTCTCTTCTCTCTTCTCTCTTCTCTCTCTCTCTCTCTCTCTCTCTCTCTCTCTCTCTCTCTCGTAATTCGAGGTGGCTTATCAGTTGTATTATTGCCACTATAGATATCACTCTGTTTTCTTTAGAATTGGCTGGTTGGGGTACAAATGAGGTCAAGTCCTCCCAACGTTTCCTGAATTTTTTTTAATCTAAATCAGGAAGTCCCGTTTCACCGTCTCAGAGCCAATATCTCCCTTTTTGACATTTTCTTGTCTTTTCTTTCTTGGGTTTCATTTGTTTTCTACTTTCAATCTTATTTTACTAACCGCTGTAAAATTTTGTCAATTTATATAAAACAATGAATTATACAACAAGATGTATCAGTTTTATAAGTTGAAAACTTTTCATTCATTACATTTCGATGAAACTTTTACTATTAATCAATACAGTATTTTCATTTAAAATTTGTACCGTTTTATTTTTGATTGTAATAATCTATAAAATAACAGTGTTTCTCTCTAGAATTTTTAGTGTCACTTTATTGAAGGTGTTTGATCTTAATAAACCAGGATTTTTTTTAAAGTAAGGGTGTTTCTCTGTAGAGCTTTTAATGCTGTCACTTTATTGAATGTGTTGGATTGTAGTAATCTAGAAAAAATACATAAAATAAGTTTTGTACACTGTATAAAAAAAGAATTCATTAAAAAAGGTCAAATGACTGCCAAACAAAAAACAAAATTAAAGTAAAATATCTTCATTCAAATTAAAAAAATAAATCTGTAAAATATAACCGTGTTTTTCTCTGAAACCTTTAATGAAGTGTGCATTGAGAGATATAATGGCCTCATACAGCTCAACTAACTGTCTCTGCCATTTTCCACTGATAATTCTTTCTAGCTTTTTGTTTCAGTAAATGTGTTGTTTCACACGCCAGTATAGGGTACAACGGGGCTAAAGGCACAGCTTAAGAAATATGTGCTTTTCACAATTCCAATACATTTATAGGGAGAGAGAATATTTATAAGGGGCGAGAATAGGCTATACCGTTTGTGCAGTATGAAAATCATTATGTCTATGGAAAGTCCCCATAAAACATGGAAACACTACATGTGTGTGTGTGTGTGTGTGTGTGTGTGTGTGTGTGTGTGTCCTGGTAAAAACGTTATGGGGTAAAAATATCCCCAGAAAAAATATCCGAAATCCTTGGACTTGTGGGGACATTTTGGCTCCCCATGAGGAAAATAGCTTCTAAATCAAGGAGAGATATTTGAAAATATAATAATGCAGAAAGTTTTCTGTGATTGAATGTTTAAGGGTAGGGTTAGTGTAAGGGGAGAGAATATACAGTTTGTAGGCTACAGTAAAAAATTAATTATATCTGGAAAGTGCCATAAAACATGAAAACTCACAACGTGTGTGTGTGTGTGTGTGTGTGTGTGTGTGTGTGTGTGTGTGTGTGTGTGTGTGTGTGTGTGTGTGTGTGTGTGTGTGTGTGTGTGTGTGTGTGTGTGTGTGTGTGTGTGATTCGTTCTCTTCACATGATATCATATCAGAGAGATTGTGGCGGACACGGAATATTAGATCAAGTTTTATGGAAATGGTAATCGGATTCTGACAGGATAACGCTGTAATTTCACACCGGTCCTGTAGAGGTCAGTAATGGCGGTCTCGAGCATTTTCTCTCGTTACACACAAACAGAAGAAGATATTTTGTCAACAGTGGGGATTGGTGAATCATTATTCTCGTATATGTAATTGATCAGCATTAGTTCCCATACAGAGATGGTGTTGTCGTCCTCGCAGCAGCTCGTGATGGCGTTCACCGCAGTGCTGCTGGTGTTCGTGTTGTTTCCTCGCATGTTCAGCGGCAGCGCCAGAGACGCGCAGTCCTTCGACCCGCGGATCAGCAGGAGAGGTGCGGGCACGAGCACGAGCACACCTGTGTTTGTTTACTCTATTTATTGTGGCCTTTTGACGGTTATTGTTGATTTTCTGCACATTTTACTACGTCTCTGGTTTGTGAAGTTTGTATTAACACCCTTAGTTTACTCCAAAAGGTAAACTTGTTGTTGTATCTATATTTCATATAGTCGAGGTTTAATATCATTTTCATGTTGAAAATTATTTTAGTAAAAGTGCAGAGGGAGCAGTAATTTGCATTTATCCATATTTTTTATTCATATATTGTAAAGTTTTATCTAAATATCGTATATATGTTTACGTACATTATGTTCTTTAATTAAAACCATAAAATACATTTGATTAACTTTATTTTATTTTTTAGATATTTATATTTTGTCTCGTGCACCCAGCAAACAAATCGCAATGTTTAATATCATTATTATATTCAAAATTATTTGTAGTGAAAGTACAGAGCAAGCTGTCATTTGCTTTGATAGATATTTAACATATTAATACGTTTAGCATGTTAACATGCGTCCTGTGCCCTAAAATCATAAAACACATTTGAGTAACTTTTATTTTATTTTTAGATATTTATATTTTGTCCCAGTTATCAAAGCCTAATATTTAATATAATTTTCATGTTAAAATGTATTTTAGTAAAAGTGCAGAGCAAGCTGTCATTTGCTTTTATGCATATTTGCATTTATAGATGCTATACTTATATCTCATATATATTACATGTTTGCATACATTCTGTAAACATAAAATACATTTGACAATTTATTGTTTAATTTTTTTAGATATAATTTATATTTTGTGTTGTGCTCCAACAAATCAAACCCCCATTTTTAATATCATTTTCATGTTCACAATAGTTTTTAGCTTGTCTCCCTGTAGAATCTGATGTATATTTTGAGGATTGTGAGTCTGTGTTTGTTCTGCAGGTCCTGGTTCCGGTGTGGGTCCTGGTAGCGTGAAAAGTCAGCAGCAGTTCCACAAGAACGCAGCGCCTCAGATGTCCCAGAGTGTGGAGAACATGCATCAGATGAAGAAACTCATGGAGCAGGAGATGAAAAGTGACAAATACAAATCCAACAACAACAATAAGGGCTACGTCTTCACTCTCATGCCCATCTACGCCATCGGAGTCGGGCTCTTTGCCGCTTATAAGTTTCTAAAGGTGGTGACTTATTTGTTGATGTTATGCATACTAGAGTAATTTTTCTTCTGCATTAACGAAAGGTCAAGAAAATTATGGTACAATGCATAAAAAATGAATGGTCCTAAAAATAGGCTTCATTATAGGGGCAAAAACAACATCCGTTCTTCTGGGTCGCTGTTTGATGGGCTCGTGTCTTTGTGTTTGCAGATAAAGTCTGCAAGTGATTCTGAAGCTCAGAAAGCAAAAACAGCTCGAGGAGTGAAAAAATCAGAGGAGACGGGTCTGTGTGCATGAATGAAAATGCTGAAATTTGCGTTTCTAAAATCTCACCATTTATTTCATATACTCAGTGTGTGCAGTGTTTGTCATTTTTTCCAGAGAATCAGCTGAATGAGCTGGAGCAGAGGTTGGCTCAGACCGAGAAGATGCTCTGCTCCATACTGACCCAGCTGGACCCGCTTACAAACTGGTGAGAGTTATTTATTGTGAAAGTAAATATGATCATACTGATTCAGATCTGTGTTGGCGGAGAGAGCATTTGTCATGTATAGGTTTGAAACAGCTTCAAAAACAGTCTTTTCAACCACACAGTATCATTATTTCTGTGTTACAATAATTAAAATAAAAGTACTGGGATGAAAGTTTATAGTTCTGATACAAACACTGTCTTCAGAAGTGATTAAAATAGAGTAAATCACCTTTTGAAATTAACTTGAAACACTTCAAATAAAGATTGTATCAATTACATCGTTATACCAGTAGGTGGCGACAAGCGACTGTTAAAAATGAATTTGTCATTGAATCGTTCATTCAAGAGATTCGTTCAAAAACACGGATTCATCCAGTAATGAAATAAGTTTATGAGTGAGTCATTGAATCATTAATTCAAAAACATTTTTATATAATATTTTTCATTCAAAATATGTTTAAATAGACATCAGAACCTCTGGTAAATGACATGGTATTTTGTTTAGTTGCCTATTCAGAATTGTGGAAGAAACATGATCTCTAACTTAAACAGAAAAATTATTATTCTCATTTTATCCAGAATCGTGCAGCTCTAGCTAACCCATGTTAAAACCCCTTCGTTTTAAATAAACGTGATATATTGAGTTCTTGAAGAATGTACTGGGTTAAGCCACATTTGTACACATTTGTTTTTGGTTATGCAAAAACAAACAGAGCGGGGTTTGCGACATTCAAATGGAAACGTGCTTGCACGCTCATAGCCACCGGTTGGTTGTTCGGTTTCATCCGTGTGGGCTTGTTTTTCCACCTGCTGTGTATTCTTTCTGTTGTTCTGCAGTGTGAAATCTGTTGCCATGGAGCAGAAGAACGAGATAATGTCGCAGCTGCAGTGCATTCGCCAGCTAATGAAGAAGAGAGGCATGGAGTTTCCAAACATCAGGATAGAAGGTAAACACATCTGATCCCGTGTACAAACCCACACAATTAACACACACACACACACACACACGTGCGCTTCACAGGTTAACGCCAGCATGTTAAATCTCTCACTACTGGTCAATAACATTGCATGTAACACTGCAAGTGTCATAATTGTATTAAAGGCCTTTGAAAACTTCCATGGCGAAATGAGCTGATGAATTAATGAAGGGATGTTTCCATTATTTCCCACTCAATCTCAATAACATAATGCATCTAATTACAAAATTACACTTTTTAGTACAAAGTAGTATAAGGATTTTTTGCTTTTTCTAATGTTTTGTTTGATTTAAATCAGCTACTCAAGTTCTTACGCATTATATTTGTCTATTATTTATCCATTTTTATCTTTATTTAATTAGTATATCTGTTTTTGCATTACAGTACCGTGAATGACATTTTATTGATCTATATTTATAAATCAAATTGTTCTGGCATTTTGCTCCATTTTTTAGTTTAAAGCTTAATTGTACGCATGTGTAAATCTTTTATATATAGGTTTACATTCATGTCAGTGAGTAAGTGCTGCTAGTATATCTCAATATATAGTGCAAATGCAAATTCTAGTTATGCATAACTAATGCAGACGACCACAATCAATGAAGTCGGTCTTTGAAAATAATATGTACCGTAAGCAAATTATTAGGATAAACAAAGCACTGAATCGGCCAACATCACAAAGGTCATGCTGCCATTCCTGTCAGTCGAGTTGAGCAGTGAAGATCATGATGTGGTAATAAATCATGCTAAATATGTGATTATGTGCATGTTGGAATCTTAAGTTTCAAGTTTAAGCACATTTAAAAACAGCCACAAGACTGACCAAAGTGCTGTACAAGACATCTAAACACAAATCCTAAATATGCACATTTAAGATAATGCACACAAATGTAAAATAATATGCACACATTTAAGAGGAATGTGTAAAAAACACACACACACACACACACACACACACACACACACACACACACACACACACACACACACACAAAAGGAGAAAATCTTGAGACTTATAGATGCCAGAAAGTATTTTGCTTTATGTAATACATGACCTCCACATACACACTTCTGATTTGTTGTGCCGTTGGGTGATGCAAATCACTTGGTTATTTCTTTTAGAGCCGACATGTGAACGCAATCTAGACAGGCTCATCGAGACTTTGACTTCAGCCGAAGCTCTTCCAGAAACTCGTCTGGAATCACAAACACATGATGAAACGCAGCCGCTCGATCACCGAGCGCTCAGACCTGATTCTGAGCTAGAGGAAGATGAGGATGAGGAGAGCAAACACACAGCGGGAGAGGGAGACGCGGGGAGTGAGAGTGACTCTAGTATGCCCTCCCTCGAGGACTCGGGTGACGTCACCGGCACTCAGAAACTTCCAGAAGATCTGACTGGAGGATTACGGAGACGCAACAGGCTTGAGTAACTGTGACGATAATCAAACAGAAATCTATTTATATATTTATTTATTGAATTCCTCATGATGAAGCGAACACTACTCGTTGGTTCGACGTCTACATCTACATATTTCAGTGCATTTATCCTTAATATGAATCAAAATCCAGCCGGTTTACTTTCTTAATACACTACCATTCAAAAGCCAAGGCTGCTGTTATTTGTTACAGTAAAAACAGTAATGTTGTGAATTATTGTTACAATTTACAAGAGCTGTTTTCTATCTGAATATGTTTTCAAATGTAATTTATTCTTGTGATCAAAGCTGAATTTTCAGCATCATTACTCCAGTCTTCAGTGTCACATGATCCTTTCGAAATCATTCTAATATGATGATTTACTGCTCAAGAAATATTTCTGATTATTATCAATGTTGAAAACTGTTGTGCTGCTTCATATGTTTGTGGAAACTGAGATACATTTTCTTCAGGCATCTTTTGATGGCTAGAAAGTTCTAAAGAACAGCATTTATTTTAAATGTAAATATTTTGTAACAATATAAAAGCCTTTACTGTCAATTTAAGGTGTCCTTGCTGAATAAAAGTATTTTTTAAATTTGTAAATTAAAAATTTTTTTTTTTTTTTAAATTACCCCAGACTTATGACTAGTAGTGCATAACGGTTATCACAAAAATATAAAGCAGCTTAACTGTTTTCAACATTAATAATAATAAGTGTTTTTTGAGCAGCATAATAGAATGATTTCTGAAGGACCATGTGACACTAAAGACTGGAATGATGCTGAAAATTCAGCTTTGATCACGGGAATAAATTTCATTTGAAAATAAATTCACACAGAAAACAGTTATATTATTGTAATAATAATTCACATTTAAAAAAAATTCCAAACTTTTAAGCTTTAGTGTACATGTTTTTGGTCTGTAAATGATTTATAAATGTTATTCCAAATACGAAAATGTTTGTCATTTGTCATAATCTGCTCAGTCTCTGAAGTGACTTTCCTTTTAGCTGACATCATCGAGGCCATGTGGGTGTGGAAAAAAATGTCAGCCAATAGCCAAAAAACTGTATAGGAATCAGCATTTCTAATATCATTACAATAGTTTGCAGTGATTTAATGCAGGCTAATGCAATGAAGGTGTGTGAATTTGAATGTTTCCTTTTAACTTTACAAGTGTTTGCTGTATCTTCTTTATTTTGAATCAGTCATGTATATGTCAGTGTGCACCTCTATTCACTTCATTTCCCTGTGTGATTCAGTGAGGTCAAGGCCACTGCAGCGTATCCAAGCCAGCTAGTATTGTTTTTCAGTTCATGTTTCATTTGAATGTTTTCCATGGCCTGGAGGTTTTACACAGCTGCATGTTTTTGGTATGACAATCATGTGTTCTGAAGCTTTTCAGGCGTGAGAACTGCAAACGAGGTTTTCTAAAAGAGTTAAATCTGGACGTGTTTGATGATGAACCTTTGATGAGCAGTAAAGCAACGTTACAGCTTTGAGCTTTCTTTTTTTAAAGCTTGAATCAAATACTAAATGTGATCACTACACTAGATTAGATGTTTCATACGTGGTTAAGAAGTTACAGATATTTTAGTTACAGATTTCCCCTGTTGTAATATGTTTTCGTAATTTTGCCACTCTTTTTTTGTTGTTGAGAATAACGAAATAATCTTTCTTAGGGAAAAAATATTAAAGTTCCAAAGTAGTTCTGAAATCAAAACGTTTACAAAACATGGCACTGGTCCTATTAGAAAATTATTTTCATAATTTTGTTGCATGGACTTTGAATGATGTAATTTAGCATCTGGAGATCATCGGAGGTGAATGGCATGCAATAAGACACCGCACTTCTGTGCTCGTTGTTGTTTTTTGCTGTGTATGTGTTATGCTGATTGATATAAGCAACTGTTGAAAGCCTTAAATAAATTCCAAATATAAAATGTGTTTTGCTGGTGTTTATTATGGCACTTTGTATTACATTTCTGGGTTTATTAGTCTGAAAAGCATGTCTCCTTTTATTTTTTTATGTAGTAACAGTTTTTTCTTCCATATGCACTCCATTTGTTTAGACGCACCTGTTTATCTGCTCATTAATGCAAGCATCTAATCAGCCAATCAGGTTGATGCATGAAAGTAAGATGTTCAGTTGTAAAGAAATATGGCTCTGCTGCACATAAAATGAAGGAGTGCTTTGAGTTTGAACCGCTGATCTTCTGGGATCTTCTCACACCGCAGTCTCTAGAGTTTATAGCAGATGGTGTGAAAAAACAGCGAGGTGTAACATGGAGTTCAACAGCTGAGATCTTCTCATTACTGTCAGGTAAGACCAGCAAACTCTTCAAAACTGATGTCACCTGGTCTGATGTAACTCAATATCTGTTTTTACATGTAGATGGTATGGGTTAGACTGGCAGAAAGGACATCAATCCATCTTGCCTTGAGTCAAAGGTTGGCAAATGTTAAAATGGTTCTACCTTGTGCATCCATTTATGGCCAAAGTCGATCTATTATTCTGCCATTCATTGATCCACTGATGAATTTTGCACACAATAGTTTCTATGCAATATCTGGCCGTCGTGGTGCACAAGTCATGCTTACAATGAGCACTATTGAGGAAGTCTCATTTAAGAATATATTTCTAAAGGTTTTCTTCATCAAATGCTTGGAAATTAGATGAAGGAAACGTTCAGTTTTTTTTTTTTTTTTTGCAAACCAGTCTGTGGGTTGAACTGTGATTGGCCGCTTTATGTGTCATTAAGTTGTCATCAAGTGGGCGGTTCTTGTCCAGAATAAGTTGCAAAGTGGACCAGACTTGAACTTGTCTAATAAAAAGTGACAGCCAACTAGTCTAGGTACTAACTAGGAATAGCATTAGCATAAAATGAGCTTTAAAGGCATCAGCGCAGCCATTTAAACTTCTTGCAAGTTACTGTAAGAACAAATATTTTTCTTTAGTTTATGTGCATAACCTCAAACCACGAACTACTCCTGAAGAATGCAGTTCCTCGTGCGAGCAACAGAGGACGCTACAGTGTAATATATCAAATTATTCCCCTCGTCTTTCCAGACCCTGTGTTTCCTACAGCGAATCTAATCCCTAAGTAGTAGCCTAATAAATAGCCTAACTTGATTAATGTCATAGCGCGCGTGTTGTGTTTTCATTTAAGTCTGGCTGTCAGCTCAAACATGACATGTTGAATTCGTGTGAATTAATGACAGAGAGAGGGATAAATGCTGTGAGATTTCCACAGTCCACAGGGGCTGGACGTCCCAGAATAATCTGCTTCCATCAATTAGAGCCGCTTCTCTCCCATCAACCTTAATCAATGCGTTTACACAGCTAATGGGATGTGCTAACCACATTTGCCCTCGTACCTGGTCCTGTCTCTTTCTGGGAATAGACTTTTAATTAATATGGGGAGTTTAATGAGACACGAGACGGGTTTTCATTATAAGATCTCTTCCGATTGTGTGATCGTTGCTACAATTATTAATTTCTCAGCTGGTTTTGCTTCAGGAGACAGAGGACGGTGAGCAAACATTTTATCAACGTTCTTGATTCTATAAAGGTAAACAATGTCCTTAACCCTTGGATTAGATACTTGCATTAACCAGCAGATGAACAGGTGTGTATAAAAACATGGAGTATATGAAAGAAAACCTTAAACTGTTTCTGCATAAAAATACAATAACACAAGCTGTTATTTGGAGACTAATAAACCCAGAAATGTAATACAAAGTGCAATAATAAACACCAGAACAACCCATTTTTAAATGAATAAAATAAATTTAGGCTAATGTGTTTTGTTTCAATAATATAAATTCTTTAATGTTTTATTCTTTAATATTTAGGTATTGCCATCTGGTGGGATGAAGGGACGTGTGTAGTACACACACACACTTCAACCTTTTTGCCAATGCAAATATATCTACTGTAATCAGCCAATCACATGGCAGCAACTTAATGCATGTAGGCATAGACATGGTCAAGACGTTCTGCTAAAGTTCAAACTGAGCATCAGAAGAAAGCTGATTTAAGTGACTCTGAACATAACATGTAGTTGGTGACATACAGGCTGGTCTGAGTATTTCAGAAACTGCTGATCTACTGGTATTTTCACACACAATCATCTTTAGGGATTACAGAGAATGATCCGAAAAAGAGAAAATATCCAGTGAGCGTCAGTTCTGTACTAGCAAGGTGCACTTAATGAAATGGCAAGGGAGTGTGTGTATGTATTGTTCATAATAGTATTTTTTTAGAAATAATTTCTTGTATTATAGGTACTTCATCTGCGCTGATCTGCGCCCCCTGCTCTATATCTTCAGATTTCTCATTAATTTCCTATGCTGGTCGTTTTTGACCTGAAAATGAGTTTTTTTTTTTTTTTTTTACAATACCTTTTCCAATCATGTTCATATTGTTTTGTGTGGTTTTAAATAGCAAGTTTCATATAATTCCCATGAAGTGAAACATTTTAAAATTTCACAGCGTAAAATTCTTCGGTCTAAAAAGAACAAAATTGTGCATCATTGTTTTTTCCTTTTGTCCAGAAGCCTTCAGAATAGACCCACGACCCATCATCGAGATCTAAACTAGACCTACAGTCTAAAATAAGCACAACCAGTAGTAGGAGGATGTATTGCATGACTAACCTACAGCTAAATCAAGGTCAGTTTTGGATATGTGAGCTCTGCGCCCAAACCGTGTGGTGCATCAGTGACCAAAATATGATGCATTTGTGGACGTCTGAAAGGAAAAGCCAATGCACCTAGCTATCATTTTGCTGTGAACTGTACAGTGAAACCACTCATTATCTGTAGTGTTTTATAAGGCGAGCAACACTTTTTTTTCCTGTTTATTTTAGGTTCAGTACCCAGTTCCAAGACCTATATAAACTATGCACAAAAATTTTAAATGTCCATAGGGAAAGTGTTCAGTTCAGTTTTATTCTCAGAGGAAGCTTCCACATTCATTTGTGTTGCCAAAACAGCTCACGACACATTAATTTTAGCTCTGTTATGCATCAGAGGAAAAAAACATCAAGCAGTGTTGTATATGACTTCTGAAGTTGCAAAGAAATGTGGGATAAAGGTAGTTTTTATTTCTCTTAGTGGTTATAGCAGCCTCCCTGTGGCTTTATGAATTATCAATGTCAAACCCGTCTTGATACTATTTTTAATTTTGTATTTGCAAACAGGATTAAGATGCTGGTGTGTGGGACTGCATGAGTCTTTAGACATGCAAATATTCTTCTCAGTGTGACTGCTGCTATCTTTGCCCTGGGGTTTGTGGCACAGGTGAATCCTGCCTGTTTTTACACACAGTGTGAATGTTTTCATAGAAAATGAAAGATGAGAAGCAGCTTTGAGACTAAGGCCCAAAATCCAGCAGTAGGCCTATATGGAGGCCCAAAACCTGCGGAAATTAATAATTAATAAATAAATAAGAGTTTCTCTTATTTCCATATTGCACATGGAAAAGTAAAAATAAATATGGAAATACACATGTGAGGAATAAATATAAACCTAAATGAATGCATAAATAAATATAAAAATAAATGAAAGAATAAATTAAGTTAAATCCATACATCCAGAGGTCTAGCCCGTTCGTCCGTGCGTCCATTCGTCTGTCTTGGTCCATCTTTCCATACATCCAGATGTTTTGCCCGCCCATCCATTCTCATCCGCCCATCCTTCCAATCATCCGCCCATCCTTCTGTCCGCCCGCCCACCTGTCCACCCACCCATCCGTCCATCCATCCATCCATCCATCCACCGTCCACCCACCCATCCATCCGTCCGCCCGACCATCCGACCGTCCATCCATCCATCCATCCAACCATCCGTCCATCCATCCGACAATAAATAATTTTGGGTTTTGAATGTACAAACTTTCAGATCTTCAACCGGTAGAACACAGCTCCCGCTTGTGAGAGAATCAGTGGCTATTTTCTGTTTGTGGGAAAGACCAGTGGATACTGTAATGAGAGCATGTGAGTCAGAGATGATGAATCACTCCATTAGGCTCAGTCCAGCTGTGATTCGCTCTCTGCCCTAGAGAACGGAAACTCTGTTTTGCACACTTTAGAAAACACCATCCACCTTTAAATTGTTAAATGGATGCTTCGACTGTCCAGTATTACTTGAGTACATCTATTTTTTTAATAGTAGGCTATATGCAATGCCCCTAATGTTCACGACTCACTACTTTTTTTTTACTACCTGTAGATTTTTATTGTAAACAAATAGGTAAGGGGTTCTTTGTTGCTTAAATGAAGAAAATGTATTTTATTAAAATATTTCGTCAATGAAAGTACAGGTAGCTTATAAAGTTAATTCAGTGACTGCTTTGACTGATTCAGCGAAGCATCAGACAGAAGCATCAGGCCTTTAACCTCGGATAGGCCTACTTTATTCGAATCAACTTCGAATAAATTCAGGATTAATAAACTTTAAAATTGAATACATTTATATGTGACAATAAACGGGGTAAAGTAAGATGAACTCAAGCTTGTAAATTCAAGCTTGTAAAGTGTTAAAATATTCAGAATCTAATTTGAACATCTTCGAGCTGGTGTGACAACCATCATATGACATCATCATATTTATGAATAGGCTATATTTATGCCGAATGCCACTGAAGAGAAAGGGTGTGTCCTTGCCAGAGAGAGAGAGAGAGAGAGAGAGAGAGAGAGAGAGAGAGAGAGAGAGAGAGAGAGAGAGAGAGAGAGCTTGTTGCTCTCAGGTGATGATGGGTCGATAGAAGGAAGAGCTCTCGCGCCGTGTCTTTTACCTGTCTGCGCGCTCAGGGCTGGTCGGAGACGCGCGCTCATTCCCCTCAGAGACGCGCTCGGGAGCGTGAGTGAGTTCTCCTCTCGCGCTCCAGGAACAAAGCGAAGCCTTCGGTTCGACACTTCAGTTCAATGAGGCTGTTCTTGAACTATTGGAGTACTCAAGCATCGCAACAGCATCGTAGAGTAACGTTACTCCCTTCGCGTCATGTCTCACTTTGAGAGATGGGCAAGTTCGACGAGCACGAGAGGGTAATCCTCAACGTCGGGGGCACGAGGCACGAAACTTACCGGACCACGTTGAAGACCCTGCCGGGCACGCGTCTGGCCCTGCTCGCCTCCGAGTCTGACCTCGAGTCGGTTCTGGACCAGCTGCAACAAGTCCCGGGGTTCATCGAGTACAACGCGCGCAGCAACGAGTACTTCTTTGACCGGCACCCGGGTGTCTTCGCATACGTGCTCAACTACTACCGGACCGGGAAGCTGCACTGCCCGGCGGACGTGTGCGGACCTCTGTTCGAGGAGGAGCTGTCCTTCTGGGGCATCGATGAGACGGACGTGGAGCCGTGCTGCTGGATGACCTACCGACAGCACCGGGATGCTGAAGAGGCGCTGGATGTGTTCGAGATGAACGTGGACAACGACGAGGACGACGAGTACGGCAAGCGACTGGGCATCGAGGATGTGGTATCCGCAGACGGTACCGTCAGCAGGTGGAGGAAGTGGCAGCCGGTCGTCTGGAACCTGTTCGAGGACCCGTACTCTTCTAGAGCCGCCCGGGTAAGAGCGCATCCAGCGCGGAGTCTCCAAACGGTTGCGCGCGCGCGACTCTCTTCCAGTGCTTAAATAGAGCATCCAAACAACGTTTAAACTCAGGCATGCGTGAATGCAATATAAGTCTGTTTTGTGTTTAAGTTTTCATGCATGTTTCTAAACATGTGCGTATCGGTGCTGGAAACGTGTTAGGATAGGGACGAGAGCGCGTCATGGGCACCTAAAACTGTTTAAAACCTGTTACAATTTCAACAAACTTAGTAAAGACATCACAACTTGTGCATGCATCAAAAATGAGTGCTCGTAAGCGCTCGTGCTCGTGAATCGTAATGGTGTGCGTAATGGACAGATACACGTATTGGAGAGGTAGGTGTCACATATTAATAACTCTCAAATCCAGACAAAGCAAAACAAATCACAGACCATGCATGCATGCGTGAAGATTTGTGTTTTTAAGCGCCCGTGCCTATGCATCTGAACGCGCGTAATCTCCAGATTTACATTAGTAACAGGTGTCAGTCACATATCGGTGATGAAAGCTTGTCCTTTAAATCTCAGCATTAGATTGTCAAGGACGTGTAACTTGTCAAGTGCAGGCATTTTATCCTCTGTTAAAACACTCTTGGTTAAATTTGGCCTGTTTAAGGGAGAGAAAATAATCACAGCCCTCCCACACTTACGTGACACAACCCAGAACCATAATGGAGCTTCAGTTAGTCGGCATTTGAAATAGTCTTAAACGATGGGTTGGAGGAGGCTGGTAATGTCAGTGGGAAAGAAAAATATAAACTATTGAGATTATTGCAGGACAATTCAGATGCACTGTACAGATACAGTTTTAAAGAGATTTTCCTTTCCTGCTTTGTTTTCTGAGTAAATGTCTTAACTTATTTTGCTCTTCACTGTAATGCATCTACTAGTGTTTTAGTTTAAAACCTTCAGATTGGTCTGACTCAACTATAAGGATATCCCCCCCCCCCCCAGTTTTTACCTTATATCAGTTTAATTGAAAGTTTTCTTTATTTAGAGAAAGAAGGTAAATTTACTTCAAATGATTACAATGAGAGAAATTGTTTTAGATTAATGTTCACATTAACCTAACCCATATTATGTCATTTTCATTTTCATGATATTATTGGATGTCAAATTGGAAGTTTGGTGGTAAACTGGGAGTTTAACTTGAGGTGGTCTGTGGAAATGGGTTAATTGGTCGTGATTGATTGAATTTTGCAGAGATGGATCAAACAAGGAGGCGAGGTGCTCATCAGAGCTGTTGATCAAATCAATAATGAATTGTTTCTGTAGACATGTAATCTCAGGCTTTGTCTGCTTTATCAAATTTTAATGAGAAGTAACCGTGACCTTGACAAACTGACTAAGATTAAAGGGAGCGTTCATCCAAAATTGAAAAATACTTAAATTACTCATTCTCGCGTGTTACGCGATGTTTGAGCTTCTGTGAGAACCAATGAGGTTCATTCCTGTTACGCAACACGTTTGAGCTTCTGCGAGAACCAATGAGGTTCATTCTTGTGTGACGTAGCATGTTTGAGCTTCTGTGAGAACCAATGAGGTTCATTCCTGTTACGCAACACGTTTGAGCTTCTGCGAGAACCAATGAGGTTCATTGTTACGCAACACGTTTGAGCTTCTGTGAGAAACAATGAGGTTCATTGTTACGCAACACGTTTGAGCTTCTGCGAGAACCAATGTGGTTCATTCTCGTGTTACGCAGCACGTTTGAGCTTCTCTGAGAACCAATGAGGTTCATTCTCGTGTTACGCAGCACGTTTGAGCTTCTGTGAGAACCAATGAGGTTCATTCTTGTTACGCAACACGTTTGAGCTTCTGCGAGAACCAATGAGGTCCATTCTTGTGTTACGCAGCACGTTTGAGCTTCTGCGAGAACCAATGAGGTCCATTCTTGTGTTACGCAGCACGTTTGAGCTTCTCTGAGAACCAATGAGGTTCATTCTTGTTACGCAACACGTTTGAGCTTCTGCGAGAACCAATGAGGTTCATTCTTGTGTTACGCAGCACGTTTGAGCTTCTCTGAGAACCAACGAGGTTCATTCTTGTTACGCAACACGTTTGAGCCTCTGCGAAAACCAATGAGGTTCATCCTCATGTTACGGAACGCGTTTGAGATTCTGTGAGAACCAATGAGGTTAATTCTCATGTTACGGAACACGTTTGAGATTCTGCGAGAACCAATGAGGTTCATTCTCGTGTTACGCAACACGTTTGAGCTTCTGCGAGAACCAATGAGGTTCATCCTTATGTTACGGAACGCGTTTGAGATTCTGTGAGAACCAATGAGGTTAATTCTCGTGTTATGCAACACGTTGGAGCTTATGCGAGAACCAATGACGTTCATTCTCGTGTTATGCAACACGTTTGAGCTTCTGTGAGAATCAATGAGGTTCATTCTTGCTATGCAACACGTTTGAGCTTATGCGAGAACCAATGAGGTTCATTCTCGTGTTACGCAACACGTTTGAGCTTCTGTGAGAATCAATGAGGTTCATTCTTGTTACGCAACACGTTTGAGCTTCTGCGAGAACCAATGAGGTTCATTCTCGTGTTACGCAGCACGTTTGAGCTTCTGCGAGAACCAATGAGGTTCATCCTCGTGTTACGCATCACATTTGAGATTCTGCGAGAACCAATGAGGTTCTTTCTTGTGTTACGCAGCACGCTTGAGCTTCTGAGAGAACCAATGAGGTTCATTCTTGTTATGCAACACGTTTGAGCTTCTGCGAGAACCAATGAGGTTCATTCTTGTTACGCAACACGTTTGAGCCTCTGCGAGAACCAATGAGGTTCATCCTCGTGTTACGCAGCACGTTTGAGATTCTGCAAGAACCAATGAGGTTCATTCTCGTGTTACGCAGCACGTTTGAGCTTCTGCAAGAACCAATGAGGTTCATTCTCCTTTTACGCAGCACGTTTGAGCTTCCGCAAGAGGTTTGTTCTCGCGCGTCAAGTAGTTTCCGATTAGCTTTTGTTCATGTTCGCTGATTAATGTATATATGTTAATAAAAGCCTAAATTAAATCTTTACATCATATAAAGCCATGAAGTCTCTTCAGAAAATTTGGACTAAAACGCTCAATTCAAAGGGATTAGTTTTACGATCTCTTTATTAACGTTTTGAAGTGTCAAAGTGGTAGTTTCGTAGCTGTCAATGGAGGAACCGAAAGCTCTCATATTTCATCATAAATATCTTTATTTGTGTTCCGAAGATGAATGAAAGGTTTATGGTTTTGGAACAAGATGAGGGTGAGTAATCAATGACAGAATTAAAATTTTTGGGTGAACTATCCCTTTAAGATACTTGTGCTTTGTGCTCAATGAGTGTTTAAATATGTGCAAATTTCTTCGAACAGAGACATGTTATTAGCAGGACACATTACCCAGAATTCACCTCGCAGTTTCTAGTTTGCATCATTGTGCTCCCATGATGTCTTCTGCCTCTCTTAATCCATCTTTTAATGTAGCGGAGGCTGTGATCATGTTGTGTTTTGATGCCGAGCATGCCGTTGCCACTTAAGAGGTTAACACTGGCACACGTCTGAAGATGCTGCGCCGAGACCGTTTCCATGGTGACCTTATCGCTCATCGGCCGCCCATGTTCATTCAGAGCAGCGATTGATTTCAGGAATTCAGTCAAGCACAAACCTGCCTTTAAACACTGTCTGCGTCTGCTCGTATCCTCTGGCACTGTTTGAAATGAGTGCGTGTGTGACATATTGTTTGTGTGGATGATTCATGCACTGGGAAAAATAACACGGTCATACAGATTGTGTATTTATGTGGGCACAGATGAGCCGAATGCTGATGCCGGCAGCTTAAACTTTGTTGTCAGTCATTTTCTTTAGATCACTCGCTGAGTGCTGATTATCTTGTTGAGTTTAGCATGTGTTGAGGCAGTGGGGGTTTTTACGTGGGATGTAAGTGTCCGTGTTGTTCGATTACAGTAATGAAACATAGATCTTTTAAGGAACATTTCACCAACAAATAAGGTTCCAAAACTTATTTTTAAGAACAATGATGTCATTAAGATCAAGCCATGGGTTGTTGACGATGATTATGATGTCATTGTGCATCTAAAATGTCTGCAAATTGTTGCTTGGGTCAATTTTTTTAAAGCAACATGAAAAAAACATTTGCTACTCATTTTTGTTCCATAATGTTAAAATAAGGTTTGTGAAATTTCAGATGTTTTGGAGCCTTGAGTTGATGATAATGACGATGAAGTCATTGTGCATCTAAAATGTGTCTCAATTTTACCATAATATGATGCACGTCTGAGTGAAACTAACAAGAATATGTAGCGTGGAGTCTTAAAGGAGCAGTTTACCAAAAATGACAAAACACCGACAATATCCTCTTTTGTATTCAACAGAAGAAAGGAATGACATGAGAGTGAGTAAATGACAAAATTGTGCATTTTCACACCAGATGAAAAAATTTATGCAAGTTTGCAGTTGATTAAAACCACTTCTGAGGAGGCTTTTCTATCCGGACGTGGAGGCATTTCAATCATGTTTACCCTCAAAAACATCTCCATGTATCTCAATGGAAGCACTGCTTTTTCAAAACTAGTCATTGTTTACTATCATTGCTGTCACACTTGTTGCATTTAAATTAGTAGCAGTTGCCTGTGGCTGCTTTCTGATTGTATAGTGCTTGTGTTCATGCACTGAGACAAACATGCATGTATATGCAACATATTGACCAGTGTTTTTAATCCAACATTAGCATCTTCCTTGAAGTGCACTGTTTATAGGCTCTGTGTGTCATTTTAGTGCGAGACAGTAATTACAGATCTGTCTTTCTCGCTGCTGACGGGAGGACACTGCGAACCATTGTAGGTGTAAAATACGAGAGAGAAAGATGTGTGGAGAAATTAAACCGAATGCAGGGTGCCATGCTAAACAAGGTGTCGCTCGACACCGATGTTTTCGTTTGGTGTACTTCTGGACAAGGGAGGGTTTTGGCTTTCATGTTCAGCTTGTTTGAATCTCACACACATGCATTAGTGTGCTCATTTCGGCCAGGACTGTCTTTTGTGCTGTGATAATTGCATAGGCTTTTTTCCCGTATCTGCACAAACTGCTTTCAAGTCCTCGGCTGAGCCGGTCCACGGCTTCAAACGCCCCGCTGGAGAGAGTAACACAAGCTTAATGAAGCTGTTCAGACCACCGAGGCCAATTACACACACGCACACACGCGCGCGCACGCGCGCACACACACACACACACACACACACACACACACACACACACGCTGCTTCCACTAATCGCTGATTAAATAGCAAATCAAACTTTTGTACAGATGTTGTGTTCACACACACACACACACTAACACACACACACACACACACTCCAACCTGTCACATTCAGCCTGCGACTGTCAAAATCAAAAAGCATAAAGACATACTTCGCCTACGTTTATCTTTAGATGACACTGAAAACGAAGCCGCTCTACTGATCTTTAACTAATGGAGGAAAACTTTCAAGACGTGCTTTGACAGCCATTCAGCGCATGAGTGTTTAATAGTGTTACTGTTTTGAAAGAATGAGGTAGGAATGAGTGCAAAATATTATCACGGTACAAGTAATTTTGTTGGCATTCAGCTGAAATAACTGAGAATGATTGTTTGCATGCTCTATTCAACATTTTTGCATTAGCCTACTCCATGTGTCTTTGTGTATGTACATTAGTAAACCCACCACAATCCATGCAAATATGGTGTAGCAAAAACTCTACGTTGACATTTCTACTCTCTCCTTTATATACCACTATCACACTTCATAAATACACTGCTTTAGCCGTTTTCAATGGACGCATTCTCTTGTCAGATATCACTGTACGGACCACATGCTGTCAACTTTTTGGGGGGGGATCCAGAGACGTTTTTTTGATGTCTACATTTCCATCCGTTCAGATGAGATCGTACTGTACAAACTTTTCTCATCCCGACATCTTTCATCTTTAAACATGTCCTCTTTGTCTGTTGTCATTGTCAACTCTTCTCACACATGCATTTAACTTTTGCTTTAGTTTATTCTTCAAATAAGGAGTAAAAATAGAGCACTACCCTCATGCTCATGGGAGGACATTCTCATTCCTTTACAGCAATAACAGGTATAAGAAAGACGTTGAGCAGGAAAGAGCGTTACTTCAGGTGAACAAATAGTTAGTTTGAAGCTAAAATGGGATGCTGTCTTCATCCCACACACACACACACACACACACACACACACACACACACACACACACACACACACACTGTGTTGAGTTCAAGGGCAGTGTGTGCCAGACTCAAACTCAATACGGATGTGAAACTCACACTCCAGTTAGCAGCTCAGTGTCTCCAAGTTTACTGTGTCTCTCATTGGCCTTTTCTCGTCATTCTTTTTCAAAATATGGATTATAGTCAATCTCTTCTGTTTTTCTCTGGTAGCTCTGATTGTCAGTAAGGTTTTGAGGTTTTTGTAAGGTTTTGGATAGTAATGACTCAAGTGTAACAACATCTTTTTAAAGGAACTACTAATTATTTGGATAGTAGATAGTAGTATTCTAAAGTGAAGATCATGGGAACACACTAATGACTCAAGTGTTACCAAATTTAATATTTAACACCCTACAAAAACCTCAAAAGCCTACAATGACTTACAATATTATACCGCTTTTCCACTGCATGGTACGGTACGGCACGGTTCGGCTCGCTTTAAATGGTACCACCTCTGTTGAGGTTCCACGCGTACCGTGCCGATACTAAAATGTGACGTGAAAACACTGCAGATCACTGATTGGTCAGACAGAATTGTCACTACCTGCGTCATTGTATTTGCGAGACATTAAACCCGCTAGATTTAAATAGCCAGTAACACCCACCACTGTAGCACCTGTTATAAACTACTTGCTTGACTTGCTTGAAGAAAAAAGAAAGAAAAGAAACTTCCAAAAAAGAAATGGCTGAATCGTGGTCAGTGGACGAAGTGCAGACGTTGCTGTGGAGCGGATAAACTATAACGATCAGTCTATAATCCCACCCACTTTGAAGCGGTACTAACTGCAGTTGAAAAGCAAACCGAGCTAAAGCGAACCGAGCCGTGCCGTACCACGCAGTGGAAACGCGACATTAGGTAGTTATCATGATGTACACTTTACAGTACTGATCCAAATAATTTGTTATTCCTTTGGCAATACATCAGTCATTACTAGTGGGTTACCATTACCTTATTTAATTATTTTTACTTAATTAATTATTCACTGTTGATTTTTAACCTGTATATAATAGTTCTTAGTTCTCTGGGAGGTATGAAAAAAATGTAGTTACTGAATAGCTAATAATAAACTACCTTTTTCAACTGAGCGCCGTTACTTAATAATTAGTTTCTTGTCAGTTAAAGGTGCAGTGTGTGATTTTAGTGGTGAGGTTACGAATTGCAACCAACAAAAGTTTCGGTGGCCGACAGGAAGATATGTCATTGTCTGAGACAGCAGAGAGTAGCAGTACAGCAATGAGGTTTCTTTACAAGGATAAATTAAGAAAATATGTTTACTTAATTATTCAGTAAAACTATGTTATTGCGAATAGTATTGTAACTTGTTCATCATTGTGTCAGTGTTTTATTCGCTGAACTAAGCTTGCTTCCTTTCACGAAGAGCAACATAGTAACGAAACACATTTGTACGTTTAGGGCCACTGTAGAAACATGTCGGCGCATTTCAATGTAAGAGGATCCGCGGTGTGTGTAGATAGAAACTGCTCATCCTAAGGTAATACAAATATAACGGTTCATTAAGTAAGGTCTTTATACACCACTGAAAACTTCTTTTTCAAGGTAGTGACGAAACGCGCTGTGTGTTCGCTGTCGGCTACGGTAGAAACATGACGACACAACATGTCGACCGGCATAGAAGGGGGGCGCCCGCGGTTATGGGGATATAAATGTCTCATTCTAAGGTAATAAAAACATAACGGTTCATTATGCAAGGTCTTTATACACCACTGAAAACTTAGTTATGGATCTTATATTGTATTTTTGACCATAGATCCTCAGAAACATTACAAAATGCACCTTTAATAGTTGTTACTAGTGTTAATATTGCGTTACTCGTTTGTTCTTGTTCATTAATGACGGAACAGTATTTTAAAGTGTTACAGAGGTTACCTTTCATCTTTTCTCCCTTTTTTCCTCTTCTGTCCTGTTCTATTTCTCCTTTTTTCCTTTTCTTTCTCATGTTTTGGGGGTGATGTTTTGGACTGTGTGTGTCCTCTCTGCAGGCTTCTGGATCATAACGTTTCTTCCTCGGCGTCTTGAATCTCCAAACTTGGACAAAACCGATCCAGTCACCGGGAGCTCGACGTCTTATCCGATTGACCCGCGTGTCCTTTCCCATCAGATGCAGAATCGATGCAGCTTTGCCTGTAAACGGCTCGTCTTTCTCCCAGAAAGCTGTGAAACCACAGCAATCGGATTTCTATTTCACATTCCTCCACTAACCATTCACCTTCAAGACGCTGATCAGACCAACTCCAGTGTCGTGCTCCTTTATGAACGGTGTCACTCGGAGAGCGTAATTGGAAAATATTAGCTTGTGTAGTGCAAGGTTAAATGGTTTAGACGCGCAAGCTGTCACACGTCTAACTCATACGGTTCAGTTTACATGTAGCGGCGGTGTTAAGCGCTGACATTTAAGGCTCTTCACTCGCTGTTGGTGTGAAAATATACTCCATTAAGTGAAGGCCTCTTCACTGTGCTACTGTACGCCGGCAGCCGCAATTATGCTGTTGAGTTGAGTTGAGTTGAGCCGGGCTGCTAGTCCAGGTTTAACTATTAGGAGTCACTTCAGCCGAGCGGGAAAGATCTCCTCGTCTGAATGGCACTCAAAAGCCAGGAGAGGAAGCCTGTCGCGCTTTCTAATGCATCTATTACTGTCTGTCTCTCGCACACATGCTTTCACAGACTAAATTAAGGCACACAGTTGAACATTGAGTTTGTGAAATCAAGATAAATCTTAGCACTTGCTGCTGTCGACATGAAAATGGCATTTGCAACCAGTGAGTTAAACATGTCACTGTAATTTTTTTTAATAGATTATTGGAATACGTTTCTCAAGTAAACGCACAAAAAAAATCACTTTTAATTCAATGTTACTTTTTGTTTCTTTGTAATTTGTCAATTTATTGGCAATTTCAGAGTAAATTTCTTTTTCGAAACTTCATACTTTGTGGAATTGATCAGATAATGAAAATGGTTTGAGTTGAGCAGCTGAAAAGGAAAGTTGTTTCTGAAGTTCATTAAAAATAAATGGTTTAGGATTTACTTTGAAACAAATTTCACTCCGAAATCGCTAGTTAATTTGGCCAATAATTACAAAGAAATAGCAGGTAACACATTGAATTGAACATTAAATTAAGTAGAAAAACTAAAACTGTATTTTCTTTTAAAACATACTCTTTCATTTCTCACAGTTTAAAGAAATAATTTTTTTACACTGTGGAGCTTTTTTTTTTACTACAACTGTACCTTTAAGTATGTAAATGAGCTCTGTTGTGATTGGCTGAACTGGCCAGGTTGACTGTGGAAATGCAAATGAGGGAGGTCATATATTAATGAGCTCATTACCAAAATGGCTTAGGAAAATAGAAAATTCAGTAAACAGTTGAGGAAGCTTTGTAAACGTTAGTCTTCATAGCACATCACATTACAGCCCATTTAAATCTTATATTATGCAACATTTTATAAACAACAAGAGACCTTTACAGTCAACAGTATTATTATGATGATCTTTTCTATATGGTTTAATTTGAAGCTTCATCGCTGCATGTCAGATGACATTTTCAACTCGCTGCTGTTGAGTAATAATAATTACAGTCATTTGCCGAGGAAATGAACGTATAGTAGAGCTGCATGCATAAGCGCAGTTTAGTAACAATGAGTCTAGACTGTGATTTTGCTCTCTCTCTCTCTCTCTCTCTCTCTCTCTCTCTCTCTCTCTCTCTCTCTCTCTCTCTCTCTCTCTCTCTCTCTCTCTCTCTCTCTCTCTCTCTCTCTGTCTCTGTCGGTCTGCTCTGTTTCCATCTGTATGACAGTGAGATTTGTCGTTGCACCTTTCCGTCACATTCATAGACTGTACAAGTCCTGTAGATACAGTTTGTGTACTGATACCTCAAATAATAGATTTGATATCTGGGTCATTGTAGTTTTTATTTGTGGAACTGACTGACTTTCTGATTCACATCACACTCTGTTCTGAAACCTACTGTACATAGACTGCATTGATTTGTCTTGTGATTTATGTAGCTTGTTTTTGATAAAAGTTTATCCTTCACAGAGAAAGCAATCCTGTAATACATTGTCTGTACAATGTACTTAAATATAAATGAAAAATACTAAAGTGTAGTGACCAAAAGTAATGAATCTTCGCCCTTTATTTAAACATTATTAAACATTTGTTAAAGATTTTGTAAGAAGATTTTGCGTAGTTGTGCTTGGAGTCAATTGTTTTATTTGTGATAATAACGCAATTAAACATGCCAAATTGTATGGACATCATGTTTTTGCCAGGCTTTCAGAAAGAAATGATGAACACATGCCAGAACCAACGAAATAGGATTATGTAGTAGTCAGTGTATGCTTTTTCCTGGTGAGCTTTTTGTTTTTATGTGCATTTTTTTGCATAGTAAAATAAAACCTGTTGCTGTAGTTTGGCTTTTTTTTTTATCAAATATTTTTTTTCAGTTAAATGCCTTAACCAAGTTTAGTGTTTTGTACTTCCCTCATATTTAAAAAAAAGAAGAATATTTAAAAAATATATATTTTTCCTCATAATTAGATGGTTTAATCAAACTTGTTGGGTCATTAAAAATAAATATCCCATCCAGGTATCACCTTTGGCCGTGTGTGTGTGTCTAGATCTATGTACAGTATATGTATTTTTATGCTTATGTCAAACTCAGTTTGAGTGTTTCATATCAGACGCTTGTGAAGATCCATTTCAAACACTTGCTGGGTTTATTACAGAGATTCAGTATCACTGTATCGATGTTTATTTACTCTATGTAATCCAGTAAGATCAGTTTACATTTCTGTTTACTAGGAGAGCTTTGATGCCAAAGCTGGTTTCATGTTTGTTAGGTCTTGGTATTTTATATGTATTTTGGTATTTCTGTATTTGATCTGAACTGACTTTAACCCTCGTGTTGTGTTCCGGTCATTTTGACCTGGAGAGGATTTTCTTTTTCCCAAAAATGCTAGTTAATGTCATCACATTCAACTAAAACTTACTGATTTTTCTCTTATATAAAAACGTATAGCACCCACCTTATTGCACTAGTGATGTTCTCGGTCAAAAATGACAGACCTACAAAAAATATCGAATAAATCTCACATTATGCTATATTATTGAAAAATATTGGATTCTTTTTATACACTCTTTATATCAACCCAAACACTGAGGTGTATAAGCTCAGATCAATGAGGCCTACGATAAATCACCTCCAAAAAACAAACTCAAAACCTGTGCTAACTGAAAGAAAACAAGATGACACAAAGATTGAATCGAATATTCTGTGATTAATATAACATAACGGGAGATTTACCAGCAATAATTTTTGACAAAGAACACCAAATGAGGTTCTTCAGCACAGCACTTTTTTTCCAGATCCATTATTTCAACTATACAGATTTAAAATGGTATAAATGTAATTAAAAATATTTAAATCAAATTATGATTTGCACACAAATCAGCTTAAGGAAGAATATTTAATCATTTTTATATGGACCAATATAATCTAATTACACACTCTTCAGGGAGATTAATAGCTAAAAAAGTCACAGTGTTGCTTGATTTTCAAATTAACACAATCATTTTGAATATATCATGACGATTTTTTTATAAATCACCCATCATTTGAGGTCAGTGTGGAGGCTGTCAGTCAATTTCTGTACGGCAGTAATAACTGAGAGCTGCTATTACCCTGGGAAACTTTAACACGTCTTAAGTGTTTCTAAAATACTGTTCTCATTTCCCCCTTATAAACCTGCATTACTCTGACACTGCGTCTCGCCTCTAAACTAATAACAGACTAATAATAGACACAGTGTACATATCATGTTTTTGTCTAGCACTCTGACTTTATAGCTCCTTCTAATGAGGCTTGATGGATGAGATATTGCATATTCACATCACAATATGTTTGTGATGAGTTTGCTGGCGAACTAAAACTAAAAAGCATCGTAAATATCATGATGATTTATTTGGGCAATAAGTTTCCTAAAGACTGATTAGTTACATGATTCTCTTACAACTTGTGAGACTGAGAGCATTATGACAAGAATTACTTTTGTTTGTAAAGTTCGTTTGTAAGGTTGATTCATTTCTGTGAATCAAATCAAATAGTTCTATTCAATAAATCGATTCAGTGTTTTTTTGTCATCGTTAGATCTGTCTGTCTATCCATCTATCCATCCATCTATCCATCTATCTATCTATCTATCTATCTATCATTTACAACTTTGCAAAATCATATGTGTGTAAATGATTTATTAAAATGATTCATTTTGTTTATTTTAATTCTTTCTTTTTTTTTTTTTTTTTACTGTTTGGTTGAAATGATGGTTCCTCTAAAAAACTTCACAGTGAATGCATAAATATATATTGGTCTTGAATAACATGTAAAAGCTGACACTGGTGCTATATCTTCTTCTGTATGTGTGCTGTTTGAATTACAGACTCAAAGATTATTTTGTTAGGATGAAATGAATGATTTCCTTTTTTCCAGATAACTTTGCTTTAAGTGACAGAATGAGATCACATTGATTTATCATTTATTTGCCTCTCTCTCCCGCTGGCACACTTCCTTCATCCTCCTGTACACACACACACACACACACACACACACACACACACACACACACACACACACACACACACACACACACACACACACACAAACTTTTGTGGTTTCCGCTATCTTTGTGGGGACTCTCCATAGGGATAATGGTTTTTATACTGTTCAAACTGTATATTCGATCCCCTTACACTAATCCTACCCCTAAACCTACCCATCACAGAAAACCTTATGCATTTTTACATTTTCAAAATTCAAAGTTTAGTATATTTAGTAAACTATTTCCCTCGTGGGGACTGCTGGCTGGTCCACACACTCTAGGGGATCTCAGGTTTTACTATCCTTGCAATGTAATATAAACAAAGACACACACACACACACACACACACCTGCTGCTGCTCAGCGCTGCCTGTTTTCTGCCACTTTCACGTGTGATGTGAAATTACACACAAACTGGGAGTCCAGTTATGTTTAGAAGAAAACTAAGATGGGTTGGGTCTTGTGTGTTACTTAGTGCTATACAACTGTATATGTTAAAGCTGGCCTTTTTTTTAAATATCTATACGTTTTATTGTGAAGAAGTCTCTTTTCAGCGGGCTTCTAGGACGTGGTAAGTGTCTGTGATGTAGGAAATATATATATATATAAATAATATATTTTTGGAGGGGATCTTTTGGCATTATATTGTATCTAGTGATGTCAAATCGATTAATCACATCTAACATAAGTTTGTCTTTATGTAATACACAGTATTATATAAACACAAACTTTTATGTTGGTTGCGAATAATCGATTTGACATCACTAATTGTATCCAATCAGTCTAATTTATTTATACCAAACAGCCATGCATGGTTAATGTGGGAAATCTCAGTTATATATGATAAATATATAATGCCTGGTACATGTGGTTTATTGATGTACTGTAGTTTATGAAATGTGTTGTTAAATTGTGATCTGACGAGCTAATTTAGTTGTCAGAGAGCAGTTTTTGATGTGATCTGTTTCATGGCAGCGGTTGTTCTTGCGATATCCAAGATGGATGTTGAAATGTTTTGAATGATGCTTTACAATATTGTAGACTTTTTAAATTAATAGTTCAAACAAAAATGTTCATTTACTGACTCAAGGTCAGTCTGTTAAATGCTGTTAAAATGCTAAACTTTGTCGTAGAATATAGTGCATTATTCATATGGACCACATTTGTGATGCTTTTAGTCAGTTTTATTCTGCTGTTGTGTTGAGGAATGTCATACGAGTTTGCAGCATTATGAGAGTGAATAAATGATGGCAGAAATGTTATTTCTTTAATGAACAGTCTCTGTGAAAGCATCATAAAGTGAGCATTTTTCATCTGCTCCTCGTAGACAGATAGTCTTACGCTCATCCCTGACCTTGAGTGGGTTTGGAACAATACAGGGTTGGCGAGGCTCTTCGGGTGGATTCATTTCCTCTGTATTATTCTAAGAGTCTCTCCTGCGCTCATGAGGGATTTGGTTTGATTATGGGGGTGAAATTCAGAAGGCCAGGGCAAGGGCATCAGTGATTCAGAAGTTGAGCGAGCGAAGCCTTCGGGAATCTGTCTGTCTGATCAGAAGACTTGCTGTTCTTTCACGCTTCTCCTCATTCTGTCAGACCGGCCTGCTCATGGATCTGTGTTTCTGTCTCCTTTGTTCTTCCACAGATGAATCTGATCTCATTTAAGGGTACAGGACACTTACTGTATCTTCTAAACACTTTAAAAAAGTAAAGGTTTTTTTGAACCTTAAAGGGTTAAGGTTCATGTATTCACCTTATTCCTGACGACCTTACTGCGTTTTGAATTATGGGTGGCACTTCCGGTTTGGGGAACTTCCATTCAAAAAAACTGAAACGAATCATAAGGTTGTCCTACAAATAAAGCTGATCCGTCAGTTTGACTGGATGAGCTGTCAATTTTCCTTCATGATTTATTTTCAGACATCATGAGAATAACGTTACACTTGGTATTTTAACGTGACATGTTATAACAAGAACATCTATGGCAAGAGGTCTTTTCAGTCGCTGCTTTCTTTTCCTCATGATTATCTTCTTCTTTTTTCCCTTTGCAATCCACTGTAAAAGTTTGAAAAAGGACAACATATAGGCTACTGCACATTTGTGGTCCGTTCGAATTTAATTTACGATATATTCCATTAATAATTCACTGGAATGCATGAAGAATCTCTCGTTTTTCTCCTCAAATCCTCACGTCTCTTTCAAGGTTTGTTTTCACAGGTAAATGCAATCTGTCAAAATGACAGAAATTACTTTGAAATAGTATCACGTAACGCTGAAGTTAATGAACATTTTTGATTAAGGCAACATAAGTTACATACATACTATATATATATAGTATCTTTGGTGAATGGAAAGACAAGGCCGCAGCCTGGCACAAGCTTGGGGTCCTTAGAAAACTTCTAGTTCAGCATCATCTTCACATTAGGACTTCTCAGGAAGGACCAAGAGAAGGTCAACGGGGGCTCAGAGCCAAGAGCGTCCAGAGAGTCAGAGAGCGAGAGAGAGAGAGAGCGAGAGAGCGAGCGAGAGAGCGAGCGAGAGAGCGAGCGAGAGAGAGACTGATCAGCGATTTAAAATGGTGAAGATGTCACACCCTTTGGGGGTGTGTGAGCCAATCCGAAGTTGTCCCTTTGGAGGGAGATTTTATGACTCTTTGTGTTCAGAAAGCACATTTGAATCTGTAATTTCATTGGGTGTTTAAGAGAAAGAATATTCAATCTTCAAATTCGGACTATTTGATCACAAAAATCAAACAATATATGCCGTTTTGGCGCTCTTTGAAGTGGCGTGACAGATCACTGTACTAGCTCCTCATTTCAAGCGGCAGCGCGGAGCGCGAGTAAACGCCATCATCTCTTCCTCAGTTACAGAATAAACATGAATGGACAGCTGAAGGTATGTTGAAAAATACAGTATACTTACTGAAAGGCATCATAGCTCAATCAGTGTTTCAGCAGCGTAAAGACGTCAATAAAACTGCATAGCTTGTCACTAGCATTATATTTACCTCCGCTGGCAAGTGATTCAGTGTCCACAACTGTTGGTTCCTAGAGAAATGAACTCTTGCACTACATAAATGCACTATATTATCCTATATATTATATTTTACTTAACCTGTTAATTATATCTTGATTTTTTTAATGTACGTTTAAAATATCTTTCATGAAAACGACAGCAACTGTGTAAATTATTATATTTCAATAACAAATTAGAGTAAAGTTAATGCAAAAACTGCCTTATGTTTTCTTTAAATGTTTTCATACAATGTGTTGGGTGTTGATTATTAAATCTAAAAAATAAATAGCATCTGAATTTAGGCTCTGTTGTTAACCTTTAATGTTATAGTAATGTGTGGCTCCCTATATAGTTTACAGCATTAGCAGATTTTTAATCCTTGCAAAACGTTTAATTGTAATTGAATTAATTTAAAGACAAAGACACCATTTTTTCATTAAACCACTGTTTAAAATTTTTTTTTTTAGCTTTCTAAACCAAACCGAACCAAGACGTCAAAACTGTGGGAAAACCGAACCGTCAGTTTTGTGTATCGTTACACCCTTAATATATATATAGAATATATAGGATTAACAGGGTTTATTTCTCCTTCTCAGGAGAATTAAGTGAGTGTCACATCTCTCAGGAATTCCCTTTTAGAGGTCGTAAAAATCCTTATCTATGTAACAGGACCCCGAGTTCTGCCAGTGGTGTTAGCTTCATTGGGATGTTAGTTTCGGGGCTTCCTGATCTTTGTTGGGAGAGTGAGTTTGCCGGACTATTCAATAGACAAAACCAACAATCTGTGTGTGTGTGATTGGTCCAGACGCTACACTTTAGTGGTCAAGTTATATACATCTATATACGCTCTATAAAAGACAACAAGTGTTTTCATCCAGCTCAATTCCGTTCAAGTTTTAAAACAACAATATTATGTATTCTCTATTACATCATTTATAAGCTTCACTATGACCTAACAATTTGTATTCACCCTATAATGTTTCTTCAGCACATTTTCCCCTTCACGTGCCGCTGCGCTCACCTCGGACACACACACACACACACACACACACACACACACACACTCCCATCCATTAGGAACCCCATCTGGAGCGGATTGAAAAAAAATTGATGGTTCATTTTGACTTGGGCGCTCATCCCACCATCCATCTCTCCGAACTCTCTTAATAGCTGCCGTACTATCTATATCCATTTAGCCAAATTACCTCAAATCCCAGACTAAAACACCACCATTCATGATTCATCAGGTCTCCAGAGCCACGGGAACCGTGACGCCGCACACATGATGTAGTGTCCCGTAAAGACTGGGAGGAGACAACAGGTTTCTGCTTGTAGAGATTGTGCCACTGCAATACATTATTACTCATGCATTCTTTGTGCCTTAATAGTTTTTGTGATCAAATTTCTGGAGGGATGCAGCCATTTTTCACACTAAATATGGTTCATAACTGATTTAGCCAACTTTTTACTCATCTTGACGTTTGTAATTTCTTTGGTTCAAACTGGTCTCAAAAACCTTCCACGTCTTCCTTTTGGTCATTCAAACAGGTGTAAGGAACTCCGCTTTTTGGAAATATTAATAATCAATAATATCTTGTTATTATTAATTATAAATATTTGGGTCAGTTAATTGGATTAACTTGATGTGGCTGAATTAATATTACAATAAATTAATCAGTTCTTCCAACGAACTCTTTTGATTATTAATTTATTCTAAGAAAAGGGTATCTTCCATGGCCACCGAAGAATAATTATTTCTTCGCCTGTACTTGTACTTTGAGCCAGTAGCAAAAACCGTGATCGTAAAGTGACTTGTATTGCAAGCAAAACAGAACCAAATACATATTATGTACAAGTTTTATTAACTAAATATAGATATTTATATGAATATAAATAAACTAAACAACATACACACATGAATACATAAATAGGTTAGTGATAGGATGAAATTGGAAACCGGATGAGGGTCTATGAGAAGAACCATCAGAATTTCATTTTCACATTTCATTGAATTGAATACTTGCATTTGTAATGGAACAATTCTTGAAGTTGTTGAAAATTGAAGTCGTTGATGGTTCCGGCAGTGTCAAGTGGAAGTTGGTTGAGCGTTCTCTTTCTCCAGGAACGCATCGCTGGTTTGGGCAAGGCCTGGGACTCTGTTGAGGCCACGCCGAGCACCCAGGAGAAGTCAGGAAGTCGGAAGGATGGGTGATTGGAGTCGTTGTTGGTTGGAGTCTTTGTTCCAAAACTCTTGAGATTGTCCTTGGTTCTTTGTGAGAGAGTCATCTCTCTTTTCCATGAGGCCGGATCTGGTTGGAATCGAGGCCTGCTGGGCCCTGGGGCCCCCGTGGAGGGGGAGGGGGCTCCCCAGTCTCACCAGAACAGTGTTGCGGCTGGATGAAAAAACTAAGAGAGGGCGGTCACTGTTGCCTACCTCTGATATACCCTGAGAAAAGAACCAACCCCTAAGGTTTGAATGGACCTATGAGTAAGGTGACATGTCCGAGAGGGGAAGCGGCTCTTAGTTGATTTATGGTCTTTGTCCCCAGCATGCTTAGACTGTTCATTCAAGCTCAAATAGACATAACAAATTCACATTGCATTCTAAGAGAAGGTGATGTACATCAAAGTGTGTGTCATTAAATGAGGATTAATTTGCTAGGAAGCATGATACAGGTGAGGTTATATTGACCGTTGGGTGGTTGTTCAACCACATACACCCCAATCAAACATACCATGTTGTTATACCTAATAGTACACGAGACAGTAAATCATCACAGTTTCTGTGAGGCATGTTCCTTCATAGATCAGAGTAACACCGCAAAGTTTATTTAATTAAAGATGGTCTCTCTCTCTTAAGCATGTGGCGCATGTGGCCACATTCCTTTGAGGTCGTAAAGTCTGTTATCAGTCTTAAAGTGTTCTGTAACCGGACACCCGGCTGACAAAGTAACTTCATTTGTGAGGTTAGTTTTGGGGGAGAGTTTCATAGACCTTTATATTCATTAAATATAGTGAATATGAATAATTAGTGTGTGTCTGATTGGTCCAGACCCTACACAGGCAACTTTAAAGGAACAAATTGAAAGGATTATATCTTACATATATTATATCATATGTATATATAACATTTATGTAATGTATATGATATGTATGATATATATATATATATATATATACATACAGAGGTGGGCTGTCAGGGCCATCAGGGCCTTCTCTGCTGGCCCTGTCAGAATCTAAAATATAATATAATATAATTTAATATGTAAAATATATATTGTTCATTTTTACGATTATATTATCATAAAGAATATGGTTATTTTTTGTGAGGCTGAGCTGGATTTTCCATATGGTCATCTAAACGCATCACAGCTCCGTGGACCAGCACTGGAAGTATAGCTACCCTTCCGTTGAAGCTGCCATTTCCCATTTGATCATAACTTTGACTGACGTGTATCATTAGCCAATCAAATTTCGATGTGCAGTGACAGAACGCCCTCAGGGCCCAGCGATGTGTCGGCGCTAGCCCCCGCTGATGTCATCAACCGTTTGAAATGTTGGCGGGTTGTGAGCAATGTCAGTGAACTGAGCTATGGCCGCTGCTTTCACACCTCTTACCGGTCCAGTTGATGATCTCCTTCGTGTGCCTTTTTCAAGGCGTTTGTTTGGAGAGAAGAAAGAGAGCATTTAAAAAGGAAGATCTACACCTAAGCTGGATGGGCTGACCAAGGCCGGAAAAGGTTTTGTGCGGCACTTCACTGAGGGTAACTATGACCGCTATGACTGGCTAACAGCTAGCACTGAGCGGAACAGGTTATTTATCATTCACACAGGAAGTGCAGCGAGGAACGGGGTGCAGCATTTCTTTTACTGTCTATGGGTGCAGCTGACAACACTGTGAGGGGAGTTAGTAAGCTTGTTACCCTCGCAGTGCTGTCAGCTGACCCCTGTTCTCTCTCCCTCACATGCATGCACGCACGCACGTACACAGACACACACACAGTATCATTCACACAGGAAGTGCAGTGAGGAACGGGATGAGGAACCAAAGTGCTGTGAGGAACCATGTTCACATCTGTCTGTTTAATGCTGGAGCCAGCAGACTTGTTCAACATGTTGACGTTAAAGGCCCTGTCGGGACCAAGTTTTTGTAAATGTTTTGTAAAAGAGTAAGAGTAAGTTTTGTCGCTATGCAAGCATTTTCATCGACTAGCTTATTAATAAAAAAAGTTACGTTGTATGAATTATTTTTTTATGTATATAAATATTGTAATCAGTTTTAAATACATTTTAATCATTTTAAATAAATGCAGAAAATATTTTTCAACATTCATGGTTGTGTGTTTCATATTATTTTTAAATCCATGTTATATACACTTTTAAACTATAAGTCCTTAGCTAAACTATGAGTTTAATGTAATTGGTGGCTAAGAGCCGTTTGTTAAACAGAGAAGAAGACTTATTATAAATACAAGCTGTATACAATAATATTAGGCACAGTAGCTTCTTTTCTTTTCTTTTTTACCAAGAACTTTATTGAACAATGTGAAAAACCATAAATGGCCCGCTACAAAATAGGGATGTCACGATATTCGATCAGTTAGAAGACGCATAAAGCTTGCCACAAAGAACCGGCAAATGTAGCCTAATCATTATGAATGTGTCAAATATAACAAGGAGACATTTGAATTGTTTCTTAATAAATAGTGTTTTCTGTGACGATGCTGACTCGTGCACCTTCGCAGTATTGTGAAGGTGCCTACAGAGAGAAATGCACACTTCATACGGATTATAAGAGAGTTGTCTGTTTCTTTTCGTTTTGAATTGTTTTGTTTAAAAGTAGACATTTCAAGCTTAGATATATTTCTGAGTTTCTGTTCATTTATGAGACAAGCTCCAGTTCACGTGGGATGCAAGATATATCGCGTCGGCGCCTCCGTGTCCTGATTATAGGCTGCTATATTTGCTTCTTATTTATTAAATCCAGGCAATTGGTTAAAACATTGATCAAAATTAAGATACAATTTATACAAAACAAAATTCACTTTAAAGAAGGGCTTTATAAAAAACAAAACTTAATAAAGCGGTCAAAATGATGTCTCTCGATATTACGCATGATTAGGCTACTCATACTGGCTGATAGGCTGATCACTTTTCATATAATCAACATAGATGAAATGGAAAAAATAACATATTTAAACATAAACTGTATATAAAACTAACTTTACTTTAATGGCTACGACACGTAGGCATACAGTACAGAGAAATGTAATGTAATGATATGAAATGTAATGGGGGGGGGGGGGGGGGGGGGTTTGAATAATAATCAAATTATTGCCAGCGATCGTCGAATATTATTTTTGCTTGAAATGCCCAACCCCTACAAAATACGAAATATCTTAATCAGACAAAATACAAGCATCATAGCATAAGAAAGAAATGCGTTACTTAAGGCCCTGACTGAAACCCCACGGTACGCTACTGCATACATACGATATATATGATTTAAAAAAGTATACATTTTGAATATATTCTAAATAAAATACATAGATTTGTATTATAATAATAAATGATATAATAATAAAATGTTTACTTTTATTTAAAATTATATAATATTAACATATGCATAGATGTATATATTATAATTATTGTCTAATTATATATTATTAATATTGAAATATTAACATTTTATGTTTAACCTATATTCCAAAATAAATAACAATGATACACACACACACACACACACACGTTGTTTAAATATTTAAAAATAATATACAAATATATTCTAAGATAATAATAATAATAATAATAGTAACAATATTGGTAATTAAAGTATATAATATATGCATAAATAAGTGCGTGTGTAAGTTGCCTTAAGCTCGCCATGTGTCTGTCTGATGGCCGAAACGCTATAGCATAACTTTCACGTACACCATCAGGTCAGTAATAGTTTGTGACAGTTACGTGTGTGTGCTCAGAAGGTCAAATCTGCGCGAGTCGGCTTTGGCAACAACGGCATCACGCTTTCACACCTGTCCTCGTCTACCCGGCATATCTCTATGATAACTTACGTAATGCGGTCACCATAGCAACAGCTGAATCCCTAGCCTTGGCTCCTTGTGAGGACCAAAACCAAAGAGAAAGAAGATGACAATGCACCCAGATAAGATGTGATGACAAAAGCCGTCTGAAAAGAGCTGAAAAATTCATACGCCAAAGTGGCGTGCAGATCGCATCGCAAGTTGAAATCTCTGAAAGCGAGATCGCACCTTTTGTTTCAGAGAAGTATTAATAGCCGAGCAGAGGCGACTGTTACTATTTCAGGATGCATTTTATGTGTTCTTGCATGCATTTATTCCCATTTAGAAAAGGAATGACACATTTGTGCCAGAACTCTTTCTGGAGTGTCGGAGGGATACGACAGCGCCTCCTTTCATAATTGCATCAGGCAGAAACGTGAATTCATTCATCTTCCATATGCCCAGTCTAATTATCTTTAAATACCCGTCGTCTGTTGTTTTCCAGCAGAAATGGATGCTACTCATAAGGGCACGCTTCACGCTTTCAATGTAAGTCTTTCAGAAATAAATCAGACAGAAAACGGACCTTTCCTAGCCCAAATTGTTTAATAGTGTATGATGCTAAGACTAGTATCACTGTTACTATTGCTTATGCTGTATTAGTATTATTATCAGTATTAGTACTTTGCAAGTACGCAAATTCTCATCTGTTTGCTACAGACATGGAAATACTGCTTGAAAAGGTCTTGCTATTGTTTTTTTTCTGCGTTCACTAGAGTTTTTTTATTTTAACATTAAAAGACTGCTAATTGGTTTACAGCAAGTTTCTTTACTATTAAAAAAAAGGTAGATCTAATAGGACATTTTAGTAATTTTACAGTAAGATACTGTTAAATTTACAGACTTTTGGAGGCAAAAATTAAGTTATCTTCTACTTTACAGAGAAAAACTGTAAGCTGATATTTTCACAATTCTTCCTGTGAGACTTTACATTTGACGGGTTTTTTTTAAACAATTGTTTTAAATCAGTTATGTACATTTTGGGTTTTATTATGGTGTTGTTTTGTATTTATGTGTAAGACACTGTGTGCACCTTCTAATATTCAGTCGGCTTGGGGAAAGACTATTTAATTCCTTGTTTCTTTTACAGCCTGTATTATTATGATGGCTAGAAGTAGATTATACATGAACAAAACAGAATAGCAGGACATTTATTGTTGCTGTTTAAGCCTGAAAAAGCTCTGCAAAGATCCAAGTCCTTCCAGCAGGAGTTATTCTCTATATCAGTGTCAGTGTTTCTGAACTCCCTGAAACGCCTCCATTGTAGTCTTAAGCTTTCTTTCGTGAACGAACACGTCACAATATATATACATACGCAGAATAAAGGGGCGGGGCCTGGTTGAGCTAGTTAGTAGTGTGTTAAAACTGGAGGTTATGATAAGGAGCGGGACATTTCTCAAACACTTTCGAAGCGCTTGACCAATCACAACACACTGATCCAGCCGACCAATCAGAGCACAGTGTGCTTTTCAGAAGTAGGGGCTTCATAGAGACAGGAACGAAACAGAGCGTTACTTACAGACTGGGAAGAAAGGAGATGCAACAATGGAGAATATGTGAAAAATAATGTGTTTTGAACAAAGACAGAAAAAGGGCATAATAGACTTTTTCCCCCATAAATTACCATAAATGTTGCAGACTGCTTAAAAAGTTAAACAAATAATTAATTTTGACTTGGCACACACGAATCACTGACACACACACACACTTTCAGAAGGGCAGTATTGTACGAGAGTGTGATGTCAGTGCATTTAAAGCATTTTCACATCAAGACTGTCTCACGAGTGCTGAAGTTACACTGAATTATTAAGATATGCAGCGAAGGCTTGGAAGTGTTTGATATTCTACTTTACGTGGGTTGCTGGAAGCGTGCCGAGCGCACGAGTTTAACCGGCTTCCCCGAGCGAGCCGGACAGCCTGTCAGAGCGAGCGAGAGAGAGAGAGATTAACTCCTCTCTCTCTCTCTCTCTCTCTCTCCGTCATGTGCTGAGGGTTTGTGTGTCATTTGCATTCAGTTTCAGGTTGTCTCCATCTGTTGTTATTTCCGTCCTTTCTTCTCTCATCCCACGGACACACAGATGACCTTTCATTGTTTGGATGTGCGTCTGTGTTCAGATCCGGCGCTGTGTGTGTGAGCGCATCTGTGAGGGAAATCCCCTGAAATCCCCTTCTGTGCCAAACACACTGTTGTTTTCTCCCATCTTCCCCAACTCTTCCCGTTCCGCTTGTCTTCTCGCTCACCCCTCGTCCTCGTTGCGGCGGAGAGAGATGGGTGCGGTTACCATGGTACCCCGATATGAGAAGAAAACACAATGACAGTCTTTGTGGAGACACACGATCGGCTGCTGCACCTTTTTATAACCTACAAAAACACAGAGGGAAGGAGAAGCTCTGCTGTGTGTGTGTGTGTGTGAATGTAGGCAACATTTCAGGAAGCATATTTCTTATATTAGCCCAATTCTACAACATTTACTTTAGGTTATTCCAGCATGCATTGTGTGCACTGTGTCTTTTAATAAAGTGAACATGAACATTTTAAACCATTTTAATCACTTAATACACAACCCTGGTCTTATTTTGGATGATTGGTCAATGCATGTAGAACATAATGACAATCAACAGCAAAATAACTAGCCTATTTAGTTGTTGCTTTAGTAGGCTATAGAGCCTTTGTAAAATCTTGCTAATTGCAGTAATTTAAAGTTGCAATGAAAGGTTGAAGGTTGTAATGAAGGTTATATCTGCAATAGATGCTGTGCATGAACCACTGGAATCAATTGGATAAGTGCCGTCCTAAATTTATTTTCATTAAATATTTAGAAGCAAGCAATGTTTGTAATGAATTTAAACATCTGGTCTTTGTGCATTCGTGTTTGCACACGTGACCGCTCTCTCGCTCGTTTCTCTGATGAGCATGTGCAACATGTAAGAAACCACAGTGATGCATTAGAATTAGTCATGAATTAGTGAGATGTTAATTACTCCCTGATCACAGCGGATTTAAATCAGCCAATCAAGTGTCCTCTGGGCTCTCTGAACGTTTATACAGTATCTCCTCCTGGACTTGTGCAAATGTTAAATTAATGAGAAGTAGCCACTTGCTGTCTGAAGACATCTCATGATGTCATGCTGATTATGTAAAACAGCAGCAAATGCAAGGATGCAGTTAAAATGTTTTTGTTACCAAATCTGTGCCCTTTTTCATAGTTTTCGTATTATTATTATTATTATTATTATTATTATTTGATATAACATGCACCACTAGATTGATCATTGAAAAAAAATAGGCATATAAATAAGAGTGAATTTGAGCATGTGTCCAAAATATTGCGTCACATTCAGTTAACAATTGCATGAATAACGTAAATGATTCATCCTTTTCCAATTAAAAACTTGCTCATTGTTTAACATCCTAATGTCAAAATAAAAATATTTAGCTACTGTCACCACACTTTTTCATCGTTAAAACCTGAAGCGCTGGAATTCATGTTTGTTTTCTGTGAACAGTAAAGCACCGCCTTATTTGATTTGATTAGCCATCTCAATGAAATTCCTATGGAAGCTTGTTTCCGCTACAAAATAAAAAAGGTAATTGTGACACTTCATCACACAGTTCTGACTTTTCCCTTGTAATTTCGAGTTTACATCTGGCAATTCTGACATTTTTTCCTCACAATCAGTGAGTTATAAAGTCATAATTGTGAGATATAAAGTTGCAAATTCTGGAAAACAGCCTGTATAAACTCGCAATTCTGACTTTATAACTCACAATTGCAAGTTTATTACATTTCTGAGAAAAGTCAGAATTGCGAGATATACTAAGAATTACAGTAGAATTACAACTTTATATCTTGCAGAACTACATCTTCATGTAATTCTGAATTTTTTTCTCAGAAATGTGGAATATAAACTCGCAATTGCGAGGAAAAAAGTCATAAGTCACAATTATATTTAAACATTTTTATTCCGTGGCAGAATCCAGCTTCCATAAATGTGCATTTAAGTAAAAAGAAAGGTCCCACTTTATATTAAAGGGATAGTTCACCCAAAAATGAAAATTCTGTCAGTATTTACTCACCCTCATGTTGTTCAACCCCGTAAGACCTTCATTCATCTTCGGAACACAAATTAAGATATTTTGGATGAAATCTGAGAGCTGGATCACTCCTCCATAGGCTTCTAAGGGATTGAAACTTGTTGCCCGAAAAATTATTAAAGACATCGTTAAAATAGTCCAAGTGACTACAGTGGCTCAATCTTAAGTTTATCAAGCGACGAGAATACTTTTTGTGCGCAAAAACAAACAAAAATAACGACTTTATTTCAACTATTCATTTCCTTCTCTGTGGGCCACGCACTTACTCATATGAGACGCGCGCGCACACACAAACTCTCCACGCACTTACTCATATGAGCGCGTGCACACACAAACTCTCCACGCACATACTAATATGAGACGCGCGCGCACACACAAACTCTCCACGCACATACTAATATGAGACGCGCGCGCACACACAAACTCTCCACGCACATACTAATATGAGACGCGCGCGCACACGGAAACTCTCCACGCACATACTCATATGAGACGCGCACGCACACTCAAACTCTCCACGCACTTACTCATATGAGACGCGCACGCACACACAAACTCTCCACGCACTTACTCATATGAGACGCGCGTGCACACACAAACTCTCCACGCACTTACTCATATGAGACGCGCACGCACACTCAAACTCTCCACGCACTTACTCATATGAGACGCGCACGCACACTCAAACTCTCCACGCACTTACTCATATGAGACGCGCGTGCACACACAAACTCTCCACGCACTTACTCATATGAGACGCGCGTGCACACACAAACTCTCCACGCACATACTCATATGAGACGCGAGCACACACACACTCAAACTCACGCCTCATAACAATACGGTCACTTGCAACAATTGTAAAATTTCCATTTCGTCAAAGGGGGGGAACTACCTCCAATATGCAGAAACATTTGGCCACACACACAGCATGAACCGACTTTAGTCCCATGAAACTTAAACTGGAATGTCACGGTTTCTGTCACTGAGACTTCACGAACAGGCGAACACGCATACGCGCACGCACGCACACATCACTTTTGAAGGAAAATTGAAAATTGAGGATGCAGTCCATGTAATGCATCGAGATATCGAATTGAACCAGTGTAGGTTCACACCCCTAATACTCTGTGCTGTGTCAGCGAATTAATACTAATTAACAAACAAATAAGTTAAGTTATAAGTTCAATAAGTTAATACAAACAAACAAATTTGTACTTATTCCCTCACCCAATGAGAATCGATAAGAGAATCGATAATGTAATTGGAATCGTTAAATTCTTATCAATTCCCATCCCTAGTAAATACTGACAGAATTTTTATTTTTGGGTGAACGATCCCTTTAAGTGGCTTTAAGTACTACTTACGTCAAAAAATAAGTACAATGTACTTATTGTGTTCATGTTGTATTGTAAAACACTTTTGCTGCTATTGAGGTGTGATACGGGTGAGGTTAGGGTCAGGTGTGTGTGATACGGGTGAGGTTAGGGTCAGGTGTGTGTGATACGGGTAAGGTTATGGTCAGGTGTGTGTGATACGGGTAAGGTTAGGGTCAGGTGTGTGTGATACGGGTGAGGTTAGGGTCAGGTGTGTGTGATACGGGTAAGGTTATGGTCAGGTGTGTGTGATACGGGTAAGGTTAGGGTCAGGTGTGTGTGAGATACGGGTAAGGTTAGGGTCAGGTTCGTGTGATACTGGTAAGGTTAGGGTCAGGTGTGTGTGATACGGGTAAGGTTAGGGTCAGGTGTGTGTGATACTGGTAAGGTTAGGGTCAGTTGTGTGTGATACGGGTAAGGTTAGGGTCAGGTGTGTGTGATACTGGTAAGGTTAGGGTCAGGTGTGTGTGATACGGGTAAGGTTAGGGTCAGGTGTGTGTGATACTGGTAAGGTTAGGGTCAGGTGTGTGTGATACGGGTAAGGTTAGGGTCAGGTGTGTGTGATACGGGTAAGGTTAGGGTCAGGTGTGTGTGATACGGGTAAGGTTAGGGTCAGGTGTGTGTGATACGGGTAAGGTTAGGGTCAGGTGTGTGTGATACGGGTAAGGTTAGGGTCAGGTGTGTGTGATACGGGTAAGGTTAGGGTCAGGTGTGTGTGATACGGGTAAGGTTAGGGTCAGGTGTGTGTGATACGGGTAAGGTTAGGGTCAGGTGTGTGTGATACGGGTAAGGTTAGGGTCAGGTGTGTGTGATACGGGTAAGGTTAGGGTCAGGTGTGTGTGGTATGGGTCGGTTTAAGGCTGGGTTAAGGTGTAAGGGAAGGGTCAATATAGTGTAATTACAAATGTAATTACATACATTAATTAAAGATGTAATTACATGCAGGTATTTTCAAAATATAAGTACAATGTAAAAACGTGTATGTACAAAATAAGTCCATTTATATCAAATTATCAATTTCAATGTAAGTGCATAGTACTTAAAGCCACTTAATATAAGGTGGGACAAAAATAAAAAGTTTCAAAATTTGACTGTGGTTTTTAGTGGCCATCTATATTCTAGTGTTAATGGGGTTTGTGTGTTCATTGTTTATAAGGTTTTTCATGGCCCGCGTGTCTGTCATTAGAGCAGGAATCCTGCCGTGAGATCACACACACGATCAGGACATCTGCCACTACCTGCAGGGACGCCAGCGGGACGGTGTGTGTGTTTGTACGGGAGCTTCTGACGGTACAGTAGGAACCACCAGGCCGATGACGTCACTGACTCGGCGTTTAGGAGTAGGAGTGATGAACAGATGGCTAATACGACTGTGAGCACAGATCATATCAGACTCGCTGAAAGACACGTCTCAGGCGTTTAAGAGAGAGACACGACAGAATCTGTCAGTAGATTTTCTGGATCAGTGTTTGTTGCGTCGCTATTTGGTGTCAAAAGGAATGATATAATGACAACAGACGTTTCTTATGGGTTTTTTTCTGGCTGTTTGCAAAAATAAACACTATAATCTGATTCATGAGCAGTTGACTCGATTCTTTAATGAATCACTGGCAAATAATTTTCTGATTCATTTACTGAATTAACGTGACTGGATGTTTAAATCACGTAATTTATTGTAATGGTTTTATTTTAAAAAGAATATGCGTTTAAAGAGTTAGCCTATCTTTATGTGATAGTTTGAAGAAATTATTTCACTGCAATATATTTAAAATGACTTATAGCTTAATGGCTTTTTTGAATTGAACAGTAGAATACTACTATTACATTTTTTTTTTTATGGCAGAAATAATAGAGTATTAGCCATAATAATCATACTTACCATACTAGTAAGAGTAGTATGATATTAATGTAATTTCATTACATGATCTCGTTACCTTGCTTGGATTTAATCAGCAATTGGAGTCGTGTGTTATGCCATTCTCAACATATGAACATATGTGTCTCCGCTTGCATTTTTGCCCTTTGGCTCAAGCACACAATAATGATCTCAGCATATTGATGAACTTGTGTTTTACTGAGAGCCCTGAAAACTTAATATGACAACGTGATGTGACTTTAATGGAGTTTAGATGGCATGGGCTGATCTCTCCGGTCTGACTGTCAAAAGCCCATCAAGCTTTACTGAAAGAGCATGAAATGAATTAAACAGCAACTGCTGTGGAAAGAAGAGGAGATGGCCATTTATAATGCACAAAACAGAAGAACACCAGATTGCATGCTTACATATGAACACACACACACACACACACACACACACACACACACACACACAGGCTCTGTTCAGAAACACCGTGAGCTGCCTACAAAAACAGCTTTTTTCATGGTTTGTAAAATGCTATTTGTTGCTGCCTATGAAGAGTGTTTCAAATCAGTCAATCATGAGGTTCCTTTTGAATTAAGATTGTGCCTTTGAAAACTCATCATGGATTGGAACAGAGCCAGAGACACTTTTTTTTTGTCCCATAATGCATTTCTACGGGCTCAGTGAAAGTAGCTGTGTTGAAGTTAAAGCGTCGATACGTCAGTCTGCTCTATAATCGCTCTCGCGGTGCTTTGATGTCACACACGAGACCGCTTCAAGTCCAACACAGCTTAACTCTATTTTAGATGGCAAACGAAGTGAGACAAATGTTTATTTAATATAATTAAAAACAAAAATGATACATAATAGCTGGATATGCACAGTTTCCTCTCAACATTTTGTGCGTTATTCATTTTTATGCTTAAGGCAAGACACTACAGGTGAATAGGGTAAAAATTGCAACTAGCAGATATCACCATGAAACTTTCCCAGTTGATTACCTACATTAAGATGAGAAAAAAAAATATTACAAGTTTTCTGTAATTTAATGTTTAATTATGCAAATTAGGCATTATCTAATTAAATATGCGCTAATTTGTATATATTTTAAAAAATGAAATCGGAGTATTGGATAAAGCCAGGCTCAATTATTTTTTTACTGTGTTCACATATTAGATGGGAAACAAATTACAGAGGGATTTATGGATATCTACTCCTGTTTATCAGAATACACTGTCAATATCCTTACATTTATTTTCGCCATGTTTTTTGGAATAAAATGTTATATAAATCAGGCTAGGAATAATATATTTACAAATCCCCAGTGGTTAAAGTGTGATTTGGTAGGTGGGGGAACCCTCACATTTTGTGTAGGTGCAACAAGGAAAAATGACTCACCGTGGGACAACATATTGAGTATTGTGACAAGAGTGTCACTGTGGCACCACATATCACAATACTTATTTATTTGATATTTTAATGGTTTTATTTTGGTCCATCAACACTGATGTGATGACGATACTATGTTAAATTTGCTGAACACTGGGCCAAAAATTGAGACCTGGCATTGTAGCCACATCATCCCACATTAGCACAGCCCCACCCACAGACACAGACATGTGCATTTAAATGTGAGGTAGTTAGGGGGTTTCGTGGGCATGCTCCCCCGTGAAAATTTTGATTTCTCTGACCTACATATGTGCAATTTAAGACTTTTGAAGGTCAAAAAAATGGATAATAAATAGCTTTAAAACCATGTCAGTGTGCATTCGATTAATTGTCAATACCTGCTTTGTCATCTTAATCTTTCTTTTTCTCTCGGTCTCCTTATCCTGCCGTATTTCTTCCCCTCCTATAGCTGAGCTTTGACTGATAGTCTTTTCATTTTTGTCTGTGTCAGTGAAGAAAATAAACATAGGCTCAACTGATGAGTTTTATGAATCATTTTCTTAGATAAGTTAATTTACTCAAGGCTTCCAGATCAGCATTGCCAATAGGAACCTTCTACAAGCTTTGGAATTTGAAAAGTAATTTTAAACAATACAAACTATAGGCTACGTTTAACGCAGTTAGTGGAATTGGCAGACGTTCCCTTAGGCTTGCGTTGTGGAAACGCGTCAAAGCATTCTCAGGTATAAATATGCAGCACTAATGCACGGTGATTTTGAACGAATATTTAATGTCGATAATGGTTACATGATGTTAAAACTAATCCTGCTATTGATATCTTTGTAAGACTGCCGACCCTATAGAACAGTGGCAAGGAAAAACAATGTCCGGCGAGATATCGAACATTAAACTAACTTTACCGCGCTCAACCACCTTGAGTGCATTTCAGGCATTTATAATCACTCGCGTTCAGCAGGGAGGAAGGGAGGTTGGTCGGTCAGTCGGTCCATCTCGGGACCAGCGAGATTTGTTGAGATTAATTAATCTATTTATTTAATAATTTATCTGAGGTGCTGGAACGCAGTTCCCTCTGTAAATGTCTTCATAATATAACTAGGTACAAGACTGGAAAGTTTGGTGTATATAGGTGCTACTGAAGTGTAGATTTCGGACTTGGAGTATGAGAGAAAAGTCATTTTGAGAAAAAGGGCTTTAAAGATTTATATTGTAAAATGAGATTGCGCATTTGGAGTTAAATCCCCCCTTTTACTTTCACGATTGGTTGCTGATAAAAAGAAAATGATCATATTTTGATCTAACAGCATTGTACAGGAGAGAGAGAGAGCTCTCTAACGGTGACCTGCAATCCCACAATGCACTGCAACAGAGTCAGTGAAAAAAAAAGCAAGATGTGGAATAAAGTGAATCAATTGCATATATTTTATTTAAGTGAATGTGTATAGTAACGTCTTTATCTTTTAAATCATGCTGTGACTTAAGCCTAAACTTTACTTTGGTACACACCCATTTTTTTGTGACCGCGCGGATGTTACGCGTACAACACTGCATGCGCAAGGTGAATCCCAACTGTGAGTATTGCCACCTAGTGGACTCTTGAGACAGAAAATGTACTGTGCAGTACTTGAAGAAGAGTACGTAAAGAGTGATACAAAACTGTAAACAAAGCAGCATATCCTCCATCGTTTTTGTTTTGGTTCTTGTTCTAAACTTTGCATGCAATGGTGGATCTGCTACTTTTCCTCTTCTTTCCTTCCGAGCGAATGTTGTATAGGCTAAATGACACGACCCAGTGCTGCCCTCTGATGTCTCGTAGATAAATAAAGCCATTGTACCGCACGTGTTTCGAATGTGTCCATCCGCGCTCAACCACGGTTTAGTATACTTTAAAAGCTGAGTGAACACAGAAAATATATTATATCCGGGCCTTTATATTGCAAAGTGACTTATGATGCAATTAATATCAATCACGCAAATAAAGTTTAATGAAGGAAATATTTCTTGAGCATATTAGAATGATTTCTAAAGGATCATGTGACACTGAAGACTGATGCTTTGATCACAGGAATAAATTCGATTTTAAAATATATTCACATAGAAAACCGCTATTGTAAAATTGTAATAATATTTCAGTTTTTACTGTATTTCTGATACAAAAAATTCAGTCTTGCTGAGCATAAGAGACTTCTTTCAGAAACATAAAAAAATCTTACCGAACCCCAAACTTCTGAACGGTAAAGAACAATAAAAATAGTTTATTAGAATATTGTGGTGTTTGTTTAGCATGCTGATTTAAAAACTGTTGAAAACAACTTTGAGTCAAGTCTCCATGTGAGGAGCACTGTTTATGTGTCATGCAGAGTTGCAGTCCATGTAAAGACTTCTAAATAAGTCACTTATGAGCTTTTATTCCTGTTAGGATGCTGCCTTAGAAGGCAGCTGCTGGTGTAGCTTGCCTGTTTTTGGAACAGATCCACATGCACCTTTTTTTGTGCATGACCTACATAAGAAGTTGCATGCCAGGAGCGAGTGTAATTGTGGAACCTCCCTCCGCTGGTGTGAAAGGACTTCCCGCTCCTGCTGTTGAACAGGGACTATAGGACACACCTGTAGACGTGATTCACACACACAACTCTTACTCACCCACAGACACACATCTCAGAACTAAACCTCTGAGCAGATTTCCTCTGAAAGCCATTAGTGGCTCTGATATGCTTTCACCCACCATGTGACATTCATCGTTTTCCTGCCACAGGGATGTCGTCCAGACCCCTGATAAGTGCGTGAACTACTCGCAATACATTAGTCGGATAATAACAGAGCTGTCAGCGAGTGTGTGTGTGTGCGCATGTGGCTGTCAGCGATAATATTTGAGTGACTGTGAATCACAGCGTTGAAGCGCCGTCTCTCCGGCTCGCAAATAAAGCCGTGACAAGACTTGATTCTGGTCTAAAATGACGATGACACACTTCATCTGTATTCATTACTTCAGACTGTTTTATGTTCACTAGTGTACTACAGTACATCATACTATGTTTAGTAGTAGTATGTGATGCATTATGCAACAGCGAACATTTGAAATCAAATAACTGCATGCAAATTTCAGAATGCTGATTGTTCTGAATGCATGGATGCAAACACATTTGCAGTATGTAACAAAGCACACCCCACAGAATACTGTATCCCACAATGCAATGCGCTACACCTAACCCTTTGTGTGATAAATAGTTTTTTAAAAGCTAAAAAATCTTCAAAATTCCATCTTATAAAACTTTCTAGGGAGGCTTTCTCAAGCCGACATCAAATTACAAACTTTTTTTATATCTATTATTTTGCTGTCTAAGAAACTAAGCTATTTTTCTTCCATGTTTGACTATTGTGTCATGTGTAGCATCATATACATACCGTGTCTCAATCCGTCTACTCATACTATGCCCTAGAAGTATGTACTCTTTTTGTGAAGAAAAAGAAGAGTAGGCAGGTTTTTGTAGATTGAAATTGCACTCTGTCTCATAGTTACATGCATTCTGTCACTGTAAACCGGCCTGTCAATCATCTTGTTAAACTATTATTCAATGCATTGTCCTCATTTAGATAGCAAGTATGCGTGTGCGTGTGCGTGCGTGTGTGTGTGTGTGTGTGTGTGTGTGTGTGATGTAGATGGGGTGTATTCTGATTTTCATGCTCAGAGGAGTCTGACACACCGGGGTCTTGTTGCTCTGGAGCTTTTCCTGACACTGTTGCCTTGGAGACGGTGCCGTGTCCGCCATATGTTAAGAGCTGGGGGTCCTGAGAGTATCATCCACAGGTGACCTTCAGTCACGGCCAAAAACACACACACACAGATTCACGGCGACAGTTACGTCTACAGCTCCACACACGAATCAATCACCATTTTTAAGCAGCTTTGGATAAAAAGCAGAACTTTCTTTTATTAGCATCAGAACCTGTCAGAACATAGACAGCGCTATCTATGGCACGACACACACTTCGGGGAGTGCAAGAAGAGTGCATGTTTGATCCATTTTCCACGGACTTAAAAAAGGAGTATAAAGCCTCCTTATAAGCATAGAAAGCCTCTCCAACATCAATACAAATACCATCCTCTCTTCAAAGGAGCTCAAATGCTTCAAATAGATTTTTCTGCCATGCAGGACATATCGTATTTTTTTTTTTTCCAGGTGTTCTAATCCGTCCATCGCAACTGTCAAATGTACACTAAATATTCTTGCTCCTGGCCAACTGCTATTTTTGCTTACTGAGCTGCATTTTTGAATCCTAGTTAGCTGTGTTGCTGTATTCTCTGTATACTGGCAGCTGCCTTATAAGGCAATATCCTAACTGAATAAAAGCTCATAAGTGGCTGATTTAAAATGCTGCTCATGCTGTAGCAACTCTGGAAATGATCAGGCACATCTCAGTTTTTGACAGATATTGTTCATTATAATTGTGCATCTTTAATAGTTTTCTAGCAATACTTTTCAGTATTTTATGAATCAGATTTCTGTTCACCCTCTGCATCAAAACTTTTTATTTCTGGTATTCAGGGATATATATTTATTTTAAGTAAGGTTGTAATGCATCCATGTCCTTGCATATGCATATATACACCCTCAAATTAATACTAAATGATATGCATATATATATATATTAGTGCTGTCAAACGATTAAAATATTTAATCGCGATTAATCGCATTAATGTCATAGTTAACTCGCGATTAATCGCATTTAATCGCACATTTTTATCTATTCTAAATGTCTCTTGATTTCTTTTTGTCCCATTATTTTTTCTCATTTTAATGCTCTTATTAACATGGAACAGTGGATCGGCTTGCTTTGTGCAAATGTTTTTTATTGAAAACAACATTGGCATTTATTGTGTTCAATTTCACACTAAAACATTCTTACTTGGAGCAAATAATCTCTCACACAATGTAACACTGTCCATCAATAAAAGGGTGAAAGAAATACTGACGAGGTCCTGATATTGACGAGGGGGCGGAGAATTCGCATCAGCTGTGTGTGTGTGTGTGTGTGTGTGTGTGTGTGTGTGTGTGTGTGTGTGTGTGTGTGTGTGTGTGTGTGTGTGTGTGTGTGTGTGTGTGTGTGTGTGTGTGTGTGTGTGTGTGTGTGTGTGTGTGTGTGTGTGTGTGTGTGTGTGTGTGTGTGTGTGTGTGTGTGTTGGCCATCATCAAGTGGTATTTCAGACTGGACGTGCTGCGATGATGATAGCTCAGTTCACAACGACAAAACACACAGATCACTTTGGTCTCGTCAATGGAAACATTTGGCAACTTTTTAAAAGTAAACGTTCCATTCAGAATCTTATTGGCATCCATTTCGGTGTCTCGCGCTCGTCATCCACTCAAAACTGGACGTTTTGAACGTTCCTATAACATTCAGAAATAACGTTTTTATAACTTAATGGGAACGTTATGAAAACGTTCTTATAACCTAAAATTGTTAGCTGGGGAAGAGGAGAGATTCGCGATTGCACTGAACACGTTTTAAGTGCAGGCACATATTGTCCTAGCGAGCCCAGAGAAAATTCTAACAAGAGCAGCGTGTATCTGAGAGCGCGCGACTCGAGCAGAGAGATTCGTGCTCGGCACATTATATTCCACGCGCGAGCAGAGAGATTCGCGCTCGCGCATCCGGCTCGCAAGCCCAAACAAGTGTGTGCGGCGTGCCTGTTGTTTTGTTTCCGGTCTAGCTAGATCCGCTTGCGCTTTCAAAACGTCCATGCCGCGTCCTATTGCAAAAGCATGTGAAAAAAAACTACAAAGTTTGCTAGGCCAAAAAGACCGTTAATCGCGCGATAAAAAAATTAACGCCGTTAAAATGGGTTTGCGTTAACGCCGTTAATAACGCGTTTAACTGACAGCCCTAATATATATATATATGCATGTCTGTAATGATGTAATGGAATACATCAAATTACGTAAAATATTTATTTATTGTAATGTTTTTTTTAATGCATAGATATAATTGCATGTATATATGCATGCACCTATAAATGATATGCATGAATGCATTACAAAGAAAACATTAATATATATAGATATTTTTGTCTTTTTTAAAATAAATGCATGCACATGATTTGTGACTTTTTATCTCATAATGTCACTATTTCATATTTTAAATTTTACGTCACAAGTACCTTTAGCTTTTTTTAGACTGAGCCACAAATCTGCCTCCATAGAAATTGCAGAAACATTTATTTGTCAGGTGCATAAAAATGCAGCCTAGTTGAGCAGCTCACAAGGTTTTAGATTCAGAGCAAAGGAAGCCCTATAAGGCTATGTTCAAACTGCGATAAGAAGACGTCACACAGCACGCTGGCATGCGGAAGTAAACACGGATGACATTAAAGTAAGCGATTGTGCATTTATTTATAGTGTGATCTGCCGGAGAACCCAGCAAAGTTATGCACAGGCAAAATTACAAACAAAGACGAGGATGCAAAAAGAGTTTTTAAACATTTATGATGTTTTTCTTGTATATAGAGCTGTCACTTAATGACACAACTGTCTTAATAATTTCTGGTATGTAAAATCTTTGAAGTGACTCCAGCACAGAATTGTGACGGAAGTCGATCAACAGTGACGTAAAGGTCGCATGAATTCCGATATGCTGTTGCACTGCTAAACATCTGACTTGTATCAGATTAAGGACCACATATTGAAGTGGCCCAAACCATAATCGAAAAGATCAGATTCCATGTGGTTCGTGCTGTTCACACTGTCATGAGAAAAACAGTCTGAGAAAAATAAAATAAAAATGTCCTGCAGTCTGACCATGGCCTATATGTGTACACATGAAAGTATAGCTAAGCTTTAGGCTGCTTGCTTGGCTGATGAAGTAACGGGGTATAAAGCGAGGTTAGTGTGGATGTGAAACCCCACACAGATCCTGCCAGCTGCGTTCACTGCCAAACCCCACATTAGACTTCTGAAGCCTGCGGTGGATGACAAGATCATTAGATACTGCTTACAAGTGTACCGCACGCGCAGTAGACCAACAAAGACCCTATTATAGTGCGTTTGGAGGTTGTTTTCATTGTCTGATCCCATAATGCTTTGGTCCTGATCATTTCTGCTGGCTTTGCAGTGATTATAGCCCTCCAGACGAGTTAAAGCCTCATTAGGACGCTAAAACAAAGCAAGAGTAAAAGCGGGAGACAGGCCCCTTTGAGACGCTATCCAGAAGGGACAAGCTGTCCCGCGCTGATGTCTTTTCACATTCGGCAGAGCTGGCTTCTGCCTTTAGCGATACTTTGACTGGGGATTTTTCAGTTCTGTGCTGATCTGTTATTCTAGCAGTTGCACATCACAGCCTCGCTGTGAATATACGAGTGCAGTAACTAGCATAATTGAGTAATATTGAGTGTTTATGTTTGTGGTTGAGTGACGGCACACAGGGTCTGTTATGATGTGTGCTTTCTGAATAATTGTGTGGACATTAAGGTGATGTGTTGACAGACGGGACGGGAGTGCTGTTGTGTGGGCTGAACGCAGCTGCTATAAGGTCTGACTCACTCATTTGACGGCTTTTATTGACATTAAATATTACACGCTGATGACCGGCCAAGATACTGGAAGAGTGTTTTGCTTTGTTGTGCCTCGCATTATCGTGACAACAGTGGTGGAGAGAAACTCACTAAAAGTGCAGTGCTATTTATGTCAATTTGAATGCTGCTGTTCCACAGACAAGCACTAAATCTGAGACAATACTGTAAATAAATGTGACTTCCCAAAAAGTTGCGCCTCTCCCTCATATTAAGCTTTGGGAAATGCTTTTTAAAAGGCCATCCAAATGAACCGATTCACAAGAATGAGTCTATTCCTTTGGGGGGTTCATGTATCAATTAAAAATGATTGTTACCCCCATGGCATTTTTTTTGTAATAATATAGAAAATAAATCATATTTGTGAAAAAAATCACTAATTGTTTTTTGCCAAATGAATACTGTTCTGATTCCAAATCAATTATATATATATATATATATGTATGTATGTATGTGTGTGTTATTTTTATACAAACCTATAACATCATACTTAAATTAATCAGAAATTATATATCAAAGATTTTTTTTAATAACATCATTAAAATATTCCATATTTATAATTTTTATATAACTTCTATTATATCCCAAATAGCTACAGTTTCTCTAACACTGCTTGGCAAAGCTTTCACAGGCTTTCATAGAAATATGTGACTCCTTCCCTTCACTGTGTCCTTGACAACACAGCATTTTTAAGACTCAACAAATAAAAACAGGGACAACAGGACATTGAATAACAGTATAAAGACCAAGAGCTCACAGCCTACCGATAGTTGCTAATGGATGTCAGCGCCATTCAAGCTAAACAAGAGCTGACCTCGTAAATATAGTGGCGTTGTTTGAAACTGCACTCACTTCTCCGTCTCTCTCTCTTTCTCTTCCCAGTTCATTGCATTCGCCTCCTTGTTCTTCATTCTGGTTTCCATCACAACCTTCTGCCTGGAGACCCACGAGGCCTTCAACACGATCATCAACAAGACGGACGTGTCTCGCAACGACAGTCTGCAGTACGAGATCGAGACGGATCCGGCGCTCACCTACGTGGAGGGAGTTTGCGTTCTCTGGTTCACCTTCGAGTTCCTGGTGCGCGTGACGTTCAGTCCGGATAAGCTCGAGTTCGTCAAGAGCGTCCTCAACATCATAGACTTCGTGGCCATTTTACCGTTTTACTTGGAGGTCGGATTGAGCGGACTTTCCTCCAAAGCGGCCAAAGATGTTTTGGGCTTCTTGCGGGTGGTGCGTTTCGTGCGGATCTTGCGGATCTTCAAGTTGACGCGCCACTTCGTGGGCCTTCGCGTACTGGGACACACTCTCCGCGCAAGCACCAACGAGTTCCTGCTCCTCATCATCTTCCTGGCGTTGGGCGTGCTCATCTTCGCCACCATGATCTACTACGCCGAGCGGATCGGAGCCAGTCCGAACGACCCTACGGCCAGCCACCACACTATGTTCAAGAACATCCCCATCGGCTTTTGGTGGGCTGTGGTCACTATGACCACTTTAGGTTATGGAGACATGTACCCTCAGACATGGTCTGGCATGGTTGTGGGCGCGCTGTGTGCCCTCGCCGGTGTGCTTACGATAGCCATGCCAGTGCCCGTCATCGTCAATAACTTTGGCATGTACTACTCGCTAGCCATGGCTAAACAGAAGCTCCCCAAGAAGAGAAAGAAACACATCCCTCAGGTTGTGCAGACCGGCTCGCCGTCTTACTGCAAAACGGATCTGAGTACGGCATGCAACAGCACGCAGGGAGAGCTGTGCCTCGGGCAGAGCAGAGGACTAGAGCGCCACCGCTCAGGTGAGAGCTTCTTCAACACATGCTGTCGTTTTTTGTCTTGTAGTATGAATATGTTAGTCTTATTGTTATCTATAAGCTATTGTGCTCCAAAAAAATGACGAAATTCGCATTTAGACGATGTAAGCATTCAAAACTCACAGTCTCTCACTTCCGCTGATATGGATCATTGATTTTGATGACATCACTCCGCATTTTAGCTTAGGGATGTGCGGTATAGCTAAAACATTTTTTATAACCTTTTTTTTTTAAAGACAAGTAGAAAAGTTTTTTTATTTATTTATTCACATTATTAAGGCAAACAATAAATTATATTAGTTTTAGCTGTCAAAAACTAGATAAAATGTAAATAAAAATGATATCTTCTTTATGTCTTATAGTCAGATAAAGTGTTAAAGAAACTCTTGAACTTCAATAAAATGTTACAAAATGTGTAAAAGTTTTGTAAGTGTAAACGTAAAACAATCAAGGCAAACTTTGAGGTAGACCAGTAGTATAGAGGTATAACGGTTAACAAAAATAACGGTTCGGTTCAATACGAAAAAGAAAGAAATGGCAGAGAACTTTCCTTGTTTTTTTTATTTTGTATTATTTATTAAAATGTATTTTTTTTTATAAGTGTGATTTTTCCTACATCTTGAAACTTTTAGTTTTATAAATGGGGTAATCTTTGAAGGATGAACAAATAATGTTTTGGTCATCACATTAAAAGTAGCGTTCAATTTCTCATCAGATTTTCTGTCCAATCAAATGCTCTCTAGAATCTGAAGCTCCGCCCCCCACATTATAAATAGTCGCTGAAGCTGCGGCTGAATCAGTCACTTGTTCACACATTTACTATTATATGCACGGTGAATGGCAAATAGTGCACTATATAGGTTATAGGGAACGATTCAGACAGTGTAAATATGCTTTCCATTGGGGCGAATGAAGTCTGGTTTCAAGTTAGTGTCACGCAAACCGCCACAGTGATATGGAGGAGATTAGGAGGAGAAACGGTACGATATTCAGAGGAAACTGCGGCTTTACCGAGCTCAACGAGAACAGAGTTTTCAAATGTGGATCCGCAATGAAACCGCAGGGGGTTTGTAAGTTGATGAAAAGCTAATACGCTGAAAAAAAAAATCATTTTCATTCCGAAAATGGAACACATAGTCCACACATAGTGTAGACGCTCATGTGGTCGAACGTACTCTCGGCATACTGACATAATGCGTTAACATTATAGGAGGAGCTCTAGCCAGACCAAGTTTGGTTTGAAGATGAAAAACGTACCAAGCACACCAATGCTCTCTCACCATTCCTGATTTCTAACACACATAGTGTCGATAGTCTCTGGTTGCATTCATATGTAAATTGCGCAAGCTTATTTTGTCCATTAGATTGAAAGATCTGAAAAAGCCCATACATTTACCCTCCTCTCGAAGACAACAGGATAGCAGTGGATGAAAGTGGACAAAAGAAATGGATTAAAACACCAGGTGTAAACGAGAATGTCTCCCTCGTCTCCTTGTGATACGATCGACCAGAACGCATTTTAATACCAGGTCAATACCAGGCCATAATAACCAAATGGCATGAAACATCAATGACATCATAGTTTTTGAATTGAAAACAAGTGGGAAGGAGGGTTTGAGCGATATGAGGAAGTTTTCATTTTCGCTGAACTATACTTTAAAGTAAGACTCAGTAACTGCACTCTCAGAAAAAAAAGATGTCACTGGGACAGTACCCTTCTTATATGTACCATTTAGGTACTAATATGTACACTTTTGGTACCAATATGTACCTTTGAGGGACCAATATACACTCTTTAGGTACAAAGGTGTACCTTTTGAAAAGGTACAGCCACAGTGACAGCTTTTGTACCATTTTTCTGAGAGTGGAACACTGTGCTTTCTATTCCACTGCGGAGTCAGGTGTGTTTTTCTCCTGGAGAGTTAAAGCTGATGGCGTTTGAGATACAGTTTTCCTTGCAGAGCGGAGCATAAGAGAGGGAGCAGATCTAGCGCTGTTGCCACGGAGATGCATTCAGGAGCCTGAAGATGGGCTGGATTTTACTGCGATATTTCAGTCTGAATATGTAGAGATGAAACTGCAGTTTGATGCTGGTCAGATTTTAGGATGCTGTGCATGTTGGTCATTTACATGTGATGTGCTTTTACTGTTCAATGGTTTTCACTGGATTTAACAGTGGGAAAAGTCGAGCCTTAAATTAGCTGTGCAACTGTTTTTGAGCAAATAACACATATGTAGTAGAAACGCATCTGATCTGGATCAGGTGAACCCAAAATCGGTTTAATTTTAAAGGGTTTCCAGTATATAGATACTATACATTACTCACCTGTTTTCATAGGTGTTTTTTCTGATCAGTGTTGTTATTATTTACTAAAAATAAAAAATAAAACTAATAAAATTGAGTTTGCGTTAATTAAAATAACAAAAAATTAATAATAAAAAATAAAAAATAAAATAATTCTGAAATAAATAGTAGATGAATAATTAAAGCAAAAAATGCTGCTTTGGCAGCTAGCTGAAATAAAATAAGTTTACGGTGAAGTAGTAAACTGATAAAAGCTAAAACTGAAATAGAAATAAAAAGAAATGAAAAAATGACAAACGAAATTACTAATACTTAAACTGAAATTAAGACGAAAACTGACAATATAAAGCAATTTCAATAAATTGATAAATGCTGCAATAATATGTATACAAATAATATTAAAATGTCTTAAGAAATATGAAATGGCAGGAAAATTTATATTTCAATGCTATTGAGTTCTTCATGAGCAAAAAAAAAAAACAAAGTTTCTAGAGGGAAAGCATTGAAATACATTATATCCTCCCACCTCATATTTTTCCCACCATCATGTCCCTTTAGAGGCTCTGTAGTTCATGATCGACTCAGAAGTGCAAAAATGCACGTTAAATCCATATTTTATTTATGGTAAATGGACTGATATGAACCGATGGATATTACATATTAGTTAGTCAGTGATGCATCATACAAATGACAAAAAGGTCTTGAAAGTTATTGAAAATGAACCTTGTTATGAGATAATACATTTAAAAAGATCCAGTTATTTTCCAAATCCTAGTAATGCATCTTCTGCTGATTTTATTACGAGTAAATTATATTTTGTCTCCTCTCTCACAGATGTCTGTCTGCATTGTTACATTTTCATTAAGGCATTATTTTGGATATTTTTAAAGCCGTTTTTCTTTAACAATATAGGCAATTTCAGGTTTTACTATCCTTATTTGGGACATTTGATGCCCACAATGTAGGTAAACCCTGAGCCACACACAGCTTCTGATGACTCATTCGTTCGACCCAATTTCGGTCCTATTTTCGTCTTGTGCCTGACCTCTCACCTCTGTCTCTAGTTGTTCCGTGTCCCAAATAAGCAGATGTTGTTTTTCACGGTTCGTGCTCTTCATTTCCCACCAGTGTTGTCTGCGGACTGCAGCGCAGGAAGTGACATCACCATGTCTCCAGAGGAGCGGATACCCATGCGTACCCATCACTCCAGCATGCGTGAACAGGACCGTCACACTGAAGGCACGTGCTTCCTATTGGCCGCCAGCGACTACACCTGCACAGCAGATACAGCTATTCGAAAAACAGGTATATTCTGCTGTCCAATCAAAGCCTTCCATTCTTCATATTAGCATATATGTCCAAACAAATGCCCATCACATTTCCTAAACTCTAAACCCATTTCATCCCTTATATCTGTCAATCCATTGTCATAAACATTGACTGGATGGAAATGAAGGACTTTAACTGTTCAGAAGGTTTATATTGTATAGTTTTGCCGTGCTCAATATGAGTCTGTTTTCCTTGCTCTCCTCCTTTTTTAAAGAGGTCCTATAATGCTTTTTTTACGTTCAACTCTCATTTGTCTGTAATGTTGCTGTTTAATCCTGAAAAATGGAGTTATTCTCTATATCAGTGTTAGTGTTTCTGAACTCCCTGAAACGCATCCATTGTAGTCTTAAGGTTTTCGTCCAGAAACAAACACGATATTTCTCATTTAAATAATTTATACGCAGAATAAAGGGGCGGGGCCTGGTTGAGCTAGTTAGTAGTGTGTTGAAACTCTTGGTTATGGTAAAGTGTATTTCCCAAACACACTCGAAGGGCTTGACCAATCACAACACACTGATCCAGCTGACCAATCAGAGCACAGTGTGCTTTTCAGAAGGAGGGGCTTCTTAGAGACAGAAACTAAACCGAGCGTTACTGACAGACTGGGAATAGAGGTACTGCAATAATGGAGAATATGTGAAAAACTTTGTTTTTAACATTCAAGCATGAAAACCTGTTATAGTAAAGCCCAAAAGATCATAATATAGGTCCTCTTTAAAAGTCTATTTATTTTGCTGTCCGACCTATGCATAATTATTTGGCTGGCTAAATTGTTTTTTGTTTGCATTGCTTTTGCATTTTGCATTAATCCTTTGCATGAAGACCCTATAACAAGGCAGATGTTGAGTTGGCATGCAAGACCACATGGCTGTACTGTTTGACATACACAAATGCTAGGCTAATAACCCTGCTGGGAGGTTAAATGTGAACCAGCTCAAGGGCAAAGGCACCCGGTGGGGCCGAGTTTGTAAGGTCAAACTCTTGTCCCAGGCTGGCGTCCCCTCAACACTTCCAGTGCTAAAGGGCAGTAGAAGGTCAGCACCAGCTAAACAGACTTATCGAGCCTGTTTACATGCACATTCTTACACCAGTTTTACTAAATAAGCCGACAGTACATGTGCTCATGTAAACACGTTAACCCGTTTTCCTTTATCAGAGTAAAGTCATAAACGGCTTAAACATAAACCGATCAACACAACTAGATTTTTTCCCCGACCCCGATTTCTCCCAGCATGTAAACGCATTAACCTGCGTTCTGTCGGCTTATTGAAGTGTGTGATGTGTGACAGGAAAGCAACCTTACTGCGAATTTACTGCAAATCTGAATGCAGACAGAGCAAGCGTTTCGCTGAGGAGACATATTGCAAACTCTGACTCTTTGTTTTGACCCCAGAAATTGTAAAATGTGTTCTCATCTCGTGCAGAAGTCAAAATGCAGCATCTGTAAATGCATGAGAGGATAATATATGAGTCTGTAAGTTTCCCGCTGACATTCTTCGGTTTTTAATGCTTCACTTAACAATACAACAAACATAAGATGTGAAATACTCAAGTCAGATTTTGACAGTTTACTTGCATTGCCAGGTTATTGGTTTGCATGTAAACCAAGACAACAGGTTATTTCATTAAGCGGAGTTATCAGCATATTGGTTTGCATGTAAACAGGCAAAAAGACATTGTTGCTTTATGGCTGTGCATGATAAGTCACTCTACAATCTATAATATAGTACAGAGCCAATGTTTATATTATTGTTTTATTTTATTGAATATTTTATCTTGGTCATCAGGACAAGAGCTCTGAATAACTGTCTTCCATTTCTAATGTACAATCACAATCAGATATACATGATACTTTATGTACAAACCAATATCAATTACTTGCATTGATCATCGTTTCATGATGTGTAAACAACAATCTAGAATTACGTATATGGTCAGGAGTGTTACTGTACACTGCTCTATATACGAAACTGCTGATCATTGATGAAACTCTGTTTGTGAATGGCAGAAATAAGATGCAGTTTGTATATTTGCTTTTTGGCAACTTTTGTATTGTTTTAGTTGGCATTTCCATCCAGACTGGAATTTTTTCATCCTCATCTTCCTCCTCCTCATCATCATCATCATCATCATAATTAAACTGTGTTTTAGTCCTTTGAGAAAATCGTTTTCATAGTAATTTGTTTAGGAAATTATAATGCCCTATTTATGTATTGATAATTTAGCTCGATTTTGGTTTCTCACAATTTGTTTTCTCACAATTACTGAGCACATGATTGCACACAAAACATGTTCAGTGATCAAAATGAAAAACGAACACGAGCCAAAAGCTCGTTCTAGACATTTCAGTGTTTCAGTAAATGTGATGTGGTCTTATTTGTGTGCACATATCTCACGCCTGTTTGTGACCGTGTCCTACGAAACACTTTTGTATTTGTTTTGTGTGTCTTTGTGCTCTTAATGTTGCATTCTCTCATGTCTGAAGGCTTTGAGAAATCCCGAAGCTTAAACAACATAGCCGGCACTCTCCGTCTCTCTCCAGTGACCTCGCCCTGTCCGATTCACCGCTCCCGTTCCCCTATCCTGTCCATCTTCTGAGGCCACGCCTACTCACACATGCACTGCAGAGACTCCGCCCACTTTACATTATACTCTCCCTCTGTGAATATAATGGTTATTATGTATAGAACTGTGTATAGAGTGATATGAGAAAGTTAAAAAAAAAAAATTTTTAGGGTGAATCTCACAAAATCATAAAAAATAAATATATATATTGCTTAATTAAAAAACATGAAGCCTATTTTAAGACTTTTTTTGCATTGTGACATTTCATTTAAACTTGAATCATTTAATCATGATTTTTTTTTGTAATTCCTATTATTCTTAGTGATTATTCTGACTAGATTATCATTCTTGTATAATAGTATAAAAAAATGTTGTTAACCTAAATTAGTAAGTTATTAAATTACATACATTTCTAGCATGATGCATAATTATTTCCGAATTAAATTTTAAATATATATTGTTTAACAGTAATGAGAATTATTAAATTTTTGCATGCATAATTGCATCATAATTTAAAAATAAAACATTTAAATATGTATATTGTATTAGTCAGGATCAATTTTTTTCTTCATAAAATACTACAATGATGCATAATTACTTCACATTTTAAAATATAAATATGTATATTGTATTACAGTAGCTAATGAGAATTATCTTTTTTATATAAATTACTACCATGATGTATAATTACTTTACAATTTAAATTTTAAATATATATATATATATATATATATATATATATATATATATATATATATATATATATATAATATGACAATTAATATATTTTTGGGATAAAATTTAAATGAAAAAATAAATTGTCCTAAAAATGTCACAATGGAAAAAATCTTAAACTGGCTTAATTTGCTTTCGTGAGCTTCACACATTTGATTTGATCTTCTTGCAACTTGCAAAATATTAATTCAGGGAGAGAGCGGGAAACTAACTTCAGATCTATTTAACACTGATGCTTCCAAAAGCAAGATATAATTAGAAAAGCACGACCTCACTGTCGGTTTGGATTTAATTGTCTGTTTGTCTGTATAAATGTTCATGTTTGGAGCTACCAGTGTGTTGTTGGTGTGTGCATGGACCGCTCTGTCTGGAGACGTGTGTGTGTGTGTGTGTGTGTGTTGTTGATCTGATTGAAGAGAATCCGTGAACCGTCTCATGCATGTCTCCACCCTCTCTTGGCACGTACTGAACCGGCATCATTACACTGGTTGTACACACAGATAACTGCTCAGAGCTTGTGTTCACGGGGTTCAGCCGAACAGAGGGGAACGTTCTGTCTTAAAAGAGAGGGAACGGCCCAGACGAGACTCACAGGTAACAGACGCGCTCGTGCTGTGTGATGATGATGTCACTGGGGAGAGAGAATGACTCTAATTGGCCTAACTTGTTCAAAGCGCAGACAGATGTTGATACAATTTAAAGAAAGCATTCAAAGTCAACATGAAATGCTGTTTTAACTACTGCAATTGATTGGATGGTGAAAAATGGGCGTTACCCAACTAAGGGTTGAACAAATAAAACATTTCAGAGGCGGAGCAAATACACTTCCCGTCAAATGTTTGGGGTGTGTATGATTTGTAATGTTTTTGAAAGCCCACTGAAGGGGCATTTATTTGATCCAAAATACAGGAAAAATTGTGACATTATTATTATGATGTAAAATATCTGTTTTCTATGTGAATATATTGTAAGATCAAAGCTGAATTTTCAGCATCATTACTCCAGTCTTCAGTGTCACATGGTCCTTCAGAAATCATGTTAAAATGAAGATTTGCTGCTCAAGATATATATGAACCATTATTAATTAATTGATGATATTTGAACATATCTGCATATCAACATGATTTCTGAAGGATCATGTGATACTGAAGACTAGAGTAATGATGCAGAAAATTCAGCTTCGATCACAGGAATAAATTACAGTTTAAAATATATTTACATAGAAAACAGCTATTTTAGATCGTAATAATATTTCACGATTTTGACTGTATTTTTGATTAAACAAATGCAGCCTTGGTGAGCATAAGAGGCTTCTTTCAAAAACATCTAAAAAATCTTACTGACCCTAAACTTTTGAGCGGTAGTGTATGTTTTTATTAAAACGTGCTCTCGTGTTTTTTTTTGCACGGGAACATGTTTCTGATTCCATGTTGACTTTAGTTCGCTCTCTTGATGTAAACTGTAAATGCATCAATAAGTCATGTATTTCTATTCATGTTTGCAGACACATTCGTAGTCATATGTAATTTAATACATGGTGTGATATAAAATATTTCATCATTCATTTTTAACTACAAACAAACAACTCACGTCACCCGAGTCATTCATCTGCGTCCTTTATACTCTGTGATACATTATGTATTTTAAGCCAATGCTAATTATGCTGGATTTTAATCGAGAGATAATTCAGAGATTTATCCTGAGCATCATGTGAGTAAATCTAGAAGGGAAGGTTGCTAAGCAACTGGCATACGGAGATTTTCTGTCACGCATCCTCAGCATAAACTTCATTTGCCACTTTGTGTCACACCCTGCACAGTATGTTACCTGAAATGTTTTCACAAGCAATAAAGAGGACTGCAAGTGTACACCTGAAATGCCGTTTGCTCACTCTGCACGGCCTGGATGTTTGATTGTAAATCACTGAAAAGCTGTAATATTTATATATGATCATAAATGCAATAAGAGATGTACTCAGAGATTAATTATGATGTTATGTTGATGTTAGGGTGAAAGAAATGTGAGGTCACATTTAATCCCAAAATCAAAAGAAATTATATTTTGCATAATGAATATAAAACCTGCATTTATTTTTGCATTGCACAGTTTTGTTATTTTAGTGCGTCAAGTTAAGGCGAGACACGGCAGGCAAAAACATCGTTTTTTTTTCACTGGTCAATTTTGAGATTTTGGGATATTTGTCTTCATAACATGTCTTCTTTCAGACTTGTGGTGAAAAAAAGTCCAAAATACACATTTAGGTCTTTATTTTACTACACTTTGTCTGTTTGCATCTGTAGATTTATCATAAATTCGTCAAAAGTTGTCGTTATAAATCATCCCGCTGCTCCGTGATCGCTGTCTGCACCCTGTCATCACACACACCGTTAGAAAGCTCTCTCTCTCCTGTACAATACTGCAAGATCCAAATTTGGTCATTTCCTTTTTATCAGCAACCAATCGTGAAAGTAAAAGGGGGGATTTTACTCTAAATGCGCAATCTCATTGGCTGATGCTAAATCTTTAAAGCCTGTTTTCTCAAAATGACTTTTCTCTCTCACTCAATGTCCGAAATCTACACTTCATTAGCACCTATGTATAGCCTATACACCAAACTTTCCAGTCTTGTACCTAGTTATAATATGAAGACATTTACAGAGGGATTTGTAAATATACAGGTCCTTCTCAAAAAATTAGCATATTGTGATAAAGTTCATTATTTTCCATAATGTAATAATAAAAATTAAACTTTCATATAGTTTAGATTCATTGCACACCAACCGAAATATTTCAGGTCTTTTATTGTTTTAATACTGATGATTTTGGCATACAGCTCATGAAAACCCAAAATTCCTGTCTCAAAAAATTAGCATATCATGAAAAGGGTCTCTAAACGAGATATTAACCTAATCATCTGAATCAACTAATTAACTCTAAACACCTGCAAAAGATTCCTGAGACTTTTAAAAACTCCCAGCCTGTTTCATTACTCAAAACCGCAATCATGGGTAAGACTGCCGACCTGACTGCTGTCCAGAAGTCCATCATTGACACCCTCAAGCAAGAGGGAAAGACACAGAAAGAAATTTCTGAACAAATAGGCTGTTCCCAGAGTGCTGTATCAAGGCACCTCAGTGGGAAGTCTGTGGGAAGGAAAAAGTGTGGCAAAAAAAACGCTGCACAACGAGAAGAGGTGACCGGACCCTGAGGAAGTTTGTGGAGAAGGACCGATTCCAGACCTTGGGCGACCTGCGGAAGCAGTGGACTGAGTCAGGAGTAGAAACATCCAGAGCCACCGTGCACAGGCGTGTGCAGGAAATGGGCTACAGGTGCCGCATTCCCCAGGTCAAGCCACTTTTGAACCAGAAACAGCGGCAGAAGCGCCTGACCTGGGCTACAGAGGAGCAGCACTGGACTGTTGCTCAGTGGTCCAAAGTACTTTTTTCGGATGAAAGCAAATTTTGCATGTCATTCGGAAATCAAGGTGCCAGAGTCTAGAGGAAGACTGGGGAGAAGGAAATGCCAAAATGCCTGAAGTCCAGTGTCCAGTACCCACAGTCAGTGATGGTCTGGGGTGCCATGTCAGCTGCTGGTGTTGGTCCACTGTGTTTTATCAAGGGCAGGGTCAATGCAGCTAGCTATCAGGAGATTTTGGAGCACTTCATGCTTCCATCTGCTGAAAAGCTTTATGGAGATGAAGATTTCATTTTTCAGCACGACCTGGCATCTGCTCACAGTGCCAAAACCACTGGTAAATGGTTTACTGACCATGGTATTACTGTGCTCAATTGGCCTGCCAACTCTCCTGACCTGAACCCCATAGAGAATGTGTGGGATATTGTGAAGAGAAAGTTCAGAGACGCAAGACCCAACACTCTGGATGAGCTTAAGGCCGCTATCGAAGCATCCTGGGCCTCCATAACACCTCAGCAGTGCCACAGGCTGATTGCCTCCATGCCACGCCGCATTGAAGCAGTCATTTCTGCAAAAGGATTCCCGACCAAGTATTGACTATTGAGTGCATAACTGAACATAATTATTTGAAGTTTGACTTTTTTTTGTATTAAAAACACTTATTTTATTGGTCGGATGAAATATGCTAATTTTTTGAGACAGGAATTTTGGGTTTTCATGAGCTGTATGCCAAAATCATCAGTATTAAAACAATAAAAGACCTGAAATATTTCAGTTGGTGTGCAATGAATCTAAAATATATGAAAGTTTAATTTTTATCATTACATTATGGAAAATAATGAACTTTATCACAATATGCTAATTTTTTGAGAAGGACCTGTATTATTCCTAGCCTGATTTATATAAAAATAATTTTTTTAAGGCTATTGACAATATATTCTGATTTACAGGATAACAAAAGTAGATATCCATAAATCCCTCTGTAATTTTTTCCCCATCTAATATATGAACACAATGAAAAAATAATTTTGGACCTGGCTTTGTCCAATACTCAGATTTCGTTTTTTTAAATATATGCAAAATAGTGCATATTTAATTACACAATGCCTCATTTGCATATTTAAACATTAAATTACAGAAAACTTGTAATACATTTTTTTCTCATCTTAATGTAGGTAATCAACTGGCAAAGTTTCATGGTGATATCTGCTAGTTAAAAAAAAAGACCCTATTCACATGTAGTGTCTCGCCTTAAACTTATTTTATTTCAGCTAATTGCCAAGTCAACATTTCTCATTTTCATTTAGTTTAAGTTTTACACTTTATTTTATTTCAGTTCAAGTTTATTATATTTCAATTAACAGTTTTAGTTTATGAATTCAGGACGAAAGAATAGTGTCAAAATACAGTATCACAATGCAAATCTTAACGGTCCTAAAATTTTATAATTTCCCTTTTTATTCATGCAAAATATAATTTCTTATTTTTTATTTTAGGGTGAAATTTGACCCAGATATTTTTTGACATTCTTTATGAGATTCACTTGTTCAAAGATGCAATATATTTGGTCTATAAATGTTTCTTTGTTTTTTTTAAAGAAGAAGAAATTGCACATATTTCTGCGCATTACTGATGCAACGGATGTTGTTGCGTTCGCAGCTACTGTATCACCTCTGGCTGACGTACAGTTTATATCGGCCAGAGACGGGGAAGGCGGGGCCAGCAGAGACTCAGATGGATTTGATGAATTGGATTGGACAGTCTGGAATAGAATAAGCCTGTGATTGGACGGTTCTGAAAGCGGACGCTCTGTGAACGGACATCTTGATCGATCGGACTCCTCATGACCGTTGGAAATTCCCGTTTATTCTGTGTGGAAACAGACTAAAGCCAGCTGGCACAAAAAAAAAAAAGTCACGAAATGGATAGTGAAACGTTTCCTGCTTAAAACAAGTCGGCTCTCCATTTAAATGTCGCATCTGTATAAAGGACACACATCCACCGTGGCTTCCCTTCTGTGTCAGGTAGCAAATCCAACACCCCCTCGAATCCCTTTCCAAGGCCTCTGTCGTTGCAATAAGTGTATTATGATGTGTAGAGGCACAAGTGTTTAAAAATGAAGTATTGGTGTATCGACTATACTAAACTACAGAGTAGAGAGAGAGTAAACATGATCCGTTTAATAAATGTGACCTCCAGTCATTTATGCTTTTATCTGCTCTAGTATCTCTGGTGGATTCATTGTTGTCTCTGTGTGTGTGTGTGTGAGAGAGAGATGTTCATCTCAAATGGGACACTTGAAGACCTCATGAAAGCAGTTTTCTTTCTTTCGTTTTTAAAATAACCAATATATCTTAGTTTACATGCCATTGGTCAATCATGCCCAGTTAAGATGCATATCAAGCTAAAATGTTTTATTTTTATGTATACATCTTCTAAAAGTTGTTTTTTGTCAGCTTTTAAGAGTGCACTAGCATATATGAAGCCACAAAACTCTCCATTTGAATGTCACGGGGTCTTTAAATGTGTGTGTTGATTAATCGCAGTTCTCTTTCCCGTCCACGTTTCCTGGAAAATTTGCCCAGTGCTACAATCAGATGTGATGTGCAATAATGATGTGAAACAAAGCTGCACCGATTCACACTGTGATTTGAGTTCAGTCCGTGACAGACGCCGCAGCAGAGCCTCTGGAAACACACGCGCGGCAGCTCTGCGCCGTGAACACACTCGCTCTAATTAGATCCTTTCATTTCTTTCAGCCATGGAGAGATTAGAGCTGTCACATCAGCGTGTGTGTGTGTGTGTGTGTGTGTGTGTGTGTGTGTGTGTGTGTGTGTGTGTGTGTGTGAGAGTGTGAGAGTGTGAGAGTGTGTGTGTGTGTGTGTGTGTGTGTGTGTGTGTGTGTGTGTGTGTGTGTGTGTGTGTGTGTGTGTGTGTGTGTGTGTGTGTGTGTGTGTGTGTGTGTGTGTGTGTGTGTGTGTGAGAGTGTGTGAGAGTGTGTGAGAGTGTGTGAGAGAGAGAGAATGTCAAGAACATGTCCAGGTCCCACTTCACTGCAAAATAAATTACATTGTGCATAACAAAAAAGAAGCCCGTTTTAAGACCAGAAAGATTTTTATTATATTCAAGGCAACTATGGTCACATTTTTTATTTATAAATTAAAAGCAGTGCTAATTCCAACATGAATTATATATAGCCTATAATGAAAAATAAATACACTAGCATTCAAAAGTTAGGTGTCCATGAGAAGAAGTCTCTTCTGCTCAGCCAGGCTGCATTTGTTTGATAAAAATTGTGACATATTATTGCAATATAAGAGAACTGTTTTCTACTTAAATATATTATAAAATGTAATTAATTCCTGAGATTGAAGCTGAATTTTCAGCATCATTACTTTAGTCTTCTAGCCTGACAAGCCAGACCCACATCAAGATGTTAGGTCTGGGAACTCACCATTGGCAGGGCTCAACGGGATAAACGGTTGTCTTTCAAATTCCCTCTGCACGCAATAGGACAGCGCTACAACCAACCAGAGCAACGAAGAAGGTGACGTAGTCAGAGCGACGGACTTCAGTGCCATTCTTAGTTCTTTTCTTAAAAAAAAGAGCTTAACTCCAAGTCTTCCAGAGTTGCGGCCAAAGCCGATTCGAAAGACCGCTGTCATTATGTTAAGCCCGCCCACCGACTATACACGATGTGATTGGCCTGAATAGAGTTTGGTTTTTCCAGCTCGCAAGCCAACGGAGAGTTGCTAGACTAAACTGGCTGCAAAATAAAATTTGCTGCCGCTAGAGTGAGTCTAGATTTCTAGGCTACTAGTCTTCAGTGTCACATGATCCTTCAGAAATCATTTTTAATATGCTGATTTGGTGCTCAAGTAACATTTCTGGTTATTATCAGTGTTGAAACAGCTTAATGTTTTTGTGAAAACCGTGATACTTCTTTCTTTAAGATTATTCGAGGAATAGTAAAACATTTTTTATTTATTTATTTTAAATAGTGATTGTTTGTAACATTATAAATGTCATTTTTGATCAATTTAATGCATTCTTGCTGAATAATAAAAAAAAAAAATTCCACAGTGAAAATAAATAATTGTTACTAAAAAAACAATACAAGAAATCTTATTGTTTATAAAAATAAGCATTAATTTCTTTCTTTGGAATCTGGTTTTAAAATGTGAACCAGACATGTTCTTGATTGTGTGCGTGTGTGTGTGAGTGTGTGCGCGTGTGCGTGTGTGTGTGTGTGTGTGTCTCCACCACCCACAGAACTTAAGAGGATAGTATTCTTCATGTTAATATTATCTGCTGCTTTATGAAGTCAGGGCACCGTTTCAAATATAAATTACAAAATGTAAAGGTATATATTTTTGAACTTAGATCTTGTATTTTTGTGTCTCTTGAAGAGTCTCATTGTCCCGCGGTGTATCTGTACGTCCACTCTGTGCAGACTGTGAACCTGGAGTGTTTTCATGTTTCAGTGATTCGACTTTTGAACATGTATTGTGGAGTCTTTTGTCAGCCTTTTGTAGTGCATGCAAAGACCCATGGTCAAAATGTATAAACTACGTCTGAAGAATATGTATAGTTCAAATGCCATGTGAGACAGTCAGATAAACATATTAACATTGTTAAAAAAAACAGCTTTCTTTTCTTTCTGTTTAAACCATGCTGTATCACCTGGACTATAACAAAAAGACAATGCTCAGATTTACATCTATGCATTTATCCAAAAAGGAACAGAAGCAATTTATCAAAGAGCCAGCAATATTTGTAATATACAATGCCAGATGTTGCTCTTTCATAGTTCAGAGTTTTCTTTCACTTTTTCACCAGATGTGTGAGAAACATCTGAGACTTTCAGCAAAAGTCTAAATTTGCTTTGCATCCCAGCTAACAACTTTTTTTTTTTCTAAAAATGTTTTGCTAACATTCCCATTAAAATTTTTATTTCTGAGTGTTCTGCGATGTGGACGTTAAGGAAACATTCCATTTTATCATTCTTTGAACATTATGCAATTGTTACTTTTGAATATTCTCTGAACATTCCGAAACAAGTAGCAACATTTAAACAACGTTCCATGAATGATGCATAGATGATGCTTTTGTTCTAACGTTTTGAGAACATTATTAAAGACCCGATCACTTTGAACAACTATTCTATTAACGTTACTGGAAGAATGTTTGTTCATATCGTTGAGAGTACCTTGAGTGTTCTGAGAATGTTACCTGTTAGCTGGGATTTATCCTCACTGCTGCCTCGGTGAATGAAATAGACCTAGATTTGTTTTCTTTTCTTTTTTCCCCTATGGGTAGATCAAATCTGTTTTCACGTACACAATCAGATGATCAGACGAGATGAACAGACACTCATCTCTGACATCAGCCTTGATGTAGGTCTCAATATGTAGGTCTTCTTCTGTCCCGTCACTACGGACACCGTTGCCATGGTGGGGAAACAAAACAGCAGGAGGGTGAGTTTGTGTTTTTATGGCCGCGGGCCTCCCATGAGCGACTGTATCCATAACGACCAGGGAGTTGCCGTATCCATAACAACTCCATCTCTGCACAAACCCGCTTCTGAGAAGACTGAACCGAAGAGCATGAATATTGCATCACAGTCTCTCTGCTCTTCTCTGTATGAACCACTGTGTGATCTACAGCTCCACAACACACACACACACACACACACACACACACACACACACACACACACACACGCACACACACTTAAAGTGAGCACAGCTTCTAGACAAGATCAAGTTTTGTTTATTTACCCTCAGAAATCACCATCTTTTACATACTAAGCGTGCAGTGTTTGCAATATCAACTGTTGTATGCAAAACATGAGTTTGATTGGAAGACTTTGGGATTCTTGTTGTTGATTTTCTCTGAACTGATGATACCAGCACTTTAATTATAACTTTTCCCCCTCTGCCATATTGCAAAACGGTTATCTATTTCTTTATACATTTATAATGTTTTTGATGTTAATGTTTTAAAATAAGAAACAATATAATATGAAAACAAATTGCTACCTATATTATAATAAAAATATGTGAAAAATTCCAACAAGTACCAACAGCACAACTGCGAGTGTGATATTGCTTTTATACAACACTTCAATAATACTATAGTTAAGTTGTTCAATAAACAATTTAGTATTAAGGAACATACATTTTAGGCATTTTTGCTCCATCACAAAATAGTTTAAAACTAAACTAAGTCAACCGGAAACAACTGCGCATCTCGAAGGCGTTTTCATCCCGAACAAATCTGGGATTTTAAACGAATTGGTTGAGTGAATGATTCAGTGACTCCTTTATTAAAAATAGTAACATGTTTCGTTCCTGAATTAATCAAATCATTTGAATGAATCGTTAAATGACAGATACTTGTCACCAACTACTGGTGTGTGGATGTAACTGTTTTCTTTTCTGCATTTGAGTATTTTAGTAGACAAATAAAAATGTTGTATAATGCTGAATATTTTGTCATCAAGGAAAACTTTTTAAATGAATTCAAGTTTCTTTTGTCAACTTTTAGGAGTACTTAAGCATACATGGGAGTTTAATGCTAAAAGATATGAACAGAAAGCCATATTTTTGATTTATATTTTCTGAATTTTTAATATCAGGAGGAATTAATTATATTTCTCAATGTTTTCTGAACGTTCCAAGCGTTGTTTTTTTCTTCTTGTATATACGAACATTAAGGGAACATTCCATTCTATCATGTTGCAAACATTATTGGAATGTTACTTTTTGAATATTCATTGAACATTCCGAAACAAGTAACATTTAAATAACATCCAGCTAAAACATTTCAGGAGAAAAACGTTCTATCTACGATGAATAAAAATGTTCTTAACGTTTTGGGCACATTAGATAACTTTGAAAGAGCGTTCTATCAACGTTATTGGAAGGACATTTGTTCATAACCTGAGAACCCTGTTAGCTGGGTATAAGAACACTCACGTCTGACTGACAGTCAGTGAGTCTGTATTGTTTGTAATGAAGTTTAACCAGCACACTAAAAACAGCTGAATTACCCTCCAAATACAGCCGGCTGAACTGAGCGCAGCATTTTCTGTGTGTGCGAGTGTGTTCGTGTAGGAGGTTGTACTATTGCAGTGTGATTGCTCACAAATGGAAATCAGATATACATGACTCAAATGATACTTCAGCATCACTGTGAATTGTTCTGCGATATGTCAATGGATGTCAAACTGATAAATTGATGTGTTATTCAGAAGCACAGACGCTTTCCTGACTCGACGCACAGCCGGAATCCCGACAGGCAACACGGATCTGAAACTTTAACAGAACTATACGAACACTGTAATATTTTACAGGGACATGAAAACTTTAAATGTTTCGCTGTAGCCGCAGGGTCATGGCAGTTTTTATTCTCCCAAAAAGTATTTTGTTTGTCTAGTCTTGTTCATGACAGAGCCGTACTATGTTTAGGGATTTTTGCTAAGTTAAGTCAAGACAAATTCACAATTCACATTGTTTAAAAGCAGCTTTACAGAAAATCATGATGTTAATGTCATATCTTAATATATTCATACCCTATAGTTGCATTATGCCAATTAGAGCTGGGGATAATATAGTTTTTTTTAAAATTTAATTTAATTTTTTTTAGCAATTATTACCTTAAAGGGATATTTCAACCCGATTTGACCTCTACAAATTATTTTATTGGTATAAATGAATGCATTTGGGTTGACTCAGGTTAGGTCAGGAAGTCAGGTTAATGTGTTAGATGCTAAATATTTTTGACTTGAATAAAATTAGTTAGCTAATTTAGATGTTACTTCATTTCTTTTAGTATAATAATAATAATAACATTTTACATTTAATCTCCAAATTAATGTAGAAACAACATAGACACAGTATCTTTTAAATATTTGGTCTAACATGTAGGAAATATCCAGACATTGAATAAAGCAAACACTTCAGTCTTCACTGCATAATTTATAAATTAAATATAGATAATTTTTTATTAAAGCTACAAAAGTTATTTACTTAAGAAAAATGGGTGAATTTCTCTTTTTTTATGTTCATTGATTATCCTTAATGACAGTAAGCAGCAGGTTTATTAGGCTGCTGTCACTTTAAGACCTGCTGCACATGACACGGATCTCACGTGTGTCCCATTTTCTCACAACACTTTGTGCTCATTTAAGACTTTATTTGACTCATTTAAGACTGTGCTTGAGAGGATACCCGACAAAATGGACATATTGGAATAATTTTGTGTTTTTGTCCATTCAAGTGTGTAAGAAAACTACAGTATATTTATCAATATGATCTGTTAATCTACAACTAAAAGGATTATATGTGACTATAAGACTATAAAGGTATTGCTAATTTCAAGGTTTGTTACTTTTTTTTTTTACAGTGGAATTTCTTATTTCTTATTCAAAGCTGTTTTTGTGACTTAATCGTGTACCAGTTTTATGGGCTGTTTTATGTTTTCTTGTTGTCGTTCTTGGAGCTCAGCATTCTCATACATCTTTTGTGTTACGCAAAATAAAGTTAGGTAACACTTTACTTGAAGCCTTTATGTATAATGCATTATAAAGGTATTCATAAAGTACATTTTAATGCCTTATATTTTTTCATAAACAATTGTAACCAAAGTTAAAATGCACATATATAGCACATATATATATATATATATATGTGTGATTATTTATATAGGGGGGGGAATAAGGGGGGGGAATAAGATTTTTGTATGAATTAACCCTTAACAGGGATAAATCTCAAATTCTGAAGACATAAAACACACATAGTGTCATAAATCGTAAACTCTCACCCACGGCAACATTTGGATCCATACACTGTACAGGCAACCTGAATCTGTTGCTATGAGACGGGCTGCTTCATTAGAGGAAGCATCATAGTGATGAAGGCAGTTTGTGTGTGTTTGTGTCTGGGTTCTCAAGGTCAACACACACACACACACACACACACACAGTCATTGAGCCAGAGCTATATCTTGATTGCATTACATTACATCATTATGAAATAGAATGTTGCATCTGAAACAGTTTTTAGTATAACAGAGCTCTCATATATTCAGAACAGAATAGCTATAATCATAAACGTGATATTGTGTTGCATATATGGAAACGTGTGAGGCTCTGATTCATGCCACCACTGCTGCCTCGCTGTCTTTTATAACGCAACACTTTTATAGGCACTTTAATTACTGTAATCAAACAGTCATTGAAACGGATCTGGTCTTACATCCGCTCACATCTGAAATGCTGGTTTCAGTCGGCAAACCAGGCACAATTTAATTCATATCCAGTGAACGCTGCCATGACATGCTGGATGAAATGATTAGGAAATAATTGTCCCGTCTTACTTATCAAGAAACGTAATTAATGTAATAATATAGGCTTAAACAATTGTATATCACTTTGATTCAGGTGATCGATAGCATACTGCTCATGTAGTTTGTATGCCAAAACACTTTTTTCCCTCCATGCTTCTTCCACATTAAACTCTAATGTGATTGATTTGTTTTTGTGCAGTTCATTCAGGTTTTCACTGATCTTCCGGTGCTGGTGAGTTTGTCGTCTAGCACGGGGGTTTTCCAAATTGGGTAAAAAAAAGATTTAAATTAATGAATAATAACAATAAGATTAAACTAAATAGATGCGATTAAATAATTAAATAAATAGATTTTTCTTCTATGATTCTTTAAATAATTTATTAAACTATAATAATAATTTATTGTAATAATTCAAATATACATTTGATCAAAATAAACCAACCGATAATTGATTAAAATAAAACAATATTAGAATAAAAAATAAAAAGTATATACATTTGATTAAATCGATAATTGATTAAAATAAAGATAGATGATAAAATTATTTGATTAAAATAAATAATAAACATATACACTTGATTAAAATAAATTAATCAATAATTGATAAAAATAAATATAAATAAATAGTTTCAATAAAGAATAACAAAATTTAATCAATATTTATTTTTATAAACAAGTAACTAAAACTTCAATCAATTAGTTAAAATAATGCAATTTAATTTTAATAAATACATATATGCATTTGATTAAATAAAATAAATCCCTGATTGATTAAAATAATAAATAAATAAACAAACATTGATTAGAGTAAATAATAAATATATTTAATTTTAAAAATTGATTTAAAGAAATTGATCAAAATAAATAATATTTGAAATTAGTATTGTTGTCCCTCGCATGATATATGGGTGTCCATGGCATCTAAAAGGTTGAAAGCCTTGTCCCATTGTGGCGGTGAGCAACAGCAATTATGGCCAGCGAGATGATGTTGAGGTGATTTTATGTGAATGATGGTGCAATATCACAGCATGACTGGTGTGAAAAATGAGAGCCGTTACTCCATTAGTGTAGACATCAGGTAACCGGTTCATGACGGAAACACGACAGAATCCAGCTGAGAGGATTAGTGTGGCTGTGTTATTGAAACTCACATGATTACTCTCCGCTGTTAACGCTTCACTCAGACGTAATTAAACAGGGAATCAGTCCGCTCACAAAAGACTGATGTGGGAATGGAAATGTGCTTAATTGATCTGGGATGAATTGGACACATTTTTCACATTCACACTGCAGCTAAACACAATTGTGTCTCCTTTTTCAGAGTACATGCATGCAGAGTTTAGTTGTATTTTAATGGATGACACAAAATTGCCGAATAATAACCGCAGTTAATGTTAATAATTGTCTTTTAAACCCAATTTCATTCCAGTTTGAAGTGAAGATGGGGAAGATGCATATGGTGTATTTCAACACCCTTGATGGACCTTTGAATGGTTAATCTGAGATCTCAGACAAGTGAAAGTGAGAGGAGAGTGCAGAGGTCATTATCTGGCTCCAGCGGTCAGAGCAGAGCAATCTGATCCCAACATCAAAATCTCTTCCTGGCATACGTACACACACTGATGCAGGATGCTGTACTTATACTGCTAATGTAAGTTATGAACATTCAAAACGTCATTCAACGTTTTTTTTTTCTTGGTTATACAAACGTTATGGGAACATTCCATTTTTCATTTTGCAAACATGAATACGTTTCTTTCTCTGAATATTTCTAAAAAGAGCAACATTTAAAAAGTGCTATTACATCCAAAAAATGTCCAACTAAAATTTTTTAGAATAAACATTCCATGAATGATGTATACATAATATTTTTGTGCTAATGTTTTGAGAACATTATTAGAAGAAAGTTAACATTCCCTGTTAGCTGTGGTGTTTATGGATGTTTGTACCAGCCAATCAGAATTCATCCTGCTCTAAAGAGCCTGAGACGACGACAAAACAGCAGTGTGCATTTAGAATAAACAGAACAACATTGTGCATTGGTGTGGATGCTTATATAGTTGTGGTTATAGTTATAGTTCTTGGTGTGAACGGGCCTTTAGCCAGCACTCCCTGATCCTTCTGTTGAACTGGGACCGGCTCCGTCTAGAGCAGCAAACAGTGGCCATATAATCTGTCTGTCTGTCTCTATGTCTCTATGTCTCTCTGTCTGTCTGTCTGCTGACTGCTGCAGGTCTGCCTATCTGTCTGTCTGTCTGTCTGTCTGTCTGTCTGTCTGTCTGTCTGTCTCTCTGTCTCTCTGTCTGTCTGTCTGTCTGTCTGTCTGTCTGTCTGTCTGCTGACTGCTGCAGGTCTGCCTATCTGTTTTTCTGTCTGTCTGTCTGCTGACTGCTGCAGGTCTGTTTTTCTGTCTGTCTGTCTGCTGACTGCTGCAGGTCTGTCTGTCTGTCTGTCTGTCTCTCTGTCTCTCTGTCTGTCTGTCTGTCTGTCTGTCTGTCTGTCTGTCTGCTGACTGCTGCAGGTCTGCCTATCTGTTTTTCTGTCTGTCTGTCTGCTGACTGCTGCAGGTCTGTTTTTCTGTCTGTCTGTCTGCTGACTGCTGCAGGTCTGTCTGTCTGTCTGTCTGTCTGTCTGTCTCTCTGTCTCTCTGTCTGTCTGTCTGTCTGTCTGTCTGTCTGTCTGTCTGCTGACTGCTGCAGGTCTGCCTATCTGTTTT